>NC_064637.1:119293032-119614762 GCF_023864275.1 Schistocerca cancellata | reverse complement strand
TCCGTTAGAATGGTTGCGGCGTTCGTTATGCCAGTATATGTACACACACTGGGTGAAGCACCCAACTTTTTCACCTCAAATTACTCTTGACGCCTTAAACTGATCTGTAACATGTTTTCACCTAGATGAACAGTAACCTGGGACTCATAAAAGAAACAGAAATGCGAACTCGCAACTACATTAATAACCGAGATGCGGGCAGCAACTTGTTTTTTAGATGGAACTGTGCTATTTTTTACCACTACAGAACAAAATAAAATACCACTTCAGTTACATGTTAACGAAACTGCACGCTGAATACTCGAAGTGAGGCCTGGCAATAAACACTGAGAAGATGGAGTACATGATATTTGGTGAAAATGTTGGAGAAGATCTGGATGCAGAATTAATCAAAAATTAAAAATGCCTGTACATTTAATTACTCTGGGTTTCACTATTGTGACGAACGGAAGAACTACACGGACATCACAGAGAAAATTGGGGAAGGGAAACAGTAATTGGCCAGCTTAACTAGTCTGAAAACAAAGCATATACCTTAGCCGAGTGGTTCTAGGCGCTTCAGTCCGGAACCGCGCTGTTGCTACGGTCGCAGGTTCGAATCCTGCCTCGGGCTTGGATGTGTGTGATGTCCTTAGGTTAGTTAGGTTTAAGTAGTTCTAAGTTATAGGGGACTGATGACCTCAGATGTTAAGTCCCATAGTGCTTAGAGCCATTTTGAAATAATATACTTTGCTCTTCCCTGAAACCCGCAAATAGTGTCACGAACGCCCCTTCAGCAGTGTGAGTACAAAACCTCCAGTTGCGTTTAATATCGTATACGTGCACACTGGTTGGCTTCTAATCTACAGGGTGTTCCACTCAAACCTCACTGATTTCAAAGACCCAGGAATAAAAAGCAAAGTAGATACGACAATGAAAAATGCATCACATTGTGGAGCATCTGAAAGAATTTATTTATTTATCATCGTACACCTCTACATGTGAAGCATTTGTACCACGAAGAATATAGAGTCTATATTCAATTTCTTGCCAAGTTCTTTGTAACATTCCCTCTGTTATTGTTCCAATCGCATTAGTAACACGATGTAGCAACGTAGGAATATCGTCCACTTTGGTCGCATACACGCGGTCCTCCACGGTTCCCACATGAAGAAATCAAGTGGCGTAACGTCGGGTGAACGTGGTGGCCAGGCAATGGGACCTCCGCGTCCAATCCAACAATTGGGAAATTTCCTATCCAGGAACTTGCGAACAGCCGTTGGCCAATGCGGCGGAGCTCTATGTTGTTGAAAAATGATGTTGGGTTACAAGTCTTGTATCTTAGGGTACACAAACTGCTCCAACACATCCAGATACACTGATCCATTCACTGTTTGTTCCGTAAAGAAGAACGGTCCAACAATCCTCTCTTGCATTAGCCCGCACCAGACATATAATTGAGGGCTACAGGAACATGTTCAATGACAACGTGCGGATTTTGCGAACCCCAAATCCGAACATTATGCTATTATACCTTCCTGATAGATGGATGGTTGCCTCATCTGAGAATAAACATCTTTCCAGGAAGCTGGCACCCATATCAATACGCTGCAGCACATCCGCAGCAAATTGTTGTCGACGTGGTTTGTCGTTCGGCGTCAGATGTTGCAGAATTTGCACTTTGTAAGCACACATACGAAGACGCTGGTGAACTAAACGATGCAATGTTGATTGAGTTACATAAAGTTGCCTAGATGCTTGAACTGACTTACGTTTACGTAGACTTTTGAGAAATGTTTGTCTGATGTCCTCCACTGTGTCTTCTGAAACTCCGTAACGTGCACCGCCAGAATGTTTCAAAACACTTCCTGATGCCAGAAACTTCCTCTACCATTCCTTAACTGTTTTCACATCAGGTGGATCACATTAATACATAAGACGATAATTTCTTTGCACGGTAATAGCCGATTTTTTTTTCTGCAAAGCACACTACTACTTACACGCGCTGCTGCGGAGTCGCCATTTTCACTTCATGCTACCATGCTGCACTCTGGCGACGATACTCGGCACTTCTGACGTGGGAATATGAATTCTTTAAGGCTAGATTAGATTAGATTAGTTTTTCATTCCATTGATCCGTGCTAACGAGATCCTCGTGGATGTGGAACAGGTCAATTTTTTTAAAAGCTGAAATAACAATACTAATAGTATGAATATATACAATACATCATTTGTTTCTATTAAAAAATTCGTCAATGGAGTAGAAGGAGCTGGCCACTAGTAAGTCTTTCAGGCTCCTTTTAAACTGATCTTTATTAGTAACTAAATTTTTTATGTTTGCTGGCAAATTATTGAAGATGGGTGGATGGTGGAAGTAGTGGACTCCTTTTTGAACTAAAGTAAGTGCTTTTAAGTCCTTGTGCAGATCATTTTTGTTCCTGGTGTTTTATGTATGAACTGAGCTGTTTGTTGGAAAAAGAGATATGTTATTTAGGACAAATTTCGTTAAGGAGTAAATATACTGAGAGGCAGTAGTTAGTATACCCAGTTCTTTGAAGAGGTTACTACAGGACGTCCGTGAATTTACTCCACAAATAATACATATTACACGCTTTTGGACTCTGAAAACTTTTGTTTGACTTGAAGAGTGACCCCCAATTACTATACCATATGACATTATGGAATGAAAGTAGGCAAAGTATGCAAGCATTTTCATTTTTATGTCACCTATGTCTGCTAACACTCGAATTGCAAATACAGATTTGTTAAGGCGTTTCTGCAGTTCTGTGGTGTGCTCCTCCCAAGTGAATTTATTATCAAGTTGTAACCCAGGAATTTAAGACAACATCTTCTATCTGCTCTTCTTCATACTTTATGCATATGCTGGATGGAAACCTCTTACAGGTTCTAAATTGCATATAGTGAGTCTTTTCGAAGTTTAATGTCAATGAGTTGGCTTTAAACCATTTATTAATATCCATGAAAATATCATTAGCAGATATTTCTAGAACTACACTCGACTTACTATTTATTGCAACACTTGAGTCGTCTGCAAACAAAACGAACTCTGCTTCTGGCAGTGTAACTGATGAGAGATCATTAATGTACACAAGAAAAAGCAATGGCCCTAAGATGGATCCTTGTGGGACAGTGCTCTACAATGTGGTGCATTTTCATTGTCGTATCTACTGTGGTTTTTCTCTACCGGGTCCTTGAAATCGGGGAGGTTAGAGTGGGACATCCTGTGGTTCTTTTGCGCGATCAATGCTGCAATGCTGCCGTACGAGTCCTGATGCCGCGCATTCGCAGCGATCTCAGAGCGGCTGTTACTCGCTCGCGTGTGTGGAGCGTTAGAGCACGGCCTAATGATTGTGAAACGAAAAGCACCAAGAATGTGAATAGATGTTAAAGTATAGTCCTTGCAGTCGTGCTGTACCAGATAGGGGGCACTGGCCACGCCTCCAGCTACGTCCAGCCACAGACTTAATTCCGCGCATCGGCCAGAGGGTCCTCCAGGAACGGGAGCGCCGCTGCTAAATCAATCGTCGCCCGCCTCGGCCTAACGAGGTCTGCTGGACCCAAGGAGGAGCCCAGCGGAGCACTCTCTGATAACGCACAAGCGAACTAGCATCTCATTCCCAATCTCACCAGGCTGTGTTACGAGTGCGACTGGATCCGTGATTTCCTGCCAGAAGAAAACTCATGAAATAAAACACAAGTAATACCTAGCGTCCCCCAAGGAAGTGTAACAAAATGGCTCTGAGCACTATGGGACTTAACATCTATGGTCATCAGTCCCCTAGAACTTAGAACTACTTAAACCTAACTAACCTAAGGACATCACACAACACCCAGTCATCGCGAAGTAGGGAAAATCCCTGACCCCGCCGGGAATCGAACCCGGGAACCTGGGAGCGGGAAGCGAGAACGCTACCGCACGACCACGAGCTGCGGACGAAGTAAAACAGGTGCTCTGTTGTTCTTGATCTACGTAAACGATTTACGAGACTATCTGTTTACAGATGATGCTACCATTTACCGTCTTGTGATGTATTACATGGTAAAAAACCATCTGGAAAACGATTTAGACAAGATACAGTGTGACAATTATTAAACTACACTACTGGCCATTAAAATTGCTACACCACGAAGATGACGTGCTACAGACGCGAAATTTAACCAACAGGAAGAAGATGCTGTGATATGCAAATGATCAGCTTTTCAGAGCATTCACACAAGGTTGGCGCCTGTGCTGACACCTACAACGTGCTGACACGAGGAAAGTTTCCTACCAATTTCTCATACACAAACAGCAGTTGACCGGCGTTGCCTGGTGAAACGTTGTTGTGAAGCGTCGTGTAAGGAGGAGAAATGCGTACCATCACGTTTCCCACTTTGATAAAGGTCGGATTGTAGCCTATCTCGATTGCGGTTTATCGTGTCGTGACATTTCTGCTCGCGTTGGTGGAGCTCCAATGACTGTTAGCAGAATATGGAATGGGTGGGTTCAGGAGGGTAATACGGAACGCCGTGCTGGATCCCAACGGCTTCGGATCACTATCAGTCGAGGTGACAGGCATCTTATCCGCATGGCTGCAACGGATCGTGCAGCCACGTCTCGAACCCTGAGCCAGCAGATGGGGACATGTGCGAGACAACAACCATCTGCACGAACAGTTCGACGACTTTTGCAGCAGCATGGACTATCAGCTCGGAGACCGCGGCAGCGGTTACTCTTGACGCTGCATCACAGGCAGGAGCGCCTGCGATGGTGTACTCAACGACGAACCTGGGTGCCCGAATGGCAAAACGTCACTTTTTCGGATGAATCCAGGTTCTGTTTACAGCAACATGATGGTCGCATCCGTGTTTGGTGACATCGCGGTGAACGCACGTTGGAAGCGTGTATTCGTCATCGCCATACTGGCGTATCACCCGGAGTGATGGTATGAGGCCTGCCATTTGTTATACGTCTCCGTCATGTCTTGTTCGCAT
The DNA here is from genome assembly GCF_023864275.1 of Schistocerca cancellata. NCBI lineage: Eukaryota > Metazoa > Arthropoda > Insecta > Orthoptera > Acrididae > Schistocerca > Schistocerca cancellata. The sequence continues at coordinate 119,609,788 of NC_064637.1, read as the reverse complement.
TGACGGCACTTTGAACAGTGGACGTTACATTTCAGATGTGTTACGACCCGTGGCTCTACCCTTCATTCGATCTTTGCGAAACCCTACATTTCAGCAGGATAATGCACGACCGCATGTTGCAGGTCCTGTACGGGTCTTTCTGGATACAGAAAATGTTCGACTGCTGCCCTGGCCAGCACATTTTACATCTACATCTACATCTACATCCATACTCCGCAAGCCACCTGACGGTGTGTGGCGGAGGGTACCTTCAGTAACTCTATCGGTTCTCCCTTCTATTCCAGTCTCGTATTGTTCGTGGAAAGAAGGATTGTCGGTATGCCTCTGTGTGGGCTCTAATCTCTCTGATTTTATCCTCATGGTCTCTTCGCGAGATATACGTAGGAGGGAGCAATATACTGCTTGACTCTTCGGTGAAGGTACGTTCTCGAAACTTTGACAAAAGCCCGTACCGAGCTACTGAGCGTCTCTCCTGCAGAGTCTTCCACTGGAGTTTATCTATCATCTCCGTAACGCTTTCGCGATTACTAAATGATCCTGTAACGAAGCGCGCTGCTCTCCGTTGGATCTTCTCTATGTCTTGTATCAACCCTATCTGGTACGGATCCCACACTGCTGAGCAGTATTCAAGCAGTGGGCGAACAAGCGTACTGTAACCTACTTCTTTTGTTTTCGGATTGCATTTCCTTAGGATTCTTCCAATGAATCTCAGTCTGGCATCTGCTTTACCGACCATCAACATTATATGATCATTCCATTTTAAATCACTCCTAATGCGTACTCCCAGATAATTTATGGTATTAACTGCTTCCAGTTGCTGACCTGCTATTTTGTAGCTAAATGATAAATGATCTATATTTCTGTGTATTCGCAGCACATTACACTTGTCTACATTGAGATTCAGTTGCCATTCCCTGCACCATGCGTCAATTCGCTGCAGATCCTCCTGCATTTCAGTACAATTTTCCATTGTTACAACCTCTCGATACACCACAGCATCATCTGCAAAAAGCCTCAGTGAACTTCCGATGTCATCCACCAGGTCATTTATGTATATTGTGAATAGCAACGGTCCTATGACACTCCCCTGCGGCACACCTGAAATTACTCTTACTTCGGAAGACTTCTCTCCATTGAGAATAACATGCTGCGTCCTGTTATCTAGGAACTCCTCAATCCAATCACACAATTGGTCTGATAGTCCATAAGCTCTTACTTTGTTCAATAAACGACTGTGGGGAACTGTTTCGAACGCCTTGCGGAAGTCAAGAAACACGGCATCTACCTGTGAACCCGTGTCTATGGCCCTCTGAGTCTTGTGGACGAATAGCGCGAGCTGGGTTTCACATGACCGTCTTTTTCGAAACCCATGCTGATTCCTACAGAGTAGATTTCTAGTCTCCAGAAAAGTCATTATACTCGAACACAATACGTGTTCCAAAATTCTACAACTGATCGACGTTAGAGATATAGGTCTATAGTTCTCCACATCTGTTCGACGTCCCTTCTTGAAAACGGGGATGACCTGTGCCCTTTTCCAATCCTTTGGAACGCTACGCTCTTCTAGAGCGTATCTCACCAACTGAAAACGTCTGGTCAATGGTGGCTGAGCAACTACCTCGTCACAATACGCCAGTCACTACTCTTGATGAACTGTGGTATCGTGTCGAAGCTGCATGGGCAGCTGTACCTGTACACGTCATCCATGCTCTCTTTGACTCAATGCCCAGGCGTATCAAGGCCGTTACTACGGCCAGAGGCGGTTGTTGTGGGTACTGATTTCTCAGGATCTATGCACCCAAATTGCGTGAAAATGTAATCACATGTCAGTCCTAGTATAATATATTTGTCCAATGAATACCCGTTTATCATCTGTATTTCTTCTTGGTGTAGCAATTTTAATGGCCTGTAGTGTATATGAAATAAAATCGTCATAACTTCTGAACAGTTTGCGTAAGGACGTTCGAACTTCACAGCTGGCCGCGGGTCATGATGCGAATTAATATACGCATATGGTATGGTTTAGCTAGGAATCCCACTTTGATTTGGATGGGTTCGTCAATAAGCAAAATTGGTTCATTTGGGGGACTGATAATCTGCATTTCGCCATCGAGACTTCGCTTCATCCTCAATGGGTGACTGTGCGGTGTACAATGTCCGGTCTCGGAACAATAGGTGAGATGTTCCTTGATGGCACAGCGACTATCGAGCGGTACCTGAAATAACCCAATGTGACCCTGATTTCGACTTCGACCATCATCAGTTATTTTGCTCCCAAATAGCAAAACTTCTTTACCACTTTAAGTGTGTCATTTCCTAATCTAACTCCCTCAGAATCACCCGACTTAATTCGACTACTTTCGGGCGCTGATGACCTCGATGTTGAACGCCCATAAACCCCAACACACACACACACACACACACACACACACACACACACTCGACTACTTTCCATTATCCTCGTTTTGCTTTTGTTGTTGTTCATCTTATATCCTCCTTTCAAGACACTGTCCATGCCGTTCAACTGCTCTTCCAAGTCCTTTGCTGTCTCTGACAGAATTACATTGTCATCGGCGAACCTCAACATTTTTATTTTTTCTCCATGGATTTTAATACCTACTCCGAACTTTTCTTTTGTTTCCTTTACTGCTTGCTCAATATACAGATTGAATAACATGGGGGAGAGGCTACAACCCTGTCTCACTCCCTTCCCAACCAATGCTTCCTTTTCATGCCCCTCGATTCTTATAACTGCCATCTGGTTTCTGTACAAATTGTAAATAGCCTTTCGCTCCCTGTATTTTACCCCTGCCACCTTCAGAGTTTGAAAGAGATTATTCCAGTCAACATCGTCGAAAGCTTTCTCCAAGTCTACAAATGCTAAAAACGTAGGTTTGCCTTTTCTTGGTCTAGCTTCTAAGATAAGTCGTAGGGTTCAGTATTGCCTCACGTGTTCCCATATTTCTACGGAATCCAAACTGATCTTCCCCGAGATCGGCTTCTACCAGTTTTTCCATTCGTCTGTAAAGAATTCGCGTTAGTATCTTGCAGCCGTGACTTATTAAACTGACAGTTCGGTAATTTTCACATCTGTCAACGTCTGCTTTCTTTGGGATTGGAATTATTATATTCTTCTTGAAGTCTGAGGGTATTTCGCCTGTCTCATACATTTTGCTCACCAGATGGTAGAGTTTTGTCAGGACTGGCTCTCCCAAGGCTGTCAGTAGTTCTAATGGAATGTTGTCTACTCCCGGAGCCTTGTTTCGACTTAGGTCTTTCATTGCTCTATCAAATTCTTCACGCAGTATCATATCTCCCATTTCATCTTCATCTACATTCTCTACCACATACATAATATTGTCCTCAAGAACATCGCCCTTGTATAGTCCCTCTATATACTCCTTCCACCTTTCTGCTTTCCCGTCTTTGCTTAGAACTGGGTTTCCATCTGAGCCCTTGATATTCATACAAGTGGTTCTCTTTTCTCCAAAGGTCGCTTTTTCATTTTCCTGTAGGCAGTATCTATCTTACCCCTAGTGAGGTAAGCATCTACATCCTTACATTTGGACGTTTGTATACCTTTTGTCTGCTTCATTTACTGCACTTTTATAATTTCTCCTTTCATCAATTAAATTCAATATTTCTTCTGTCACCCAAGGATTTCTACTAGCCCTCGTCTTTTTACATACTTGAACCTCTGCTGCCTTCACCACTTCATCCCTCAAAGCTATCCATTCTTCTTCTACTGTATTTCTTTCCCCCATGCTTGTCAATTGTTCCTTTATGCTCTTCCTGAAACTCTCTGCAACCTCTGGTTCTTTCAGTTTATCCAGGTCCCATATCCTCAAATTCCCACCTTTTTGCAGTTTCTTCAGTTTTAATCTACAGTTATAACCAATAGATTGTGGTCAGAGTCCACATCTACCCCTGGAAATGTCTTACAATTTAAAACCTGGTTCCTAAATCTCTGTCTTACCATTATATAATCTATCTGATATCTTCTAGTATCTCCAGGGTTCTTCCATGTATACAACCTTCTTTCATGATTCTTGAACCAAGTGTTAGCTATGATTAAGCTATGCTCTGCGCAAGGTAGTTGGCATATAAACTTGTACTCTATGTTGTAGGCGTGGGCTTCGTGTCTATCTTGGCCACAATAATGCGTTCACTATGTTGTTTGTAGTAGCTTACCCGAATTCCTATTTTTTTATTCATTATTAAACCTAGTCCTGCATTACCCCTATTTGATTTTGTATTTATAACCCTGTATTCACCTGACCAGAAGTCTTTTTCCTCCTGCCACCGAACTTCGCTAATTCCCACTATATCTAACTTTAACTTATCCATTTCCCTTTATAAATTTTCGAATCTACCTGCCCGATTAAGGGATCTGACATTCCACGCTCCGATCCGTAGAACGCGAGTTTTATTTCTCCTGATAACGACGTCCTCCGGAGTAGTCCCCGCCCGGAGATCCGAATGATAGGAGCTGAAAAGTTTGTGGGGAAAATGTTGCATGGGACTACGGTGATCATTATATGACGTTGGTTTTTTGTTCCTAGGTGGGGTTGCTTCGGAGATAGGGTCAACTTATTTTCCTTTTTTTTTCCTTTTAAACAGGATGCTATAGTTTGGTACTTATTTTCTGATAGCGGCTATCGAGATGGATCCAATGATATGTAACAGTAAGGTCGTTGAACGCTGACGAACCTCAGAAAGGTGGGATGAACGTCCAACCACAGAATGTGTTCGACGTGATTACTGTTGGTATCAGTGCAGTGCTGCTATCTTCTTATCATGGACTGAGTGGTATTCCTTATCACATCGGCACTTTCCGAAGCACATGCTCTGAGAATTTTCTCTCGCATGTCTTCAGGTGTAGTTGGAACGTCTTTATAAATAATGTCTATTGTGAATCCCTACAAGAAAAAAATCCAGAGGCGTCAAGTCTAGACATCCGCAAAAATATGCCGGATACCCATCGTGTTGATACCACATTCTGTTGCTTTGAAACGTCCCCTTAGAAAAATTATACAAGACTGTGCTTAAATTGACACACAATACAGGGTGATGCAAAAAGAATACCACAACTTTAAAAATGTGTATTTAATGGAAGAAACATAATATAACCTTCTGTTATACATCATTACAAAGAGTATTTAAAAAGGTTTTTTTCACTCAAAAACAAGTTCAGAGATGTTCAATATGGCCCCCTCCAGACACTCGAGCAATATCAACCCGATACTCCAACTCGTTCCACACTCTCTGTAGCATATCAGGCGTAACAGTTTGGATAGCTGCTGTTATTTCTCGTTTCAAATCATCAATGGTGGCTGGGAGAGGTGGCCGAAACACCATATCCTTAACATATCCCCATAAGAAAAAATCGCAGGGGGTAAGATCAGGGCTTCTTGGAGGCCAGTGATGAAGTGCTCTGTCACGGGCTGCCTGGCGGCCGATCCATCGCCTCGGGTAGTTGACGTTCAGGTAGTTACGGACAGATAAGTGCCAATGTGGTGGCGCTCCATCCTGCTGAAATATGAATTGTTGTGCTTCTTGTTCGAGCTGAGGGAACAGCCAATTCTCTAACATCTCCAGATACTGTAGTCCAGTTACAGTAGCACCTTCGAAGAAAAAGGGACCAAAAACTTTATTGGCTGAAATGGCACAGAAAACGTTCACCTTAGGCGAGTCACGTTCATACTGAGTTGTTTCCCGCGGATTCTCAGTGCCCCATATACAGACATTGCGACGGTTGACTTTCCCGTTAGTGTGGAAAGTTGCTTCATCACTAAACACAATCTTTGAAACGAAAGATTCATCTGTTTGCATTTGAGCAAGGATAAAATCACAGAAATCGATTCTTTTAATCTTATCAGCTGCAGACAGTGCTTGAACCAATTTCAGACGATAAGGTTTCATAACTAACCTTTTTCGTAGGACTCTCCATACAGTTGATTGTGGAATTTGCAGCTCTCTGCTAGCTCTGCGAGTCGATTTTTCTGGGCTGCGAACAAATGCTTGCTGGATGCGTGCTACATTTTCATCACTCGTTCTCGGCCGTCCAGAACTTTTCCCTTTGCACAAACACCCATTCTCTGTAAACTGTTTATACCAACGTTTAATACACCACCTATCAGGAGGTTTAACACTATACGTCGTTCGAAATGCACGCTGAACAACTGCCGTCGATTCACTTCTGCCGTACTCAATAACACAAAAAGCTTTCTGTTGAGCGGTCGCCATCTTAGCATCAACTGACGCTGACGCCTAGTCAACAGCGAACAAATGTACAACTAAATGAAACTTTATAGCTCCCTTAATTCGCCGACAGATAGTGCTTAACTCTGCCTTTTGTCGTTGCAGAGTTTTAAATTCCTAAAGTTGTGGTATTCTTTTTGAATCACCCTGTATTTTTTTAGCGCAACGCAATCTGACTTTCAATAATCCCTATAAAAGAATGGCCCTGACTAACATTAACCTATACCTTTCACAAATCACTTACCTCACAAAAATCTTTGTTACTCGAACTACTGCAATACAGCGAGCGCCACTACTGCCAGCTAAATAAAACATTCAAACTACTGAAGGCACTAACTACTGATAGGCATAGTTAGCAAATGAAAGATTTTGATAGAGAACACAAACAATGTATTTACCTCAATAGTGTTCAAAAGTCATAATGTATATAGCAGTTCATGACATCCAGTCTAACAAATTTCAAAACTCCGCCATCTCTCTCCCAACATCCACCACTGCTGGTGGCTCACCTCCAACTGCGCCACGCTACGCGCTGTTAACATCCAGCTGCCCAACACTACAATGGCAGACAACAATGCAAACTAGCCACAGACTGCACACAGCACAGCCAGTGATTTTCATACAGAGCGCTACGTGACGTTGCCAACAAGAAAACATAAACAGCCTACTTACAGCTTGTTCCTAAAGGTATTTCTTCCAATAACAGAGCTAACGTTTCTTGCAGGAATGTGCTGTACTTTTTACCGTTAAGATTTCCTTCGATGAAACAGGGGCCTATAATTACGTCATCCAGAATCCTACACCATACACTCACCGACCACGGTTTTTGGTGTACAACTTGCCGCAGCCAACATGTATTTTCAGTTGCCCAATAACACATGTTATGCAAATTAACATTTCCATGGTTCGTGAATGTAGCCTCGTCAGTAAATAAAATCAAATTAATAAATGTGTCATCCCTCTGAATCGGAAGTTGAGCCCATCGGCAGAATTCAATGCGACGCATAGAATCCGTACCAGTTAATCCTTGGAGGAGACTGATATGGTAAGGATGATATTTATGGCGATGCAGAACACGAACAACACTACTCTGGCTCTTGCCAGATTCCCTTGCGATTTGACGCGAACTAACACAAGGACCTCGAACCTCAGTAGCAAGTGTACCAATTTCCGTTTCCTCGTTTGTGTCTTTCCTTTGCCGGATATGTTTCCGTTACGTTAAAGATCCAGTTGTTCTCAGTTTATCATACATATGTTTAAATGTACGACGTGTACGGTGAGTACGTTGAGGATATCTTTCAGCCTATACGTCTCTAGCTCTCACTCAATTTCCTTGGCATTCTCCGTAAATGAGAAGTATATTGACTTGTTCTTCGAAAGAAAATACATCATTTACATTCACATTCACATTCGCTTGATTCGACGATACTAGTCTTACCGTTCCTGTTAGTGTTGTATTCCGAAACCGTCGAATGGCGTTTACACGTTAATGGCACGTTAGATGTATACGCCGTATTCGACAAATATTTACTATTTGCACGATACACGAGAGAGAATTGTCAGAGCATATGCTTCGATAAATGCCGAAGCGATAAGAAATACCACTCAATCCACGATAAGAAGATTGCAACACTGCATTTATACCAATGGCCATCACTTCGAACACCTTCTGTAACTGGACTTTCATACCACCTTACTGTTACACAGCATTGGATTCGTCTCGATAGCCACTATCAGAAAATAAATAGCAAACTATAGCATCCCATTAAAAGAAACAGAGCTGACCTTCATATCTCTGACGCGACCCCACATAGCAACAAAAAACCAACGTCATACTATGGCCACCGTTGTCCCATGTAACATTTCTCCCACAAAATTTTCAGATCCCATCACACTTTCGGAGTTATTCTAGGTGGCAATAGTTAGTGACCCATCCTGATACACTCCTGGAAATGGAAAAAAGAACACATTGTGTCAGACTCACCATACTTGCTCCGGACACTGCGAGAGGGCTGTACAAGCAATGATCAAACGCACCGCACAGCGGACACACCAGGAACCGCGGTGTTGGCCGTCGAATGGCGCTAGCTGCGCAGCATTTGTGCACCGCCACCGTCAGTGTCAGCCAGTTTGACGTGGCATACGGAGCTCCATCAAAGTCTTTAACACTGGTAGCATGCCGCGACAACGTGGACGTGAACCGTAGGTGCAGTTGACGGACTTTGAGCGAGGGCGTATAGTGGGCATGCGGGAGGCCGGGTGGACGTACCGCCGAATTGCTCAACACGTGGGGCGTGAGGTCTCCACAGTACATCGATGTTGTCGCCAGTGGTCGGCGGAAGGTGCACGTGCCCGTCGACCTGGGACCGGACCGCAGCGACGCACGGATGCACGCCAAGACCGTAGGATCCTACGCAGTGCCGTAGGGGACCGCACCGCCACTTCCTAGCAAATTAGGGACACTGTTGCTGCTGGGGTATCGGCGAGGACCATTCGCAACCGTCTCCATGAAGCTGGGCTACGGTCCCGCACACCGTTAGGCCGTCTTCCGCTCACGCCCCAACATCGTGCAGCCCGCCTCCAGTGGTGTCGCGACAGGCGTGAATGGAGGGACGAATGGAGACGTGTCGTCTTCAGCGATGAGAGTCGCTTCTGCCTTGGTGCCAATGATGGTCGTATGCGTGTTTGGCGCCGTGCAGGTGAGCGCCACAATCAGGACTGCATACGACCGAGGCACACAGGGCCAACACCCGGCATCATGGTGTGGGGAGCGATCTCCTACACTGGCCGTACACCACTGGTGATCGTCGAGGGGACACTGAATAGTGCGCGGTACATCCAAACCGTCATCGAACCCATCGTTCTACCATTCCTAGACCGGCAAGGGAACTTGCTTTTCCAACAGGACAATGCACGTCCGCATGTATCCCGTGCCACCCAACGTGCTCTAGAGGGTGTAAGTCAACTACCCTGGCCAGCAAGATCTCCGGATCTGTCCCCCATTGAGCATGTTTGGGACTGGATGAAGCGTCGTCTCACGCGGTCTGCACGTCCAGCACGAACGCTGGTCCAACTGAGGCGCCAGGTGGAAATGGCATGGCAAGCCGTTCCACAGGACTACATCCAGCATCTCTACGATCGTCTCCATGGGAGAATAGCAGCCTGCACTGCTGCGAAAGGTGGATATACACTGTACTAGTGCCGACATTGTGCATGCTCTGTTGCCTGTGTCTATGTGCCTGTGGTTCTGTCAGTGTGATCATGTGATGTATCTGACCCCAGGAATGTGTCAATAAAGTTTCCCCTTCCTGGGACAATGAATTCACGGTGTTCTTATTTCAATTTCCAGGAGTGTAATTTTTGTTCAACAACAATGAAAAGATCAGGAACGCAGGGAATTAGTCTGAGTATGTACCCTGTGATTTTGGAGTTTTTAGACTGACTGAATCTTAATAAAAATGTATGAAAACCTTAGAGTTGCCGTCATGTACGCTCTTCGGCTATATCTGAGTTAACTTACTGCAGTGTGCGACGGGACGCATAGGCTCCACGCGGTACAGCAATGCCATTTCGGTTGCCTGCACAACAGGCGTTAGCGGACGAGAGACTGTAGACTGAGGATAATTCGGTAGGTCTGGTCTGGTTTATACAGGGCGACATCTTTGCCGTCCTACTTCGCATCGCCTGCCAGGTGGGCGGAAGTAGAGCATTGTTCGATGTCATTCCGCTCGTCGGGTATTTATGTGGGCTGCACGGCCCGATAAATAAAGTCGACCGGAGAGTCAATCTGTGCGTCTACGTCCGGTTACAATACTCAGTCTTTCAGTTACGATAAGCGCCTGCAGACAACATCCTGAAACCACTCTGTGACGACTGCCGCTCGTACACCAGTTGTCGTTTCCGACCAGACTTAGAAGGGATTTTTGTTTTTCACAATCGATCTCCTGACTGGACTTTTTTTTCCCAGTCTTCTGACTGGTTTGGTGCTGCCCGCCACGAATTCCTGCGTTAACCTCTTCATCTAGGAGAGGCACCTGCAATCTACATCCTCAATTACTTGCTGGATGTGTTCCAATCTGTCTTCCTCTGCCGTTTTCATACTGTACAGCTCCCTCTAGGACCATGGAAGTTATTCCGTGATGTATTAACAGGTGTCCTACCATCCTGTCCTATCTTATTGTCAGTGTTTTCCATATATTCCTTTCCTCGTCGATTCCGTACAGAACGTCCTCATTTCCTATCTTCTTAGACCACCTGACTTTCACCATTCTCCTGTAGCCCCACATCTCAAAAGTTTCAATTCTCATATCTGATTTTCTCACTGTGCATGATTCACTAGAGTACAATGCTGTATTCCGAAAGTACATTGTCTGAAATTTCTTCCTCAAATTAAGGCCTGTCTTAGCTACTAGTAGACTTCTCTTGGTCGGGAGTGCCCTCTTTGCCTGTGATAGTCTGCTTTTTATGTCCTCCTTGCTTTTTGTGCCACATGGTATTCTGTTACCAAGGCAGCAGAATTCCTCAACTTAGTCAGCTGCGTGTACCACTAAATTTGATCGTAGGTTTCTCACTACTCTTATTTCTGATCTCATTAGTTTTGTCTTTTTACGGATTACTCTCAATCCATATACTATACTCATTGCACTGTTCATTACTTTCATTACGTCCTGTAATTCTTCTTCACTATCATTGATATCAAGGGTGAAATACTGTACCCCTCTCTCCTTTATAATACGACCATTGCTTTCTTGGTATACCAGTTTTATTGTTCCCTCTGGGTCGTCCACATACTGTACATCACTCGTCTTTCACTTAGGTGTAATTATTTTTGTCAGAACCTCAGTAGTACTTGTCAAATATTGCACCAATCGCCGGATCCCTTCCAACGAGGGTTAAGAATTGCATATAATTGATTCCTTAATAGAAAGCGTGAGTTTTGACTCAGAACAGCCATATATTAGTTGTATTAGTCGCAACAATCCTGGTAGAAGTGATATAATCACTATTATGTTTATTTATCTATTGCGTATTTAGCCTGATCAGATTAGGGCCTTGACGATCTCTCTTACATCTGACCAGGAAGAACACATGCAAAAAATTATTATATAATGATCCCATAATAATAATTTATTCTATTAATAAGAATACTTGGCAATAATAATACTAGTAGTAGCATTAATGTTGACGATAAAATGATAGAGGGATTAAGAATGATGCTGATAAGTTTGGCACTTTTGAAACCTTGTTTGGTATTAGAAGTGGATGGGACAGTGAAAGTGGAGAAGTTTGAAATGAAACTGACAGTAGCTGCTAGGAAAGAAGAGAATCTCATTGCACAACTATGTAGACAAGGCGAGGGAAAAGTAGAGGAGGAGGTAAGGTTGACGAGAGTAAGCTGCAGAAAAGGTAGCTACTGTGATAGAAGAGGTGCCATTATCTGTTTTTTTTTTCAATTCTCTCCAATTTGAGTGTTACAAAGTGACGACCGTGGTACAGAAAATTACTTAGAAAACTTGATAGTGTTATGTAACGACACAAACAGGGTTTTACTTTGTTGAGAACGAGAATTTTTCTGATGTTCAATAATAGTGTAGCAGCTGAAGGTAACTAAGAAGGAGTGCAATGGTTCAAAAGACGACAGAGCAAACACAAGGCATGATAATCCCTACGCTTATCGGCACGGAACCGTGATAATTGTTCGTTGGCCGGAACGATGTGATCGGAATAGCGTACGTTACAAATGTACCGCACACAAGCATTCGTGGCACATTCTAGCCTGCGCGAGGTCTCATAAGGAAATCCTTGGACAAAAGGATCGCCATGATCGAGCATTGGAAGTGTTAGTGACTCTACGAGTTTCCTTTTACGCGTAAGACGAAATACGCGTGTTAAACGTTGCAGTACGGTAATGCCTGTTAAAGTATGTTGGTAAGAACTATTATGTGTACGGATCACAATACAGCATTTATGCCTTCCCCGACCAGTTCGGTATGCATGCAACAGAAGGTCCTCCAGGTGAAGTAGCAGTGAGTACGGATCATGATGAGCTCGTGAAGGAAAAAACTGCAGTAACAAAGTGCTGCGGTGGCTCATCTCGTTGGATCGCTCAGCAACTTCCGCCGAGGCCAAACGACCGCAGAGTAAGCTGTTGTGGCTGCGAGGGTAAGCGCTAGCAGGTTGGTGGGGTGGGGGGGCGGGGTGAGGAGGGGTGGAAGTGGGGGCTACAAGTCTACGCCAGAGCAAGAGGAAGCCGCAACCAAGTGACACCCCCACCCTCCTCACCACTCCGCAAAGGGCGGCGCTAATGAATTATAAACACCGTCGGTAGCCACTTCAGCTTTCAGCCTGGTCTGGTCTGCTGTTCCAGCTTTCTGCTCTTCAGCCACGGAAACCGCGGAACCGCGCCGCGGAAAAAGCTGAGGTTCAACTTTTAAATGTTCCCGCTGTCCCCCCCAACCCCTCTCATAACTGCCTCAGACCCTTCCCTGCCGGGAGCCGTCCTGGCGATTCATTTACAAACACCACGCCGACCACGTGGGGAAGTTTCTGTTTCATGGTGTATGCTTGTGTGTGTGTGTGTGTGTGTGTGTGTGTGTGTGTGCGTGCGCTCTTTCTACTGGTGGCCTGTCTCGAGTATACACGTCTCCAAGTGGGATAGATGAGACCAGGCCAATTCGTCATGAAAGTTCTTTGTCATGAGTCTCAGTACTTAAATAGCTTATAGAGGATGTTTGTTTTAAATTGGTACAACTAAATATCTCGAGAAATAGGCATCGTATGAAAAAAAGTTCCCGGAATGTAAATTTGTGGTAAGTTCCTATGGGACCAAACTGCTGAGATAGTCGGTCCCTAGGCTTAAACACTTCTTAATACACTCCTGGAAATGGAAAAAAGAACACATTGACACCGGTGTGTCAGACCCACCATACTTGCTCCGGACACTGCGAGAGGGCTGTACAAGCAATGATCACACGCACGGCACAGCGGACACACCAGGAACCGCGGTGTTGGCCGTCGAATGGCGCTAGCTGCGCAGCATTTGTGCACCGCTGCCGTCAGTGTCAGCCAATTTGCCGTGGCATACGGAGCTCCATCGCAGTCTTTAACACTGGTAGCATGCCGCGACAGCGTGGACGTGAACCGTATGTGCAGTTGACGGACTTTGAGCGAGGGCGTATAGTGGGCATGCGGGAGGCCGGGTGTACGTACCGCCGAATTGCTCAACACGTGGGGCGTGAGGTCTCCACAGTACATCGATGTTGTCGCCAGTGGTCGGCGGAAGGTGCACGTGCCCGTCGACCTGGGACCGGACCGCAGCGACGCACGGATGCACGCCAAGACCGTAGGATCCTACGCAGTGCCGTAGGGGACCGCACCGCCACTTCCCAGCAAATTAGGGACACTGTTGCTCCTGGGGTATCGGCGAGGACCATTCGCAACCGTCTCCATGAAGCTGGGCTACGGTCCCGCACACCGTTAGGCCGTCTTCCGCTCACGCCCCAACATCGTGCAGCCCGCCTCCAGTGGTGTCGCGACAGGCGTGAATGGAGGGACGAATGGAGACGTGTCGTCTTCAGCGATGAGAGTCGCTTCTGCCTTGGTGCCAATGATGGTCGTATGCGTGTTTGGCGCCGTGAAGGTGAGCGCCACAATCAGGACTGCATACGACCGAGGCACACAGGGCCAACACCCGGCATCATGGTGTGGGGAGCGATCTCCTACAGTGGCCGTACACCACTGGTGATCGTCGAGGGGACACTGAATAGTGCACGGTACATCCAAACCGTCATCGAACCCATCGTTCTACCATTCCTAGACCGGCAAGGGAACTTGCTGTTCCAACAAAACAATGCACGTCCGCATGCATCCCGTGCCACCCAACGTGCTCTAGAAGGTGTAAGTCAACTACCCTGGGCAACAAGATCTCCGGATCTGTCCCCCATTGAGCATGTTTGGGACTGGATGAAGCGTCGTCTCACGCGGTCTGCACGTCCAGCACGAACGCTGGTCCAACTGAGGCGCCAGGTGGAAATGGCATGGCAAGCCGTTCCACAGGACTACATCCAGCATCTCTACGATCGTCTCCATGGGAGAGTAGCAGCCTGCATTGCTGCGAAAGGTGGATATACACTGTACTAGTGCCGACATTGTGCATGCTCTGTTGCCTGTGTCTATGTGCCTGGGTTCTGTCAGTGTGATCATGTGATGTATCTGACCCCAGGAATGTGTCAATAAAGTTTCCCCTTCCTGGGACAATGAATTCATGGTGTTCTTATTTCAATTTCCATGAGTGTATAACTTAAACTAACTTACGCTAAGGCAATACACACACACACACACACACACACTCACACACATACACACACACACACACACACATACCCGATGGAGGACTCGAACCTCCGACGGGGACAGATGCGAGAACCGTGGCAAAACGCCCCAGACCGCGCTGCTACGCCGCGTTTTCCAGATTAGAAGTTAATACTTCCAAAGGAGACATCTGTCAGTTCTGAAACCGGCTACCATTAAATCCTCCCCCCTCCCCCACCCCCAACGCATGAAGGAAAATTTATTACATTCTAATGGGAACGCCATGCCTTTTTTATTGCAGATTCGGATTCTAAGCCAAATACCTCGTATTTAACTGAAATATTTTTTGCATGCGTGGTAGATAGTGCTACAATCAGTGTTAGAGCTACTGCAACCGGATGAAAACACCGGCCGAAAGCAGACACACTTATTGTGAGATTTGAGGAGACTCACAAAAATCAGGTATCCTGATGGTTAGTGGAAAGGGTTCCTCTGGACTAGGGAGCGATGGCTTGCATTCTGGAATGCGACAGACGTAGAATGAAATTATTATAGCTGTGGTAGACATAGATTTGGTATTAGATGTAGCTTTTATTCGTCATAGAAATGGTGTTTTATATTATTATTATTATTATCATTATTCTATCTATCTATATCCGAATCCCGCTCCAGCTACTGCCGGGTCTGGGTGTTGACGAGTCCTCTCCATTTGGCTCGGTCCTCCCACCACTTTTCTTCCTCCACTTGCTGCCAGGTCACGCCTCTCCTTTCAACAGATATTCTCACTCCCATTTTCCACCGTGTTCCCTGGCGCCCTCTAGGTCGTTTCCCATCCATCTTTAGTTCTTCCATAATTTTGGGGAGTCTCTGCCCATTCATCCTCTTAACATGCCCATACCATCTTAATCTCTTTCTTTCAATTTCTTCTCTCATACTTTCTTGTTTGAGGTCCTTTCTAATCTCTACATTCCTTACTCTGTCCATTCTTGTTTTTCCCTTAACTGCTCTGAGAAATTTCATTTCCCCTGCTTGCAGTCTGCTCCAGTCCCTTTCTTTCATTGTCCATGTTTCTCCACCATAGGTGACAATTATCATTATTATGAATAGTAAAAAGACTTACGGGGGTGGGAGGTAGCGTTGTATAAAATAAAATTAAGTGTTGATGTATAGAGCGAAATGTCTTTATAAAGCCTGTGTTTAAATTATAGGTAACAGCCTACAATGGAATGGAACAATTAAAAACTAAACTCCGTCCGAACAGGTCTTGTAAGGCCCAAGGTACCGACCGATCGCCGTGTCATCCTCAGCCCAGAGACGTCACTGGATGTGGACATGGAGGGGCATGTGGTCAGCACACCGCTCTCCCGGCCGTATGCCAGTGCACGGGGACGGAGCCGCTACTTCGCAATCACGTAGTCCCTCAGTTTGCCTCACGAGGTCTGAGTGCCAACAGCGTTCGGCAGACTGGATGATCACCCATCCAAATGCTAGCCCAGCTCGACAGCGCTTAACTTTTGTGATCTGACGGAAACCGGTGTAACCGCTGAGGCAAGGCCGTTGGCCGGAATGGAACAATGGAATGGAATAAAAAAATATCGTGATGCTGTGTGGACTCACTGAAATCAACCCTGAACGAAGCAGAAAGCTGCGTTCTGTTAAATGTATTTTCTTGCCAGACTTTTAAAGTCTAAACGTAAGAGTTGTTCTATACAATCAAATTTGCAAAACTCAAGTTCTGAGAGTAGTATCAACTGTTTAGAACTTGAAAGTTAACATTTATATCGAAAGTGTAAAGCAGAATCAAATGAGACAGTTCTTATTTGCAAAAACCGAAAAACATGAATTTTGTCGATTACAGCGACATCTACCACGAATGAAAAAAATGATTCTGGTAAACTCTAGGTATTTATTTGGGTAGAATCCAACTCATGAATAAAAATGGGGCGGGAATTATTTGAAAAAAAACTTGTGACCACGCTATGGTGGGGGGAAGGGGGGGAGGGCAGGTTAGGAAATGATCAGTTCTAGCACAGACACATGTCCCCCTTGACCCCTTGAAAATATTCGTTTTTCATCCGGAACTTTTTTTTTTGGACAGTGCGTATTTTTCGAGATATGTAGTTGTTCAGAGTTAAAATAAACACCTTGTTCCCATGGAGTTCCAAACGGCTAGAGGTGACAGATCACATCACCGGCACAAACTTTTGTTAGAGACGAAATGTTCGCTCTTGATTCCCGACAATGCAAGGCGTCCTTTTATAGTAGTTAAGCCCCAGGCACTATGGATGTAGGCACTTTGCGAAGTGCGTATGTCTTGTGTGTTGCCTACATTTAAGTCATTTGCTCTGAATGGAATGGAGTAGGCCCTGCAAAGTTCTTGATTCGTTTCTAAAATATCTCTCCACGCTTAAGGCCACTCGTTCTTAACTTTTTCTTGTTGAAAATCACTGTAATACAAACAAATGTCGTGTGACTATGGCCTCCCGTCGGGTAGACCGTTCGCCGGGTGCAAGTCTATCGATTACACGCCACTTCGGCGACTTGCGCGTCGATGGGGATGAAATGATGACGATTAGGACAACACAACACCCAGTCCGTCAGGGGAGAAAATCTCCGACCCAGCCGCGAATCGAACCCGGGTCCTTAGGGTTGACATTCTGTCGCGCTGACCACTCAGCTACCAGAGGCGGACATCACTGTAATAATCTACTGGAGTAGATAGGGCGCAGCACGACTGGTCAGTAGACCGTGATAGTCCAGTAAATCTCGGCGGACAGTAAAGGGCGCCAGGCGTCGCCAGAAAGTGTCAGCGAAAGTTCTGTCTCGAACAAAAGTTGTTCCTTAAGACGTGTGTCACCCCAGGACGTTTGATGCAAAGACTGTAGAACAGATTATACAAAAACGCTGGCCAATACTAAGCCGGCTGTCTTTTCGAGATTGCGGTCACGTTATATAAGTTCTATAGCTAGCGTCGCAGCGTGAAATGCCTATTGGCTATCTGACAAGGTATCGATTTGACAAGTTACACGAAAGCTGCACTTCTAGCAGCTTCGGTACGTGATTGACGTGAATGCCACTTCTGTGTGACTAAATACACTCCAGGAAATTGAAATAAGAACACCGTGAATTCATTGTCCCAGGAAAGGGAAACTTTATTGACACATTCCTGGGGTCAGATACATCACATGATCACACTGACAGAACCACAGGCACATAGACACAGGCAACAGAGCATGCACAATGTCGGCACTAGTACAGTGTATATCCACCTTTCGCAGCAATGCAGGCTGCTATTCTCCCATGGAGACGATCGTAGAGATGCTGGATGTAGTCCTGTGGAACGGCTTGCCATGCCATTTCCACCTGGCGCCTCAGTTGGACCAGCGTTCGTGCTGGACGTGCAGACCGCGTGAGACGACGCTTCATCCAGTCCCAAACATGCTCAATGGGGGACAGATCCGGAGATCTTGCTGGCCAGGGTAGTTGACTTACACCTTCTAGAGCACGTTGGGTGGCACGGGATACATGCGGACGTGCATTGTCTTGTTGGTACAGCAAGTTCCTTTGCCGGTCTAGGAATGGTAGAACGATGGGTTCGATGACGGTTTGGATGTACCGTACACTATTCAGTGTCCCCTCGACGATCACCAGTGGTGTACGGCCAGTGTAGGAGATCGCTCCCCACACCATGATGCCGGGTGTTGGCCCTGTGTGCCTCGGTCGTATGCAGTCCTGATTGTGGCGCTCACCTGCACGGCGCCAAACACGCATACGACCATCATTGGCACCAAGGTAGAAGCGACTCTCATCGCTGAAGACGACACGTCTCCATTCGTCCCTCCATTCACGCCTGTCGCGACACCACTGGAGGCGGGCTGCACGATGTTGGGGCGTGAGCGGAAGACGGCCTAACGGTGTGCGGGACCGTAGCCCAGCTTCATGGAGACGGTTGCGAATGGTCCTCGCCGATACCCCAGGAGCAACAGTGTCCCTAATTTGCTGGGAAGTGGCGGTGCGGTCCCCTACGGCACTGCGTAGGATCCTACGGTCTTGGCGTGCATCCGTGCGTCGCTGTGGTCCGGTCCCAGGTCGACGGGCACGTGCACCTTCCGCCGACCACTGGCGACAACATCGATGTACTGTGGAGACCTCACGCCCCACGTGTTGAGCAATTCGGCGGTACGTCCACCCGGCCTCCCGCATGCCCACCATACGGCCTTGCTCAAAGTCCGTCAACTGCACATACAGTTCACGTCCACGCTGTCGCGGCATGCTACCAGTGTTAAAGACTGCGATGGAGCTCCGTATGCCACGGCAAACTGGCTGACACTGACGGCGGCGGTGCACAAATGCTGCGCAGCTAGCGCCATTCGACGGCCAACACCGCGGTTCCTGGTGTGTCCGCTGTGCCGTGCGTGTGATCATTGCTTGTACAGCCCTCTCGCAGTGTCCGGAGCAAGTATGGTGGGTCTGACACACCGGTGTCAATGTGTTGCCTGTGTCTATGTGCCTGTGGTTCTGTCAGTGTGATCATGTGATGTATCTGACCCCAGGAATGTGTCAATAAAGTTTCCCCTTCCTGGGACAATGAATTCACGGTGTTCTTATTTCAATTTCCAGGAGTGTAGTCATGGGTGACTGGAATTCGAGAGTAGGAAAAGGGAGAGAAGGAAACATAGTGGGGGAATATGGATTGTGGGAGAGAAATGAAAGAGGAAGCTGTCTGGTAGAATTTTGCACAGAGCGTAACTTAATCATAGCTAACACTTGGTTCAAGAATCATAAAAGAAGGTTGTAAACATGGAAGAACCCTGGATATACTAGAAGGTATCAGATAGATTATATAATTGTAAGACAGAGATTTAGGAACCAGGTTTTAAATTTCCAGGGGCAGATGTGGACTCTGACCAAAATCTATTGCTTATGAACTGTAGATTAAAACCTTGGATAACAGAAGAAATATTGAATTTAATTGATGAAAGGAGAAAATATAGAAACGCAGTAAATGAACCAGGCAAAAAGGAATACAAACGTCCCAAAAATGTCATTGACAGGAAGTGCAAAATGGCTAAGCAGGGATGGCTAGAGGACAAATGTAAGGAAGTTGAGGTTTATCTCACTAGGGGTAAGATAGATACTGCCTACAGGAAAATGAAAGAGACCTTTGGAGAAAAGACAACCACTTGCATGAATATCAAGAGCTCAGATGGAAATCCAGTTCTAAGCAAAGAAGGGAAAGCAGAAAGGTGGAAGGAGTATATAGAGGGACTATACGAGGGCGATGTACTTGAGGGCAATATTATGGAAATTGAAGAGGAAGTAGATGAAGATGAAATGGGAGACACGATGCTGCGTGAAGAGTTTGACAGAGCACTGAAAGACCTGAGTCGAAACAAGGCCCCGGGAGTAGACAACATTCCATTGGAACTACTGACGGCATTGGGAGAGCCAGTCCTGACAAAACTCTACCATCTGGTGAGCAAGATGTATTATACAGGTGAAATACCCTCAGACTTCAAGAAGAATATAATAATTCCAATCCCAAAGAATGCAGGTGTTGACAGATGTGATATTTACCTAACTATCAGTTTAATAAGTCACTGCTGCAAAATACTAACGCGAATTCTTTACAGACGAATGGAAAAACTGCTAGAAGCCGACCTCGGGGAAGGTCAGTTTGGATTCCGCAGAAATGTTGGAACACGTGAGGCAATACTGACCCTACGACTTATCTTAGAAAATAGATTAAGGAAAGGCAAACCTACGTTTCTAGCATTTGTAGACGTAGAGAAAGTTTTCGACAATGTTGACTGGAATACTCTCTTTCAAATTCTAAAGATGGCAGGGGTAAAACACAGTGAGCGAAAGGCTATTTACAATTTGTACAGAAACCAGATGGCAGTTATAAGAGTCGAGGGACATGAAAGGGAAGCAGTGGTTGGGAAGGGAGCGAGACAGGGTTGTAGCCTGTCCCCGATGTCATTCAATCTGTATGTTGAGCAAGCAGTAAAGGGAACAAAAGAAAAATTCGGAGTAGGTATTAAAATCCATGGAGAAGAAATAAAAATGTTGAGGTTCGCCGATGACATTGTAATTCTGTCAGAGACAGCAAAGGACTTGGAAGAGCAGTTGAATGGAATGGAAAGTGTCTTGAAAAGAGGGTGTATGATGAACATCAACAAAAGCAAAACGAGGATAATGGAATGTAGTCGAATTAAGTCGGGTGATGCTGAGGGAGTTAGATTAGGAAATGAGACACTTAAAGTAGTAAAGGAGTTTTCCTATTTGGGGAGCAAACTAACTGATGGTGGTCGAAGTAGAGAGGATATAAAATGTAGACTGGCGATTGCAAGGAAAGCGTTTCTGAAGAAGAGAAATTTGTTAACATCGAGTATAGATTTAAGTGTCAGGAAGTCGTTTCTGAAAGTATTTGTATGGAGTGTAGCCATGCATGGAAGTGAAACATGGACGATAAATAGTTTGGGCAAGAAGAGAATAGAAGCTTTTGAAATGTGGTGCTACAGGAGAATGCTGAAGATTAGATGGGTAGATCACATAACTGATGAGGAGGTATTGAATAGAATTGGGGAGAAGAGGAGTTTGTGGCACAACTTGACAAGAAGAAGGGACCGGTTGGTAGGACATTTTCTGAGGCATCAAGTGGTCACAAATTTAGCATTGGGGGGTAGCGTGGTGGGTATAAATCGTATAGGGAGACCAAAAGATGAATACACTAAGCAGATTCAGAAGGATGTAGGTTGCAGTAACTACTGGGAGATGAAGAAGCTTGCACAGGATAGAGTAGCATGGAGAGATGCATCAAACCAGTCTCAGGACTGTAGACAACAACAACAACAACATATTTCCTTCATATTCATAGGTGTCTGAATACACGTTTTTATCGCAAGCGAGGCCAGTTCACTGCCCAAGTGCACAGCATCAAATACAAGTGCGCTAGAAAGAGAAAACAAATATCTCTCCCGATTACAGGGCAAGGCGCACATTAGGATAGCGTGTTTGACTGCAATGAATGAGAACTCAGAGTAATACGCAGCCAGCCGTTGTGGCCGAGCGGTTCTAGGCCCTGCAGTCTGGAACCGCTCGACTGCTACGGTCGCAGGTTCGAATCCTGCCCTCGGGCATGGATGTATGTGATGTCCTTAGGTCAGTTAGGTTTAAGTAGTTCTAAGTTCTAGGGGACTGATGACCTCAGATGTTAAGTCCCACAGCGCTCAGAGCCACTTGAACCATTTGAGTGATCCGTTATGATACCGGTGGCTGTGTTGGAAAACGCTGCCACTCAGAACACAAACAAAATCACGTATCCAGTGGGGTCACTGATCACCGGTGCGTTTGCGCAGTGATGCATACAAAAAAACTTTCGTCCTCGTGGTACTTAGTCATACGTAGTAGCTTACGCTCTCTTCAAACGTATTAGTTCTAGAAGGATTCAATTAAAAGTTCTTTGTGGGAGGTGATTTCAATATTTCCCACCCTACACACTGATATAAAATTTTGATTTACAGTCTATACTCAATCCGTATGCGTAAACCACAAATGAAAAGAACTTTAGCCGTAGAATAACAAAGAAACTTGATATATTTCTTGTAGTTTCGTATAGGCCAACGGCCTTGCCGCAGTGGTAACACCGGTTCCCGTTAGATCACCGCAGTTAAGCGCTGTCGGGCTGGGCTAGCACTTGGATGGGTGACCATCCTGTCTGCCGAGCGCTGTTGGCAAGCGGGGTGCACTCAGCTCTTGTGAGGCAAACTGACGAGCTACTTGATTGAGAAGTAGCGGCTCCGGTCTCGGAAACTGACATACGGCCGAGAGAGCTGTGTGCTGACCATTCCATATTCGCATCAAGTGACGAGTGGCCTAAGGATAATACGACGGCGGTTGGTACCGTTGGGCCTTCCAATGCCCGTTCGGACGGAGTTTAGTTTCTAGTTTCGTATTGAGCGACTTCTAAAATCTACATGAAACATCAATAGCTCCTAAAAATTTGTCATTTGTATGGCATACATCATACACATCTCCAGCTGACTGACATTAAAAGCCCGCATCTCGTGGTCGTGTGGTAGCGTTCTCGCTTCCCACGCCCGGGTTCCCGGGTTCGATTCCCGGCGGAGTCAGGGATTTTCTCTGCCTCGTGATGGCTGGTTGTTGTGTGCTGTCCTTAGGTTAGTTAGGTTTAAGTAGTTCTAAGTTCTAGGGGACTTATGACCACAGCAGTTGAGTCCCATAGTGCTCAGAGCCATTTGAATCATTTGACATTAAAAACATGTGTGTTATACTGCACTCATTTTAATGGGCTTGATCACTTCGTCTCTCTTGAGCTAGGCCGATAAGTCACGCGTTTACACTTGTTGTTGTTGTTCCTGCGGTGGTGTTTTATTAAGTCCAGATGGTTCAAATGGCTCTGAGCACTATGGGACTTAACATCTGAGGTCATCAGTCCCCTAGAGCTTAGAACTACTTAAACCCAACTAACCTAAGGACATCACACGCATCCATGCCCGAGGCAGGATTCGAACTCGCGACCGTAGCGGTCACGCAGTTCCAGACTGAAGCGCCTAGAACCGCTCGGCCTGGTATTAAGTCACCAATAGAAATATCTATACTTATACACCTAACACCATGTATATGCAGTCTGCTTCGGCTATCGTAATTTATTTTGGTGCCAAAAAAACAAATCTCATCTACTACTTTTTCTGTCCCATTTTCTCATTTAAGTCCTTCAGCATCACCTGGTTTAATTCCACTACATTTCGCTACGCGTTGTTCTGCTTTCGTTCATGCTCTAAATATCTTTTCAACATGATATACGGTCCGTTCAGTTAATTTTTCGAGTCCTTGGCCGTCTTTGAGAGCGTTATAATGCAGTCAGCAAATCTCCCTTGTACAGCCGGTCTATATAGGGTATCCGAAGGGGAAATATCAATATCACGGATATGAGAGGAACTGCCATTCGAAGTCAGAAACTCTACTGAACGTTCAGTGGAAGAGATTTGTTTCACAGAATCGAAGTTGAAGAAGTGCTCATAGCTCTTAAGATACTCATTTTAATCGCCGTGTTTGCTAGACTTTTTTGCTTGGAGTGGTTGTTCCTGCCATGTACTTGGCTATTGATCGTTCCTCCTGGTACACCCGGTGTATTCCTTCCACTTTTCAGCGTTCTTTCCTTGATTCGAACAGGCTTGTCATCTTACCTCTTGATATTCAGCTACTTCTCTCTTCTCCAAAGATGACTTTTATTTTCCACTGGGAGGCCTCTATCTTACCCTTAGCTATGCGTGTCTCTCCATCCTTGCATTTCTCTTTCAGTTATTGTTGCTTTGTCATTTTTCACTTCATGTCAGTCTGATTTTTTTGGCGTCTTTATTCCCTTTTCCCTTCTTCAATAGCGGAGGTTTTTAAATTTGCTTCAATCGTCAATTAAATTCAATTTCTGCTAAGTTATCCAAGGTTTGCTTTCGGGACTTGTCTTTCTGCCTATTTGATCTTTCGCTGCTTATACTATTTCACCTCCCAAAAGTACCCATTCTTCTTCTGTTGTACTACTTTCCCCAGTTTCGCTATAAAGGCGTCTACTGCTCCCTATGTAACCTTTAACAACCCCTAGTTCCTTCAGTTTACCCAGATTCTATGTCCTTATTTTCTCAACTTTCTGCAATTTTTTAAGTTTTAATCTGCAGTTCATAACCAATAAATTATTTTCAGAGTTCGTATTTTCCCATAGAAATATTTTGCAGTTTGAAATTCAGTTTCTAAATGTCTATTCTACCATGACATAAGCAATTTCAAACCTTCCAGTGTCTCCAGATCTCTTCCACATGTTCAGCCTTTTTTCATAATTTTTAACCTTATGTTAGCGATGACTGAATTATGTTTACTGTAAAATTCTACCGGGCGACTTTACCGTTTATTTATTTCTTTAAATTCATCTTCTTCGTTTACCTTTCTTCTCTTTCTTTTCCTAGTATCGAGATCCAGGCCCCAGCCACAGTTAAATTTTCGTCTTCCTTTAAGGGGGGTAGGGCGTCAAACTGGCCGACTTGGAGCAGGAAATTCACCATAGGACATTTTAATTTCCACTGTCTATACTTTTACAAATAAATTCATAAAACTTTAACAGCATGACCAGGAAGGATTCAGGATTCATATTCATAGCAGTGGAATCTCAAAAACGTAACAAAACACTTTTTTTTTACATGTGAAATTTCATCATGTTTTCATTTACTACTGGCTGCATTATTTGCTATAGGTACACTTTTCTTCTTAAGTAAGAGAGATTCTTCGATGACTTTTGCGCAGCATACAAACCATAGTTACAGGTGTATGAAACTCTAGAAGTTATTTAATTTATGAAAAAATGAATGAACTGTCACATTTTAAACTTCATGTTTAGAAAGAAACTCAAATTTTACAGATAATTATCTCAATTTTTTCCACAGTTTTTTAATAGATTGGAAAATGCTAGAGTTTCATACACCTGTAACTACTGTTTGCATGCTATGAAAAATTCATCGAAGAATCTCTCTTACTTAGGAAGAAAAGTGTACCTATAGCAACAAATGCAGCTAGTAGTAAGTGAAAAAATAATGAAATTTCACATGTAAAAAAGAGGTATTATGCTACGTTTTTGAACTTCCACTGCGATGAGTGTGCGTCCTCAATCCTTCCTGGTCATGGTGACAAAGTTTTATGAATTTATTTGTAAAAGTATAGACAGTGGAATTTAAAATGTCCTGTGGTGACTCTCCTGCTCCAAGTCGGCCCGTTTGACGTCCTATCCCCCTTAACTATCGGAATAAATCTCTTACCTCATCATACATTGTTTCAATGTCTTCATCATCTCCGTGGCGATTAGGCATGTAACTTTTAATACTGTGGTGTCTGCCTTTGGTAGCATAACACGTTTACCAAGCCGTTCATAGATTTTTATCCGTATTCCTATTTCATTATTCATCATCAGACATTCCATAACTACCCCGGTGGGATATTTTCTTGATAACCCTCGAAATAAAATGATAGTCACCACTTGCGTAATATACCTCTTAAATATCTTCTACAGGCTGGCGTTAAAAATATGTCCGTTACGCTACAGTACCTTTTATGAGCTTTATGAAGTTTTATGACGTGATCTATTCTGCGCTCTTAAGTCATGTGCGTACGCTTTTGCGCGAAAAAAGTTTCGAATTTCACGGTTGCAGGTCCTCAATACATTTTACACAATTTGTGGATTGTTTTTGTTCATCCTGAGAACCTTTCGGTTGTGTCATATCCGCGACTCATAAATGACGGCTTAAAATGAATGCATTCGTCAAGAAGAAATGCTTCCATGTGTATGATACTAAGCGTTTGTCGAGTGTTTCTGGCAGACGATGTACAGGCATATAAATGCTTTCAAGTATAGCACAGCTTTTACCCCATCTCGTCCATAGCTGCTGTGATTTCTTGTCGACATTTTCTTGTTACTCGTCACTCTAGACTTTTAATAAGACTCTGCGATTACCTTCAAGCAGTCAGACGAAATTGCTGATATCTGTTTCCAGCAGCCATTAATATAACCCTCTCATAATTTGAAACTTCACTGAGTGAACAAGCGGAGAATTTGCGGACTTCTAATTATAGCTGCAATGTGATACTCTGTACTTTTTTCCTTACTAATGAGCGTTAGAACATACAAGAAGTTCCATTATTAATAGTTCCAGCTGTATCCTACTGTTATATTCCGTTTCTCTCTCTAGCACCCTCTCTCCCTCTCTCCCTCCCTCTCTCACTCTCTCTCTCTCTCTCTCTCTCTCTCCCTCCCTGTCTCTCCCGCTCAAACACACACATACACACACACACACACACACACACACACACACACACACACACGGCAAGAACGACTGTTTTGCAAAAGTAAATACACGGTACACGGTCTGACAAACTGAAGTGAACCGAGCGTCCGTAAAGGGTTCCGTTTTTCTCACTGATGTACGGAACCCTGACAGCTACATCTACATCAGCATGGATACTCTGCAAATGACACTTAAGTGCCTGGCAGAGGGTTCATCGAACCACCTTCACAATGTTATTCACCTCTATTATTCCAATCTCGAATAACGTGCGGAAAAAACGAACACGTGCGAGCTTTGATTTCGCTTATTTTATTATGATGATCGTTTCTCTCCATGCAGGTCGGAGTCAACAATATATTTTTGCATTCGGAGGAGAAAGTTGGTGATTGAAATTTCGTGAGAAGCTCCGAGGCAATGAAAAACGCGTTTTAATGATTTCCACCCCAAATACTGTATCATGTTAGTGACACTCACTCCCCTATTTCGCGATAATATCAACCGTGCTGCCCTTCTTTGTATTTTCTCGATATACTCCGTAAATTCTGTCAGATAAAGAGCCCACACCGCGCAGCAGTACTCCAAAAGAGGACAGACAAACGTAGTTACATCTTCTAAGTGTTCTTCCAATAAAATGCAGTCTTCGGTTGCCTTCCCCAAAACATTTTCTGTGTGTTCCTTCCAATTTAAGTTGTTCGTAATTGTAATTCCCAGGTATGTAGTTCAATTTACGGCCTATTGATTTAACTGATTTATCGTGTAGCCGAAGTTTAACAGAGTCCTTTTAGCATTCATGTGAATGACCTCACATTTTTCATTATTTAGGGTCAATTGTCAATTTACGCACCGTAATTATATCTTTTATAAATCCTTTTTCAATTGGTTTTGATATTTTAGCGACTTTACTAGATGATAAACAACAGCTTTATCAACAAAAAACCTACGACGGCTGCTCATATTGTCTTCAAAATCGTTTATTTAGCTGAGGAACAGCAGAAGGTCTTTAACACTACTTTGGGGAACACCAGAAATCACTTTGTTGTCCGTCTGTCAGTCTATCTGTCCGGATGTTGAGAACTCCTTTTTCTCAGGAACTGGCAGACGCATCAAGTTGTACTTTATGTCACATACAAAATTGAAGCTTATAAGCCAATGAAATCAAAAGATACGGCCATTTATGTCACGTACTTTGATATTCACTGACTGACTTGTCGAAACGCATAGTATATTTCCCGTTGGTCCAGAATAACCACATTTGGCGAGAAGAAATATTTCACACTACAAGTACAGGGAAATGTCCTAAATTACTAATTTGTAATCATAAAACATAGAAAAAAATGTTTGTTGTCTGATAGTATTTTTTTCCATCCATCTGTTGAGTGGGAAGGTTAAGAAGTATCGAGTTGAAATTTATGCCACATACTCAGCTTCGTAGTCCTTCGGTATGTAGAAATATTAAGCTTCTAAAACAAAGCTATCAAAAGATATTGCTATTGGAGTCACATGTTTTGATACTCGCAAACTTACTCACCAAAAGTCATCAAAACCTGTTAACCTAGAATCATGACATTTGCCAAGAAGCTAGATTTCAGAAAACAACCAAAGGAAAAAAATCCAAAAATTGTTGATTTGTAATGAAATCAAACGGAAAAAGTTTTTGTCATTTGTTATCAGACATTGTGTCTGTCCATCCATCTGCGAAAATTCCTTTTTTTTCCCGAAGGGGTAGATTGTCGAGTTGAAATTTAAGTTATATAGTGACGCTCGTAGTCCTTCGGTGGTGTAAAAAGTTCTAAGTCAATGCAAGCAAAAGATAAGGCCATTTATGTCATATATTTTGATAGTTGCAACCTCACACGTTATAACATACAGATAACTTCCCTTTGATGTAGAATCATGAAATTTGGCAAGAATAAACGTTTCACACTGCAAGTAAGGGAAAAAACAGAACATTTTTAATTTGTAAGTATATCACACGAAAAAATATTTCTTTTGTTATTTATTATCTGACTTCAAATTCGAAATCAAAACTTTCTCGAATGGTTTGGAGTCCCTGGCACCAATATCTTGCCAGTATCAATGTCGACAACTGACGAAAACTGTCGAAAATCTTGATTCTCGGAGTGATGAACTGTCCGCATACATAATCAAGTTTCTACAGAATTAATTATTTTTATGTTGCCAGCCAGACCCTTACAGAATGTTCACAGTCATTTATTTAAGCACATGGTGAAAATTCGTGCTCTGTTGCAGCATGGGATCCATATTATAAAGATTAGTTTACTGCAGCGTAGGTGCCGAGGTATAGATCAAGTTTTTAGAAAGTACTGATATGGAACTCTATAAGAACATAATAAAAAATGATAGGAACAAGCACTAGAATCGATTCAGTTTCTTGCTGACATGTTAGATCCGAGATTCTAACTGTAAAGATTGACCCCTGGACAAGAAGGAAAGTATAGAAAAGTGGCCCATAGAGAGGCAAACGGAGTAGACTGCAAAAATTATGTCTTTTAGGACTGCCTATTCTGGTAATTTTCTCGTTACTGTTTTCTGATGCAATTGTAATACAGTTCTGTGCAAAAAAATGTTGGCAGATAACTGAGCTAAAAAAAGCAAGAAAAAAGAAAAGTTACCAACAGGACTCATTACGTTTGTGAAAAACCTCATTTATTAGCCTGGCAGGCCTGCAGCCATTAAGTGAATCTTCTCAACCTTCGGACTTAACTGGTGAAAATTAAAAAAAAATTCAGGAGTGAAAAGACCCGAAAAATTACTGAAGATCTACGAATTTATGCGTGCTTTCGAGTAGGACTAATTGTACGTTACAGTCATTACGATTCCACATAAAGTTAAAGGATTTTTTCTGGAAGTGTAAATGTTACTTAACTGTGTTTCTTATATTTCAAGAAAAGATGGAACATAATGCTAATAAAATAAATTCGGGTGGCAGTAAATATGATGGCACTTTTTAATTTGTGTAAGGCTAAGGCTAGCTATTTTATGTTAATTATATTTTGATGATTAAATATAGCTGGGATTTATCGTGTTGTTTCTGGATTAAATAGATTAAAAATCTTGTTTTTTTCTTGGGGGCGGGGGGGGGGGGGAAGGGGCTGTGGATACCCATTATGGATATCAGATAATGGTTGTTATGTCTTTACAGTAATAGCTGGTAGCATTCAATCGTAATTTTTGTCCGGCACACGGCTCAAGAACGCATTTCGAGAGGCGATGTTGTAAAACTTAGCCGATGAGGTTGAAATGCTATGAAATGTACTGACACAAAATGAAATGGAATAAAGGCACATTGGGCTATGTGACCTTTCATTAAAATGTATCATTCACATTAGTCTGTTGTAGGATTGTGGAATACTTTTTATGCTCAGGCATTATGACTTTTTTGGCGGAGGAAAGTGTCCTCTATACTATCAACTTGGATACTGCAAAGAGATATCGTACGAAAGACATCTCATTCCATTCGTGCATGATGCCCAGGGTTAGGCCGTGTTCATTGACGTCAGAAAGGCATTTCATTGAAATACGCGCCGGCCGAAGTGGCCGCGCGGTTAAAGGCGCTACAGTCTGGAACCGCACGACCGCTACGGTCGCAGGTTCGAATCCTGCCTCGGGCATGGATGTGTGTGATGTTCTTAGGTTAGTTAGGTTTAAGTAGTTCTAAGTTCTAGTGGACTTATGACCACAGCAGTTGAGTCCCATAGTGCTTGGAGCCATTTGAACCATTTGAACCATTGAAATACGCAGTATCGTTTAGTGAACAAAATGTGGTGATGGAATAATTTACGTATCATAAGTGCTGCTGGCATTCGAGAGATCCATATCACAAATGCTAAAGGAAAATAAATGCAATTCGTAGAAAACTGAGGTCCAACTGAGTAGGTGATAGAGGTGATAAGTTGATTAGATGCTTGCAACGAGAGCGAACGGAGCGAATAAGTACGAGCTTTGTAGTTCTTTCTATTCAAAAGGAAATCACTACAAATTTCGTTGAAAGCAAACAAGTGCGAAGTTTTATCTGTCACTTTCACTAATATTAAAAATACACGAAAGGCTTAATCATCCTCTTTGTTTACGTTCACACTAGCTGCAATTACATGGCTGACGTATCACTGCTGCGTTAGATTTTCAATGATAAATAAAAATAGATTACTGAGGATCACGCTGGCTGCCTTGTAACGAGTTACATCAGTTTTATCATGTAGCTCAACAAATTCTCTTGGCACGCGCAACATAAGAAGCGTCGTTTGTCACGGCGTGGTTTAAAAATGGGAAAGCGTACGTCGAGGGACGCATCACTTTCTCTGAAATTTATCTAGTGATACAGGAATATTACTCATCAGTCTGGGTTCAAAATGGTTCAAATGGCTCTGAGCGCTATGGGACTCAACTGCTGTGGTCATAAGTCCCCTAGAACTTAGAATTACTTAAACCTAACTAACCTAAGGACATCACACACATCCATGCCCGAGGCAGGATCCGAACCTGCGACCGTAGCGGTCGTGCGGTTTCAGATTGTAGCGCCTTTAACCGCTCGGCCAATCCGGCCGGCTCATCAGTCTGGGATCCACATCAAATAGTTCTGATAGAGAAAGTGAAGAAGATGCAAAGAACGACGTATTCCCATTAGAGATTTCAGTGGGAGACAGGAAAAACTGTGGTTTGCCGTTAAAATTCAGATGGCGTTCGTGCCTACAAGATTCAATCAATATTTTGTTCCTCCTAAGTATATCTCGCGAACTGAACACGAAGTTAAAATTACAGAGATTCGAGCTCACAAGGAAACTTATCGACAGTCGTTCATGTCTAAGACTATATTTGAATTGAGCAAGAATAGAGACAGGGGACAGTTGCGTACTAAGTAACCTCCGGTATACACCTTACGGTGGTGTGCGGAGAACAGATGGAGATATAAATACCAGGAAGGAAGTTGGTAGAGCACTTGCCCGCGAAAGGCAAAGGTCCCGAGTTCGAGTCTCGGTCGGGCACACAGTTTTAATCTGCCAGGAAGTTTCATATCAGCGCACACTCCGCTGCAGAGTGAAAATCTCATTCTGGAAACATCCCCCAGGCTGTGGCTAAGCCATGTCTCCGCAATATCCTTTCTTTCAGGAGTGCTAGTTCTGCAAGGTTCGCAGGAGAGCTTCTGTAAAGTTTGGAAGGTAGGAGACGAGGTACTGGCAGAAGTAAAGCTGTGAGTACCGGGCGTGAGTCGTGCTTCGGTAGCTCAGTTGGTAGAGCACTTGCCCGCGAAAGGCAAAGGTCCCGAGTTCGAGTCTCGGTCGGGCACACAGTTTTAATCTGCCAGGAAGTTTCATATCAGCGCACACTCCACTGCAGAGTGAAAATCTCATTCTGGAAATGCCAGGAAGGTTTCTGTGGAAAGGACGTGGTCGACTTCCTATTCCAAATTCCCCCTATCCAAGCTTGTGCTCTGTCACTAAAGACAATGTAGTCGACGGTACGTTGATCCGTTAACATATTTCATCTCTCTGAACATTTCGACATTAGTGCGGTAACCATACAGACAAATAAATTAGGCATCTGTATTTTGGTATTGTAGTGTAGGTGTTGGTACGCCTGCTTTTGCCCTGCAGAACGCAAGGCACAGTGCGGACGGCGTTTGTTTCGGGGCGACTTTACAGCTGGGGGATTCCCCTGAGAAGAGCTGAGAGCTCGTCAGTCCTAACGAGTTCCAAACAGCGACGCCCAGTGTCTGCTGCAGCACCTCCGTGTCCGCGTGGATTTAAACTTGAGCGTTCGGTCAGCGCTGTCCAACACGTGTGAACAAGGGGACACGTGTGACACGTGTGTCAGGGCAGCCAAACCACCCTCCGTGTAGGACCAAACTGTATTTAATCAAAGACCACAAATATAAACTTCTTCATAGTGTCGAAATATTGGAGCAAGGAGACATGATGCGGTATGGCACAGTGTGGAAGTACCAAATTCTTAGCGAATATCTCCTGCAGCTAATCATTAGATTACATCAAATTACAGCAGATTTTGTGCACATAATGTGAAAAATTTATCATACAACTGCACAGTATTACAGAAAATAATACTTATCTTCTGCGTCACTCGAGATCAAATGAAGTACCCAAGGAGATTAAAGAGATCAATAAAATGAACTTACCAAAGGAGGCAATTAAATATATCTATTAACCAATATATATCTCTGCAGTATAGGATTACTTAGATAAGACGAAGTAGGGGTTTGGTAAAAAATGTAACTCAAATTAATAATCACAAAAATAGTGAGCATCCGTGATTTCACATAACACTTTCACACCGCATCTTCGTTTTTTTTATCGCTCCTTTTTGTTTTGGAAAGTAGATAAAAAGATAACATAACAACTACAAAGATCCATAAACAGATGTCTCCGGCACATAATGAATACATGGTGGCCAGAAAAAATAAGTAATGAGAATCTCTGGAGAGAAACAAACCAGGCAGCTATAGAAGGACAGATACATCAGAGAAAGTGAAGATGGCTGGGGGACACATGAGAAAGTCAGATGGAGCAGTGGAAAAGGAGGCAATGGATTGGTACCCCAAGGAACAAGGAAGAGAAGCAGGCCTAGAGGTATGTGGAAGAGGATGGTGAAAGAGAAAGGAAGGAGAGTTGGCAAGACCTGGGCGGGATTAAAGAAAGTGGCCAAATGAAGATGTGGATGGCGCCATAGGGATCAAACGAATTTATATTTTTCTGAAATTCATTCTGTCAAAGCTCTACAATAAATATTACCGAATCACAGGTATACAAGTCGAGATTGCAAAATGTTGCTTGTAGAAGAATGGGAAGATGGCTAGATCTAGAACTGGGGAAAGGTTAGTTTCGGTTCAGAAGATACAGGGTGTTTCAAAAATGACCGGTATATTTGAAACGGCAATAAAAACTAAACGAGCAGCGATAGAAATACACCATTTGTTGCAATATGCTTGGGACAACAGTACATTTTCAGGCGGACAAACTTTCGAAATTACAGTAGTTACAATTTTTAACAACAGATGGTGCTGCAAGTGATGTGAAAGATATAGAAGACAACGCAGTCTGTGGGTGCGCCATTCTGTACGTCGTCTTTCTGCTGTAAGCGTGTGCTGTTCACAACGTGCAAGTGTGCTGTAGACAACATGGTTTATTCCTTAGAACAGAGGATTTTTCTGGTGTTGGAATTCCACCGCCTAGAACACAGTGTTGTTGCAACAAGACGAAGTTTTCAACGGAGGTTTAATGTAACCTAAGGACCGAAAAGCGTTACAATAAAGGATCTGTTTGAAAAATTTCAACGGACTGGGAACGTGACGGATGAACGTGCTGGAAAGGTAGGGCGACCGCGTACGGCAACCACAGAGGGCAACACGCAGCTAGTGCAGCTGGTGATCCTACAGCGG
The DNA here is from genome assembly GCF_023864275.1 of Schistocerca cancellata. Classification (NCBI taxonomy): domain Eukaryota; kingdom Metazoa; phylum Arthropoda; class Insecta; order Orthoptera; family Acrididae; genus Schistocerca; species Schistocerca cancellata. The sequence continues at coordinate 119,575,957 of NC_064637.1, read as the reverse complement.
CCTCGGGTTTTCGTTCGCCGTGTTGCAGCTGCGGTCCAAATGACGCCAACGTCCACGTATCGTCTCATGCGCCAGAGTTTACACCTCTATCCGTACAAAATTCAAACGCGGCAACCCCTCAGCGCCGCTACCATTGCTGCACGAGAGACATTCGCTAACGATATAGTGCACAGGATTGATGACGGCGATATGCATGTGGGCAGCATTTGGTTTACTGACGAAGCTTATTTTTACCTGGACGGCTTCGTCAATAAACAGAACTGGCGCATATGGGGAACCGAAAAGCCCCATGTTGCAGTCCCATCGTCCCTGCATCCTCAAAAAGTACTGGTCTGGGCCGCCATTTCTTCCAAAGGAATCATTGGCCCATTTTTCAGATCCGAAACGATTACTGCATCACGCTATCTGGACATTCTTCGTGAATTTGTGGCGGTACAAACTGCCTTAGACGACACTGCGAACACCTCGTGGTTTATGCAAGATGGTGCCCGGCCACATCGCACGGCCGACGTCTTTAATTTCCAGAATGAATATTTCGATGATCGTGTGATTGCTTTGGGCTATCCGAAACATACAGGAGGCGGCGTGGATTGACGTCCCTATTCGCCAGACATGAACCCCTGTGACTTCTTTCTGTGGGGACACTTGAAAGACCAGGTGTACCGCCAGAATCCAGAAACAATTGAGCAGCTGAAGCAGTACATCTCATCTGCATGTGAAGCCATTCCGCCAGACACGTTGTCAAAGGTTTCGGGTAATTTCATTCAGAGACTACGCCATATTATTGCTACGCATGGTGGATATGTGGAAAATATCGTACTATAGAGTTTCCCAGACCGCAGCGCCATCTGTTGTTGAAAATTGTAACTACTGTAATTTCGAAAATTTGTCTGCCTGAAAATGTACTGTTGTCCCAAGCATATTGCAACAATGGGTATTTCTATCGCTGCTCGTTTAGTTTTTATTGCCGTTTCAAATATACCGGTCATTTTTTAAACACCCTGTATATAGAAACACGTCTTCCTGTGGAATTTAACTTATTCCCTGCTACTGTAGTTCACCAGCGGTGTCTTCTGCCTTGTGGCCGTTAACGTTCCGGTTACCTACCCTGGTCGTTGACGTAATTTTCGGCGGTGTATTTTCCTCGTCGTGTTGTTTTCGTCCAGCGCGGCGCGTAGTTCGAGGGGTGAGGTGTTGTTGGTCGTTGTGGGCGCCAATATTCTGAGTGTCTTTGTATTGAAATTTTGTGGGCGTATTGCTGGTTGCGTCGAGCGGAACTGATTTGGTTGACTGGTCGGTTGGCTGTCTGTCGGTTGGGTTGCCGTCCGATTAAGAGATTGTTGGTCAGGCTGCCTGTCTCGCCTAAATGGGCGTTAGGGTTCCAGTTCCAGGCCGACCCTTGGAACTTCTGAGCGCCGTTCCGTGTCTGTTACATAGTAACTTCCCTGTTTAAGTTTTAGTTATTTGGTTGATGTTTGGCCTTCAGCCGAGTTTTAATATCTCTTAATGTTCTGGTCTTACCCTTAAGGCATACGGTTGTGATGCTTTTGTATGGCGCCTTCCCCGAAATGCACCAATTTTGCTTACTCACGAACCCATCCAAATGAAAGCGGACGTTGTCGCTAAACCAAACCATACAGCGCATACTAATTCCCACCACTTCCCGCGGCGAACTGTGCAGTTTGAACGTCCTAACGCAAACCGTTCAGAAGTTTGCTCGGTTTTACTTCATATTGTTCAATAATTGTCACCCTGTGGAACTGTAACTAAACCGGTCGCCTTTAGCCTATATAGGGAGCGGCCGAAGGAAAAGATTCTTCTCGTAGATAGAGGAGAGGGGGACGAGAGAGGCAGCAGAACTCACGTACCTTTCCCAGTTATTTCTGAACCGTCTTTCTTTCTCGTTCTTCTTTCGGTAAGTTTTAGCGCCCCAACTACGTCTGCGCCCTTGGCGGGAGTCTGTCTCGCCACCCCTTCGGTATGACCCTGTCTCCATGCCGACCACATATGGCTTCGGAAACATCGTTCATGTGAAACCAAACTTTCGCTTTGCTATCATGAGATCCACCCATCAGGGTAGCCAGGTTGACTCAAATGACTTGCCGGAACTATTCCAGTTTCATCCTCTTGAGCTCCTTTTAGCACCGTAAAAGTTATTCCGTGATGATAACAGCTGTACTATCATCCTGTCCCATCTTCTAGTCAGTCTCTTGCATATATTCGTTTCCTCGCCGATTGTGCGGAGAAACTTCTCATCTCTTACCATGTCAATACACCTAACTTTCAACATTCTCTTGCACCACCACACTTCAAATGCTTCGATTCTCTTCTGTTTCAGTTTTCCCATGTTTCACTACCTTACAATGCCGTGCTACAAACGTACTTTTCCAGAAATTTATTCATCAAATAAAAGGCATATGTTTATACTAGGGAACTTTTCTTAACCATAAATCCGCTTTTGTCAGTGATAGTCTGCGTTTTACGTCCTCGTTGTTCCATTCGGCATGGGTTATTTTGCTGCCTATGTAGCACTATTTCTTAATTTCATCTGCTTCGTGATCACCAATCCAAATGTTAAGTTTCTTGCTTTTCTCATTTCTGATACTTTTCATAACTTTCTTCGTTTTACTCTTTATCCATATTCTGTACTCATTGGACTGTTTATTTCAATCATCAGATCCTGTAATTCTTCTTCAATGTCACTGAGCATAGCAATGTCACCAGCAAATCTTATCGTTGATACTCTTTCATCTTGAATTTTAACTCCACTCTTGAACTTTCTTTTATTTCTATCACCGGTTTTTTGATGTATGGAGTGAACGGTAGGAGTACACAGATCTTGGTTGTCCAGTCTTATTGTTCCCTCTTTTTTCTTGTACATATTATGTATTACCGTTTTTTAGTTATAGTTTACTCCTTCGAAGATCTTGCACCATTTTACATTGTCGAGCGCTTTTTCCGGGTCGACAAATCCCATAAACGTCTATATTCCACTAACAACTGCAACGTCAGAACTGCCTCTCTAGCGCCTTCTAAAGCCAAAGTAATCGTCATCTAACAGATCCTCAGTTTTCTTTTCCATTCTTCTGTATATTATTCTGCTAAGCTACTTCGATGCGTGAGCTGTTAAGCTAATTGTACGATAATTCTCGCATCTGTCTGATCTTGCAGTCTTCGGAATTGTGTGGATGATGTTTTTCCGAAAGTCATGTGGTATATTGTCAGACTCTTACAGTCTACACACCAACGTAATACTTATTTTGTTGCCATTTTCCCCAATAATTTTAAAAATTCTTATGGAATGTTGTCTATCCACTCTGCCTTATTGGATTTTAAGTCTTCCAAGCTCTATTAAATTCTGATTCTCAAACTGGACCCTCTATCTCTTCTATATCGACTCTTGTTTCTTCTTCTATCACATGAAATAGGTCTTCTCCCTTATAGGGGCCTTCAACATATTCTTTCCACCTATGTGCTCTCTCCTATGCAGTATTCTAGTGTTGCTATCATCTTACAGACAACAACACCATCTCTGAAGAGCCTTATGGAGCTTCAGCCGTTTTTATACAAGATCATTTGTGTACGAGAACACTGTATCAATAACGGTGCTATCACATTTCCTTGAGGTTCTAAAATCACCTACACAAGTGTGGAACATAATGCTGGCAAATTAAAACTATGTGCCAGACCGGGACTGGAAACTGAGATCTTTGCTTCCAGGGGAAAGTGCTCTACCAACTACATAAGGTACTGGATGACGCAAAGCTGTGGGCACGGATTGTGAGTCGTTGTTGGATTGCTCAGTCGATAGTGCACTTGCCCGTGAAAGACGAAAGATACGGTAAGATTTAAGCAGTCGTTCTTCATGCTTTCAAAGGACGATTGGTACGGTAAGATATCCTAATAATTGATACATCTGGTAGTACCCGCAGCCATCCTCCTCACACTGGTTAGCTAAGTTTGGGATACCTCAAAATATGGTGACGGATTTCCTTTTGCCCGGCGTAATACAGCAATCGACGTGGCATGGACTCCACAAATGGTTGGAAATCCCCTGTAGAAATATTGATCCATGCTGCGTCTATATCATCATCATCATCATCATCATCATCATCATCATTTAAGACTGATTATGCCTTTCAGCGTCCAGTCTGGAGCATAGCCCCCCTTATACAGTTCCTCCATGATCCCCTATTCAGTGCTAACATTGGTGCCTCTTCTGATGTTAAACCTATTACTTCAAAATCATTCTTAACCGAATGCAGGTACCTTCTCCTCGGTCTGCCCCGACTCCTCCTACCCTCTACTGCTGAATCCATGAGTCTCTTGGGTAACCTTGCTTCTCCCATGCGTGTAACATGACCCCACCATCTAAGCTTGTTCGCCCTGACTGCTACATCTATAGAGTTCATTCCCAGTTTTCCTTTGATTTCCTCATTGTGGACACCCTCCTGCCATTGTTCCCATCTACTAGTACCTGCAATCATCCTAGCTACTTTCATATCCGTAACCTCAACCTTGTTGATAAGGTAACCTGAATCCACCCAGCTTTCGCTCCCATACAACAAAGTTGGTCGGAAGATTGAACGGTGCACAGGTAACTTAGTCTTGGTACTGACTTCCTTCTTGCAGAAGAGAGTAGATCGTAGCTGAGCGCTCACTGCATTAGCTTTGCTACACCTCGCTTCCAGTTCTTTCACGTCTATAACTGTCCATAATTGCGAAAGTATTACCACTGCAAGATTTTATTTACGGACTAACCTCTCGATTACGTCCCACAAATATTCGATAGGTAGCCAAGTCAGTCACATGAAATTTCAAGAATGTTCTTTAAACCAATCTCGAACAATTGTAGCCCAGTGAAATGGGGCATAGTCATCCATAAAAATACCACAGTTGTTTTTGGACCACGAAGTCCATGCATAGCTGCAAATGGTCTGCAAGTAGCCGAACATAACCATTCCCTGTCAATGATCGGTTCAGTTGGACCAGAGAGCACAGTGCATTCCATGTAAACACAGTCCACACCATTACAGAGCCACCACCAGCTTCCACAGCGCCTTGTTGACAACCTGAGTCTAAGGCTTCGTGGGGTCTGAGCCTAACTCGAACCTTACCACCAGCTCTTACCAACTAAAATCGGGACTCATCTGAACAGGCCGTGGTTTTTACAGTCATCGTCCAACCAATATGGTCACGAGCCCAGGAAAGGCGCTGCAAGTGATATTGTTGTGCTAACAAGGGATCTCTCGTCGGTCGCCTGCTGCCATACTTTATTAACACCTTGCCGGCCGATGTGGCCGAGCGCTTCTAGGCGCTTCAGTCCGGAACCACGCGACCGCTAAGGTCGCACGTTCGAATCCTGCCTCGGGCATGGATGTGTGTGATGTCCTTAGGTTAGTTAGGTTTAAGTAGCTCTGAGTTCTAGGGGACTGATGGCCTCAGATGTTAAGTCCCATAGTGCTTGCCGACACTATACTACGGTCATCTGTATACGTGCATACCGCTATTACATGACTTTTGTCACCTTAGTGTAAATGTTGGTGAACTGGTATTATCTCTGAATGCGCCACGTGCTGAAAGCGTTGCGCTGTGTCGGGAAGAAGCGCGGGTTCTACGTTACCGCAATCGGTCGGTTAACTTCTCGCACGCAGATCAAATATCCGCCAGCAACAGCACGGGGCCGCGCAGTGAAACTGTATACAGCGACGATGAGTGGCCGCAACACCGCCCAGCCGGATTTAATTTCCGTTCCGCCGGTCTGGGCAAACAGTAGGGACGCCAACAGGCGCCTCTTCCAGTATCATCGCTTCTACCAACATCAGCACCTCTTCTCAACAGAAATCTCCGTGTTCTCTCAGCTCCATCTGCAGTCTTCCACTAGAACTAGCAGACTTTCCTAAAACTACCGTGATGTCTGCAAATTACCGTCCCACACGTCATTATCATCTTCTTCTTCATTATTTCCAAGAATAAGACCGAGTGTTCCGTCTTCAAAGGTTATCGATGCCCCATCTTATTTTCGAACTATTATGTTTTCCTCGCAGCCAGTTATTGGGTCAGTATTTCTTTTTTTGCACACGTGTTCTTACGATCTATTTCTGTATTTTTCTGTTGTGCTGCTTATACATTCAACTCACATTTCTAATTCAATATGCAACTTTTCACAGTTCTTCGAAATCTCATTTCAGCTGCCTGTGTTTCACTCCTATGTCTCTTTGTGAGAAACCAGTCTGCACTTCCCTAACGAAAAGAATTTTTCTGCAACATGAGTTTTTAAATATTTCAGTTACGTTACGTAGTGGTACGCCACTTTCTGCTCACTGTTGTTGGATCGTATCAGTCTCACTACTCCCTGAAAGCTCTGTCCCTTTGCATGGGACACAATAACTTGTTTCATTAACACACATAGTAACGTCACCGATAGGTGGTTCAATGCCCATAAATGAGACTACCACATCGGTAATTTACCTCATTTTATTCATAAGCATGTAATAATAATTTCACTTCACATCATTCCCGCAAGTCAGTGCATAACGGCGATACTTTATTAATATAAATATTATAATCATAATAGCAGAAAATCAGTTCGATCAGACGTCTAACGTCGAGCAATGGTAACAGTATATATCTACATCTACGTATACAGGGTGGTCCTTTGTTCGTGACCGGGACAAATATCTCACGAAATAAGCATCAAACGAAAAAACTACGAAGAACGAAACTTGTCTAGCTCGAAGGGGGAAACCAGATGGTGCTATGGCTGGTCACTTAGATGGCGCTGCAATAGGTCAAACGGATATTAATTGCGTTTTTTTTTAAATAGGAATCCCCATTTTTATTACATATTCGTGTAGTACGTAAAGAAATATGAATATTTTAGTTGGACCACTTTTTTCGCTTTGTGATAGATGGCGCTGTAATAGTCACAAACATATGGCTCACAATTTCAGACGATCAGTTCGTAACAGGTAGGTTTTTTAAATTAAAATATAGAACGTAGGTACGATTGAACATTTTATTTCGGTTGTTCCACTGTGATACATGTACCTTTGTGAACTTATCATTTCTGACAACGCATCCTGTTACAGCATCCTTATCTGTAAGTACCACATTAATGCAATAAATGCTCAAAATGATGTCCGTCACCCTCAATGCATTTGGCAATACGTGTAACGACATTCCTCTCAACAGCGAGTAGTTCGCCTTACGTAATGTTCGCACATGCACTGAAAATGCGCTGACGCATGTTGTCAGGCGTTGTCGGTGGATCACGATAGCAAATATCCTTCAACTTTCCCTACAGAAAGAAATCCGGGGACGTCAGATCCGGCGAACGTGCGGGCCTTGGTATGGTGCTTCGACGACCAATCCACCTGTCATGAAATATGCTATTCAATACCGCTTCAACCTCACGCAAGCTATGTGCCGGACATCCACCATGTTGGAAGTACGTCGCCATTCTGTCATGCAGTGAAACATCTTGAAGTAACATCGGTAGAATATTACGTAGGAAATCAGCATACATTGCACCATTTAGATTGCCATCGATAAAATGGGAGCCAATTATCCTTCCTCCCATAATGCCGCACCATACATTAACCCGCCAAGGTCGCTGATATTCCACTTGTCGCAGCTATCGTGGATTTTCCGTTGCCCAATAGTGCATATTATGCCGGTTTACGTTACCGCTGTTGGTGAATGACGATTCGTCGGTAAATAGCACGCGTGCAAAAAATCTATCATCATCCCGTAATTTCTCTTGTGCCCAGTGTCAGAACTGTACACAACGTTCAAAGTCGTCGCTGTGCAATTCCTGGTGCATAGAAATATGGTACGGATGCAATCGATGTTGATGTAGCATTCTCAACACCGACGTTTTTGAGATTCCAGATTCTCGCGCAATTTGTCTGTTACTGATGTGCGGATTAGCCGCGACAGCAGCTAAAACACCTACTTGGGCATCATCATTTGTTGGAGGTCGTGGTTGACGTTTCACATGTGGCTGAACACTTCCTGTTTCTTTAACTAGCGTAACTATCCTGCGAACGGTCCGGACACTTGGATGACGTCGTCCAGGATACCGATCAGCATACATAGCACACGCCCGTTGGGCATTTTGATCACAATAGCCATACATCAACATGATATCGACCTTTTCCGCAATTGATAAACGGTCCATTTTAACACGTGTAATGTATCACGAAGCAAATACCGTCCGCACTGACGGAATGTTACGTGGTACCACGTACTTATACGTTTGTGACTACTGCAGCGCCATTTATCACAAAGAGAAAAAAGTGGTCCAAGTAAAACATTCATATTTCTTTACGTATTACACGAAAATGTAATAAAAATGGGGGTTCCTATTTTAAAAAACGCAATTCATATCCGTTTGACCTATGGCAGCGCCATCTAGCGGGCCAACCTAGACGAGTTTCGTTCTTTGTAGTTTTTTCGTTTGACGCTTATTTCATGAGATATTTGACTCGGTCACTATCAATGGACGACCCTGTGTACTCCGCAAGTCACCGTACGATGCGTGGCGGAGGGTACCCTGTACCCCCACTAGTTATCTCCCTTCCTGTTCCAGTCGAAAACAGAGCGAGTGAAAAACGACTGTCTGCATGCCTCCGTATGAGCCCTAGTTTCTCGTGCCTTATCTTCGTGGTCCTTACGCGCAATGCATGTTGGCGCCAGTAGAATACTTCGGCAGTCAGCTTCAAATGCCTGCTCTCTAAATTTTCTCAGTAGCGTTTCCCGAAGAGAACATCACCTTCCCTCCAAGGATCCCCATTTGAGATCCTGAAGCAACTACGTAACACCTACATGTTCGAACCTACCACCCAAACTCTGAATTGTTTCGGTGTCTTCTTTAGATCCGATCTTGTACGGATCCCAAGCACTCTAGCAGTACTCAACACTAGGTCGCACCAGCGTCCTATATGAGGTCTTCTCTACCGGTGAAGCACACTTTTCTAAAATTCTCGCAATAAACCGAAGTTGACCATTCGCCTTCCATTATTATTAAAACCTACAGTGACATACAAACGCTACAGCATTTCGTGGATATACGAGGGCAGTTCAATAATTAGTGCAACACATTTTTTTTCTGGAACAGGGGTTGTTTTATTCAGCATTGAAATACACCAGGTTATTCCCAAATCTTTTAGCTACACAACACTATTTTTCAACGTAATCTCCATTCAATGCTACGGCCTTACGCCACATCGAAATGAGGGCCTGTATGCCTGCACGGTACCATTCCACTGGTCGATGTCGGAGCCAACGTCGTACTGCATCAATAACTTCTTCATCATCCGCGTAGTGCCTCCCACGGATTGCGTCCTTCATTGGGCCAAACATATGGAAATCCGACGGTGCGAGATCGGGGCTGTAGGGTGCATGAGGAAGAACAGTCCACTGAAGTTTTGTGAGCTCCTCTCAGGTGCGAAGACTTGCGTGAGGTCTTGCGTTGTCATGAAGAAGGAGAAGTTCGTTCAGATTTTTGTGCCTACGAACACGCTGAAGTCGTTTCTTCAATTTATGAAGAGTAGCACAATACACTTCAGAGTTGATCGTTTGACCATGGGGAAGGACATCGAACAGAATAACCCCTTCAGCGTCCCAGAAGACTGTAACCATGACTTTACCGGCTGAGGGTATGGCTTTAAACTTTTTCTTGGTAGGGGAGTGGGTGTGGCGCCACTCCATCGATTGCCGTTTTGTTTCAGGTTCGAAGTGATGAACCCATGTTTCATCGCCTGTAACAATCTTTGACAATAAATTGTCACCCTCAGCCACATGACGAGCAAGCAATTCCGCACAGATGGTTCTCCTTTGCTCTTTATGGTGTTCGGTTAGACAACGAGGGACGCAGCGGGAACAAACCTTTGAATATCCCAACTGGTGAACAATTGTGACAGCACTACCAACAGAGATGTCAAGTTGAGCACTGAGTTGTTTGATGGTGATCCGTCGATCATCTCGAACGAGTGTGTTCGCACGCTCCGCCATTGCAGGAGTCACAGCTGTGCACGGCCGGCCCGCACGCGGGAGATCAGACAGTCTTGCTTGACCTTGCGGCGATGATGACACACGCTTTGCCCAACGACTCACCGTGCTTTTGTCCACTGCCAGATCACCGCAGACATTCTGCAAGCGCCTATAAATATCTGAGATGCCCTGGTTTTCCGCCAAAAGAAACTCGATCACTGCCCGTTGTTTGCAACGCACATCCGTTACAGACGCCATTTTAACAGCTCCGTACAGCGCTGCCACCTGTCGGAAGTCAATGAAACTATACGAGACGAAGCGGGAATGTTTGAAAATATTCCACAAGAAATTTCCGGTTTTTTCAACCAAAATTGGCCGAGAAAAAAATGTGTTGCATTACTTATTGAACTGCCCTCGTAGTAGCAACAATTATTACTGAAATTCAGAGTACCATACGAAAGCTAAGGTATGTTGTAGATACAGCACCAGCAAAAGTCAGTAGATCGCGGGCCGGTCAAAAGATCGAATACAATCCGAGATTTCCCGAACTGTGACGTAAACTGTTCGAATAGTTCGAGTCGTGCTCAAACATAGCCCTACTTGAAACACTGAAATACATGCTGAAACAATAAAAGATGAGTTGCCCAGAGACAGAATGAGATGCTTATCGCAAAATGTAACAACAGGGGTACAATTAATCATACGAGGGTTGTATAGAAAGTAAGTTTCAATCGGTCGCGAAATGGAAACCACAGTGAAAACCAGAAACGTTTTATTTTCAACAGTTAGGTACACCTTCCACCTACTTCTCTACAAAGTCACCGCTCCAACTTCGTGTTTTGTAGTAGTTTTGTACTTTCCAATATCCTCGTCGTAGAATCTGTTATCTGCACTGGTCTGCAGCTCGCTGTCTGTGGAAAAATTTTGTCTTCATAGCCAGTGGTTCTTGTGGGCAGAGATGAGATTCAAGGGGAGCCACTTATGGACTGTATTGTGGGTGATCAAACACTTCTCATCGGAAACGCTGCCGGAGCGTCTTCATTGCCCCTGCAGTGCGCCGCCGAGAATTGGCACGAAGAAGGAACTGCTCGACAGTTGTGTTATGTGGGCTGCATGACGCAGGCGAAATCTCTAACCAGGCCCTCATAATTGGCGGGAGACGCTAGTCCCTACGCATCTATACGTGCTCACTGTTCACTCAATACTGAAAAGAGCGACGTGACACGGTCGACGGGCATACTAGAGACACCGTACAACACATCTGTGGAAAGTTTTACCGTATTTTCCATGTGGTTTCCACTTCTCGACCGATCGGAACTTACTTTCTGGACAACCCTCGTACACGACTGGCCATTGAAATTGCTACACCAAGAACAAATGCAGATGATAAACGGGTATTCATTGGACAAATATATTATACTAGAGCTGACATGTGATTAGATTTTCACGCAGTTAGCGTGCATAGCTCCTGAGAAATCAGTACCCAGAACAACCACCTCTAGCCGTAATAACGGCCTTGATACGCCTAGGCACTGAGTCAAACAGACCTTGGATGGCGTGTACAGGTACAGCTGCCCACGCAGCTTCAACACCATACTACAGTTCATCAAGAGTAGTGACTGGCGTATTGTGACGAGACAGTTCCTCGGCCACCATTGACCAGACGTTTTCAGTTGGTGAGAGATCTGGACAATGTGCTGGCCAGGGCAGCAGTCGAACATTTTCTGTATCCAGAAAGGCCCGCATAGGACCTGCAACAAGCGGTCGTGCATTATCCTGCTGAAATGTAGGGTTTCGCAGGGATCGAATTAAGGGTAGCGCCACCGGTCGTAACACATCTGAAATGTAACGTCCGCTGTTCACAGTGCCGTCAGTGCGAACAACAGATGACTGGGACGTGTAACCAATGGCACCCCATACCATCAAGCCGGGTGATACGCCAGTATGGCGATGACGAATACACGCTTCCAATGTGCGTTCATCGCGATGTCGCCCAATACGGATGCGACCATCACGATGCTGTAAACAGAACCTGGATTCATCCGAAAAAATTACGTTTTGCCATTCGTGCACCCAGGTTCATCGTTGAGTACACCATTGCAGGCGCTCCTGTCTGTGATGCAGCGTCATGGGTAACCGAAGCTATGGGTTCCGATCTGATAGTCCATGCTGCTGCAAACGTCGTCGAACTGTTCGTGCAGATGGTTGTTGTCTTGCAAACGTCACCATCTGTTGCCTCAGGGATCGAGATGTGGCTGCACGATCCGTTACAGCCATGCGGATAAGATGCCTGTCATCTCGACTGCTAGTGGTCCGAGGCGATTGGGATCCAGCACGGCATTCCGTATTACCCTCCTGAACCCACCGATTCCTTATTCTGCCAACAGTCATTGGATCTCGACCAACACGAGCAGCAATGTCGCGATATGTTAAACCGCAATCGCGATAGGCTATAATCTGACATTTATCAAAGTGGGAAACGTGATGGTACGCACTTCCTTACACGAGGCATCACAACAACGTTCCACCAGGCAGGGCCGGTCAACTGCTGTTTGTGTACGAGAAATCGGTTGGAAACTTTCCTCATGTCAGCACGTTGTAGGTGTCACCACCGGCGCCACCCTTGTGTGAATGCCCTGAAAAGCTAATCATTTGCATATCACAGCATCTTCTTCCTGTCGGTTAAATTTCGCGTCTGTAGCACTTCATCTTTGTGGTGTAGCAATTTAATGGCCAGTAGTGTATTTTGAAACAGGTGTAGACGTATTTATACGTCCCATTCCGTTGGTACCCAGTAATTGAAATATGCCCTTCTATTTAAAGCGACTGCAGTTCCCCAGGCGGCTTGATATCGCTAAGCGCAGGTTCAATCACTTTATGTGACTCCGGACACTGCAGCTGGTGTCTTATTTGCTAACAGCGACGCTCTGACCTGCCTTCCGGTAGTGGAACCAGGTGTACGCTAAAAGGAAGTGCACTGTAGCTGCCGAGATTCGCCGAGGACCTGTCGTGCGAGGAATCGGCGGCAGCAGCACCGCGACAGGATGTGCGCCCGGAGCTCATTAAAGTCGGCGCCTGCGCAGACCGCCTAATTGCCGACGCACCCGACGCCCGGCGTCGCCAGGTGTCCCTCGCCTGCTGGAACCTCCAGTCGCCCGCCCCCTCCCCCCCCTGTTCCCCCTCCCCCTCCCCCTCGCCCCTTCCGCCACCATTTGCACCGACAGGCACCCACTCAGCCGGCGTTAATTATCGGGCCGTTTCTTCCTCCCCGCCGACGCCGACGCCAGCGCGGCAGCCGGGCAAATACCTGCTTCGGTGTCCGCAGCGGCGCCTCTTCGATACAGCTGCCTGTCGTGGCCCTGCGGCAAGCTCGCACACATGTGGCTTTGCTACACACCAGTAGAAATACATGGTGGCGCACGAAATGTGTTACCAATTGTTTCTTTCACAAGCGACCGAAACTGTGTCTGCGGGCATTACTTTGTTGAAATACACTCCTGGAAATGGAAAAAAGAACACATTGACACCGGTGTGTCAGACCCACCATACTTGCTCCGGACACTGCGAGAGGGCTGTACAAGCAGTGATCACACGCACGGCACAGCGGACACACCAGGAACCGCGGTGTCGGCCGTCGAATGGCGCTAGCTGGGCAGCATTTGTGCACCGCCGCCGTCAGTCGCAGCCAGTTTGCCGTGGCATACGCAGCTCCATCGCAGTCTTTAACTCTGGTAGCATGATGCGACAGCGTGGACGTGAACCGTATGTGCAGTTGACGGACTTTGAGCGAGGGCGTATAGTGGGCATGCGGGAGGCCGGGTGGACGTACCGCCGAATTTCTCAACACGTGGGGCGTGAGGTCTCCACAGTACATCGATGTTGTCGCCAGTGGTCGGCGGAAGGTGCACGTGCCCGTCGACCTGGGACTGCACCGCAGCGACGCACGGATGCACGCCAAGACCGTAGGATCCTACGCAGTGCCGTAGGGGACCGCACCGCCACTTCCCAGCAAATTAGGGACACTGTGGCTCCTGGGGTATCGGCGAGGACCATTCGCAACCGTCTCCATGAAGCTGGGCTACGGTCCCGCACACCGTTAGGCCGTCTTCCGCTCACGCCACAACATCGTGCAGCCCGCCTCCAGTGTTGTCGCGACAGGCGTGAATGGAGGGACGAATGGAGATGTGTCGTCTTCAGCAATGTCGCTTCTGCCTTGGTGCCAATGATGGTCGTATGCGTGTTTGGCGCCGTGCAGGTGAGCGCCACAATCAGGACTGCATACGACCGAGGCACACAGGGCCAACACCCGGCATCATGGTGTGGGAAGCGATCTCCTACACTGGCCGTACACCACTGGTGATCGTCGAGGGGACACTGAATAGTGCACGGTACATCCAAACCGTCATCGAACCCATCGTTCTACCATTCCTAGACCGGCAAGGGAACTTGTTGTTCCAACAGGACAATGCACGTCCGCATGTATCCCGTGCCACCCAACGTGCTCTAGAAGGTGTAAGTCAACTACCCTGGCCAGCAAGATCTCCGGATCTGTCCCCCATTGAGCATGTTTGGGACTGGATGAAGCGTCGTCTCACGCGGTCTGCACGTCCAGCACGAACGCTGGTCCAACTGAGGCGCCAGGTGGAAATGGCATGGCAAGCCGTTCCACAGGACTACATCCAGCATCTCTACGATCGTCTCCATGGGAGAATAGCAGCCTGCATTGCTGCGAAAGGTGGATATACACTGTACTAGTGCCGACATTGTGCATGCTCTGTTGCCTGTGTCTATGTGCCTGTGGTTCTGTCAGTGTGATCATGTGATGTATCTGACCCCAGGAATGTGTCAATAAAGTTTCCCCTTCCTGGGACAATGAATTCACGGTGTTCTTATTTCAATTTCCAGGAGTGTATAAGCCCAGGTTGGTTGGCCATGAAGGGCGAAAAAAAAAAAAAAGAAAACAGGGCGAAGAATATCGTCGACATAGCACTGTACTGTAAGTATACAATGGATAACAACCAGAGGCGCCCTGCTATAAAGAATATTGCTAACTCAGACCGTCGCTCATTGTTGTTGGGCCATATGCCAGGCAACAGTCAGGTTGACATCCTGTTGCTGTCACGGGATTCCCCAGACTCCCCAGACACTTCTTCGGACTGGAATCTCATTGACTGTAGTAGAATAGTCTTTAGTGGTGAGTCCCACTTCAGACTGAGCCTTGATGACCGGAGGAGAAGTGTGTGGAAACGCCCCAGACAGCAGTGGAATACCAACCTGACTGTCTCACGCCATATGAACTGATAACCAGGCGTCATCGTCTGGGGTGCCATTTCATTTCATGTTAGGACCTCTTTGCCTGTCATCTATAGCGCCATTGCAGCACAGTAGTATTGTTGTTCTACATGCGGTGAGAGCTTACTTCCTGTCTTCATGCTTGTCAATCCCTACCTCGATCAGCACGGTCGCCAGATCTCTCCCTGCAGTCCAACGAGTTGGGATTTTGAAGATCCAACGCGCCAGTTGGATAGAGTTTGGCACAACATCTCTCAGGAGGACATCCAAATCTTTCAATCAGTCCAAGCCGAATATCTGCTTCATAAGAGCTACAGGTGGAACAACATGTTATTGACTTGCTCATTATGTGAATCTCTTTTTCTTGAATAAATCATCCCATTTTTTTGAAACTGTAATCATTTCGTTGTCTGTGCATATATACCGATTTCCGTCCCATCCCGATAATTCCTTTCTGGTGCGTCGTTCTATTATTTCTGTAGGTACTTCATAGATTAAGTAGGAATATAATTGAAGAGAAACATTAATCACCGAATATACAGAGTGCCGCACGAAATGTGTTACCAATTGTTTCTTTCACAATTTACGACGCACATTAGATATCCTGCTGGGGTCTCTACAGCAGTACCAGCAGAGCTTCGAAAAACAAATGAGTTACGAAATGACGTTGTAATTCACGGTACTGCCGCTAGGAGACTAGTAAGCAGCAATGGCTGACAATGGAAGACTGACGACACAGCAACGATCGGCAATTGTGTTACTTTTTCATGAAACGAAAAGCCTTGTTGTGACTCAGAGGCGATTTCGACAACAGTTTAACACACGATGGGTCCCTTGCAAGAAGACCATGCAGAGATTGTACGTTAAATGTGTAATGTTACTTAAAATCCGTCTTGATTGCAATTTTTTTTTATTATTCATATGACCGGTTTCGGTTCATTCAGAACCATCTTCAGATCTGATATTTCAGTTACAGGAGTAACCCGTCCAAATCCAGCAACTTTCACATGCTGCTGTGACGCAGCATGTGAAAGTTGCTGGATTTGGACGGGTTTATTCCTGTAACTGAAATATCAGATCTGAAGATGGTTCTGAATGAACCGAAACCGGTCATATGAATAATAAAAAAAAAAAAAAAAAATTGCAATCAAGACGGATTTTAAGTAACATTATAAAATCTCTGATTGCTGTTATCCCATAAGACATTATGTCTGTCTTTGCAAAGTTAAATGTGTAAGGGAAGGAACAGTATTGGATACGAAGCGACCTCGGCCTGAGCCTGTTTGTTCGCCGGAGAATATTGAAGTGGTACGAGTTGCTGTACAGAGAAGTCCCGGGAAATGGTGCAGCAGCGCAACTGGGAATATCCAGACACTCCGTTCAACGTATTCTTAAAATTGACCTCCATATGTACCCATACAAGGTGACCTATACACAGAAGCTCACTGAAGAACACAAGCAGCAGAGACTACTGTTTGCTCAGTGGGCGGAGGATGGGGAAGAAACTCTCAACAACGTTTGGTTTTCAGACGAGGCGCATTTTCGTTTAGACGGTGTGATTAACAAACAAAATGTATGCTTTTGGGCCACTGAAAACCCACAGGTGCTTCATGAACGACATCATTATGCTCCGAGGATTACAGCGTGGGCAGAAATTTCCAGTTACGGACTTATTGGATCCTTTTTCTTTGAAGAAACTGAACTGCGAGCGTTATTTGAGCATGCTTCGTAATAGCTTCTTGCTACTGCCTTGCCCTCCAACACGCAGTGGTTCATGCAAGATGGAGCAAGGCCACATACTGCAAACACTGTGTTGGAGTTTTTACACGAGCATTTCGACATGCGGATCGTTTCACTCAGGTTTCCAGGTCGCTTCAATGACTGACAAAATTGTCCCCCAATAGTCCAGGCCTCAATCCATGTGACTTTTTTCTTTGGGGGTACCTAAAGGAAAAAATTTTCCCGAAACGTCCACGTGATTTAATGGAGCTCAGAAGACTTATTCGTCAAGCTTGCAGCGAAATTACGGGAGACATGTGCCGTAGGGTAATCACTAGCTTCAGTGTTCGTTTGAAGGAAGTTAGGAAACGTAATGGTGGACATATTGAGCATGTGCTGAATTAGAACAAATCTCCATGGACGGCTCTTCATTGTAGTATACGTTCCTTTCAGATTGTATTGAAATAAAGTTTATATTCAAAAACAAAATGGTAACACATTTCGTGCGCCACCCTGTATTATGGAATAATAGATGTTGTTTAGACTGAGGAGACAGATGTCATGGGATAGCGATACGCACACATATACAGACGGCAGTAGTATCGCGTACACCAGGTAAGAAAGGACACTGCATTGGTGGAGCTGTCATTTGCACACTGGTGGTCCACGGAAAAAGGTTTCTGACGTCATTATCGCCGCACGACGGGAATTAACAGACTTTGAACACTGACTGGTAGATGGGTGCATGGGACATTGTTGTTGTTGTTGTTGTGGTCTTCAGTCCTGACACTGGTTTGATGCAGCTCTCCATGCTACTCTATCCTGTGCAAGCTTCTTCATCTTCCAGTACCTACTGCAACCTACATCCTTCTGAATCTGCTTAGTGTATTCATCTCTTGGTCTCCCCCTACGATTTTTACCCTCCACGCTGCCCTCCAGTACTAAATTGCTGATTCCTTGATGCCTCAGAACATGTCCTACCAGCCGATCCCCTCCTCTGGTCAAGTTGTGCCACAAACTTCTCTTCTCCCCAATCCTATTCAATACTTCCTCACTAGTTATGTGATCTACCCATCTAATCTTCAACATTCTTCTGCAGCACCACATTTCGAAAGCTTCTATTCTCTTCTTGTCCAAACTATTTATCGTCCATGTTTCACTTCCATACATGGCTACACACCATACAAATACTTTCAGAAACGACTTCCTGACACTTAAATCTATACTCGATGTTAACAAATTTCTCTTATTTAGAAACGCTTTCCTTGCCATTGCCAGTCTACATTTTATATCCTCTCTACTTCGACCATCGTCAGTTATTTTGCTCCCCAAATAGCAAATCTCCTTTACTACTTTAAGTGTCTCATTTCCTAATCTAATACCCTCAACATCACCCGACTTAATTCGACTACATTCCATTATCCTCGTTTTGCTTTTGTTGATCTTCATCTTATATCCCCCCTTCAATACACCATCCATTCCGTTCAACTGCTCTTCCAAGTCCTTTGTTGTCTCTGACAGAATTACAATGTCATCGGCGAACCTCAAAGTTTTTATTTCTTCTCCATGGATTTTAATACCTACTCCGAATTTTTCTTTTGTTTCCTTTACTGCTTCCTAAATATACAGATTGAATAACATCGGGGAGAGGCTACAACCCTGTCTTACTCCCTTCCCAACCACTGCTTCCCTTTCATGTCCCTCGACTCTCATAACTGCCATCTGGTTTCTGTACAAATTGTAAATAGCCTTTCGCTCCCTGTATTTCACCCCTGCCACCTTTAGAATTTGAAAGAGAGTATTCCAGTCAACATTTTCAAAAGCTTTCTCTAAGTCTACAAATGCTAGAAACGTAGGTTGGCCTTTCCTTAATCTTTCTTCTAAGATAAGTCGTAAGGTCAGTATTGCCTCACGTGTTCCAGTATTTCTACGGAATCCAAACTGATCTTCTCCGAGGTCGGCTTCTACTAGTTTTTCCATTCGTCTGTAAAGAATACGTGTTAGTATTTTGCAGCTGTGTCTTAATAAACTGATTGTTCGGTAATTTTCACATCTGTCAACACCTGCTTTCTTTGGGATTGGAATTATTATATTCTTCTTGAAGTCTGAGGGTATTTCGCCTGTCTCATACATCTTGCTCACCAGATGGTAGAGTTTTGTCAAGACTGGCTCTCCCAAGGCCATCAGTAGTTCTAATGGAATGTTGTCTACTCCAGGGGCCTATTTCGACTCATGTCTTTCAGTGCTCTGTCAAACTCTTCACGCAGTATCGTATCTCCCATTTCATCTTCATCTACATCCTCTTCCATTTCCATAATATTGTCAAGTACATCGCCCTTGTATAGACCCTCTATATACTCCTCCCATCTGAGCTCTTGATGTTCATACAAGTGGTTCTCTTATCTCCAAAGGTCTCTTTAATTTTCCTGTACATGGGACATTCCATTTCGGAAATAGATAGGGAATTCTATATTCCGAGATCCACAGTGTCAAGAGAATGCTGAGAATATCAAATTTCAGGCATTTTCGCACCACGGGCAACACAGTGGCCGACGGGCCTTCACTCAACGACCGAGAGCAGCGGTGTTTGCGTAGAGTTGTCAGTGTTAACAGACAAGCAACACTGCGCGAAATAACGGTAGATCAATGTCGGGTGTACAACGAACGATCCTCACACGCGACTATTAATCAAATTGCGTCCATATGGAGTATCGTTTCAGTTGTGTGACTGTATTTGTGATTTCCTTTCAGAGAGGTCACAGTTCGTAGTGATAGACGGTAGATCATCGATTACAACAGAAATGATATCTACCGTTCCGCAAGGTAGTGTAATAGTCCTTCTGCAGCTCCTGATTTATATAAATGATCTAGGTGATAATCTGAGCAGTGCCCATAGATTGTTTGCAAAAAATGGTTCAAATGGCTCTGAATATGGGACTTAACATCTGAGGCCATCAGTCCCCTAGAACTTAGAACTACTTAAACCTAACTAACCTAGGGACATCACACACACCCGTGCCAGATGCAGGATTCGAACCTGCGACCGTAGCGGTCGAGAGGCTCCAGAGTGAAGCGCCTAGAACCGCTCGGCCACACAGGTCGGCGATTGTTTGCAGATGACGCTGTAATTTACCGTCCAGTAAAATCATCAGACGATCAATTCCACTTACAAAATGATCTAGAGAGAATTTCTGTATGGTGCGAAAAGTGGCAATTAGCACTAAACAAGGAAAACTGCGAGGTAATCGACATGGGTACTAAAAGAAATCCGATAAATTTTAGATATACGATAAACCGCACAAACCTAAGAGCTGTCAATTCGACTAAATACCTAGGAATTACAATTACGAGCAACTTAAATTGGAAAGACCACATAGATAATATAGTGGGGAAGGCGAAACAAAGACTGCGCTTTGTTGGCAGAACACTTAGATGCCACAAACCCACTAAAGAGACAGCCTACATTACACTTGTCCGTCCTAAGCTGGGATATTGTTGCGCGGTATGGGATCCTTACCAGGTAGGATTGACGGAGGACATCGAAAAAGCGCAAAGAAGGGCAGTTCGTTTCGTGTTATCGCGCAATAGGGGTGAGAGTGTCACTGATATGATACGCGAGTTGGGATGGCAGTCACTGAAACAAAGGCTGTTTTCTTTGCGGCGAGATCTATTTACCAACTTTCTCTTCCGAATGCGTAAATATTTTGTAGACACCCACCTACGTACGGAGAAATGATCATCGTAATAAAATAAGAGAAATCAGAGCTCGAACGGAAAGATTTAGGTGTTTCTTTTTTCCCACGCACCATTCGGGAGTGGAATGGTAGAGACGTAGTATGAAAATGGTTCGAGGAACCCTCTGCCAGGCACTTAAATGTGAATTGCAGAGTAACCATGTAGATTTAGATGTAGATGAACGTATCCGTTAAGACAGCGGGGTGAAATCCGGCGTAAATGGGGAACGGCAGCAGACGACCGACATGAATGCTTTTGGTAACAGAACAATATCACTTGCAGCGTCTTTTCTGAGCTCCTGACCAAATCGGGTGGACGCCAAATGACTGGAAAAACTGTGGCCTCATCAGCTGAGCCCCGATTTTGATGGGTAAGAGCTGATGGGTATAATTGCGGCGCAGACTCCACGAAGCGTTGGAGCCAGGTTGTAGAATTGTGTTGTTTGGGGAACAGACCAAACTGCGAGGTCATCGGTCTCATCGGATTAGGGAAGGATGGGGAAGGAAGTCGGCCGTGCCCTTTCAAAGGAACCATCCCGGCATTTGCCTGGAGCGATTTAGGGAAATCACGGAAAACCTAAATCAGGATGGTCGGACGGGAGATTGAACCGTCGTCCTCCCGAATGCGAGTCCGGTGTGCTAGCCACTGCTCCACCTCGCTCGGTCCAGGTTGTCAGCAGGGCACTGTGGAAGCTGGTGGTGGCTTCATATTGGTGTGGGCTGTGTTTACATGGAATGCACCTGGTTCTCCGGTCAAAGTGAACCGGTCATTGACTGGAAACGGTTATGTTCGGGTACTTGCAGACAACTTGCAGCCATTCGTTTTCTTCATGTTCCCAACCGAGCGAGGTGGCGCAGTGGTTAGCACACTGGACTCGCATTCGGGAGGACGACGGTTCAATTCCGCGTTCGGCCATCCTGATTTAGGTTTTCCGTGATTTCCCTAAATCGCTCCAGGCAAATGTCGGGCTGGTTCCTTTGAAAGGGCACGGCCGACTTCCTTCCCCGTCCTTCCCTAATCCGATGAGACCGATGACCTCGCAGTTTGGTCTCTTCCCCCAAAACAACCAACCAACCATGTTCCCAAACAGAGAAGGAATTTTTATGGTTGAGAAGGCGTCATATCACTGGGCGACAACTGTTCGCAATTACTTCGCAGAAGGTTCTGGAAGTTCGGTGCGAATGACTTGGCTATCCATCGAATGTTTAAGGGACCGAATCGAGAGGTCAGTTCGTACACAGAATCCAGCAGTGGTAATACTTTCGCAATTATGGACGGGTATAGATACAGCTTGGCTCAATATTTGTGCGGGGGAATCCCAGCGACTTGTTGCGTCCATGCCACTCAGCAGGGCAAAAGAAGGTCTGACACGACGCCATGATTTACTGCCTGACTGCTGTCATCTCTGTGTATATCCTATCAGCACGACACGAAGCACGACTTCCGTGTCGAAAACACAGCAAGAGGCATTTGTGATTTGAAGGAAACGTATAACGTTCCACTCGGTTCTGTTTTACGACCTGTTGTTTTTGCATTACAAGATATCATCACATACTTTTAAGCAATTACTCAGACTGTGTCACAGGTCTCCATTGTTGCTTCTGACATACGTGATATCCACACATACTTTTAAGCAAGGTAGGTATGGTAGACCATAGGGTTCTGAAACTTCCTTTGCCTTTCGCGGGCAAGTGCTCTACCAACTGAGCTACACAAGCACGACTCATCCCCCTTCCTCACAGCCCTACTTTCGCCAGTACCTCGTCTTCCACCTTCCAAACTTTACAGAGCTCTCCTGCGAACGTTGCAGAACTAGCACTCCTGAAAGAAAGGATATTGCGGAGACATGGCTTAGCCACAGCCTGGGGGATGTTTCCAGTTTTAATCTGCCAGGAAGTTTCATACCAGCGCACACTCCACTGCAGAGTGATCTTCTGGAAACATCCCTCAGGCTGTGGCTAAGGCATGTCTGCGCAATATCCTTTCTTTAAAGAGTGGTGGTTCTGCAAGGTTCGCAGGAGAGCTTCTGTAAATTTTGGAAGGTACGAGACGAGGTACTGGCAGAACTTGCGCTGTGAGGACGGGGGGTAGGTCGTGGTTGGATAGCTCAGTTGGTAGAGTACTTGCCCGCAAAAGGCAAAGGTCCCGAGTTCGAGTCTCGCTCCGGCACACAATCTGCCAGGAAGTTTCATATCAGTGCACACTCCGCTGCAGAGTGAAAATCTCATTCTTTTGTTTCCTGTATGCATAATATTCTCACATAGTTGGAGGCAATGACACATGTTTGTTCACACGCTTCAAGGGTGGATTCTCTGTTTTTTCTCATATGTATGGCATCCTTAATTATATATATGAGGCATGCATTACCACATGGTTCTGTCCTGAATCATTTGTTGTGTCTGCTACATATGATATCCTGCTAATAAGATAAGCATTTAGATATGATGCACCAGAGTGTTCAGTTTCGCATCCTCATTTGCTTCTGATGTACGTTACGTCCACACGTAATTTTAAGCAATTAGACATGACGTACAACTATTTGCATCCTATGCAACATTGTTAAAAAATTAGAATAATCTGTTTTTTATACCTGATACAAGTATAAGAACACAAATACGTACAAGCTTCCTTACATGAAAGGCAGCTAATAAGTTGTTTGTAAATACCTGTAGATGTTCGAAAACCAAAAAGATTATCACTAAAGTTTTGTCCAGACATGCGATTCACTAGTTCTTACAGTTCGTAGGCTATACACATAGTCTCCTCAGGCACGTAAATACAATAAGTTTACATATTTCAGATTTTGGAACTATAAGTAAATTCCAGGTTTAATTTGAAATCTCTCTGACAGAAATAATAAAGAACTGTAATTCAGATAAATGATTAGTGGGTACGATTACTGCTACATATAATTTAAAATGGGATGAGCTACTCTTTCCGCAAATTTCCTGTTAGTAAAGGCCGGCCGCGGTGGTCCAGCGGTTCTGGCGCTGCATTCCGGAACCGCGGGACTGCTACGGTCGCAGGTTCGAATCCTGCCTCGGGCATGGGTGTGTGTGATGTCCTTAGGTTAGTTAGGTTTAAGTAGTTCTAAGTTCTAGGGGACTTATGACCTAAGATGTTGAGTCCCATAGTGCTCAGAGCCATTTTTTGTTAGTAAAGAGTAAAGGAATCATTTTCTGGAGAAATGTAAAGTTTTTTCTACTTTCAGAACTCAGAAGACAGTTATAATAAATATTTCTGGTTTTAGATCCAGAAAATGTTACAGAAATTTCTTAAAATAGCTGATATTGATATGACTGTTTCACAGTGCAGATATTCCCTAATATCTTCCCATCTGGCAATTAGAGATCGTCAGCGCATTCGGTTAAAATCGCAGCTTTCGACTGTACCAGCAATCACCTGTGACAGGAGGTAACGAGGAAGTGGACGAGGGGATAATCTGATTAAAGACGGCAGACGGACAGTGGCACAGCGTCTTCTCGTATACGACAGGGGCTTTACAGAGAAACCTCTGACTTCCCATAGAGGTTGCTTACATTCATTAAAGGATGCACACTCACATCGTCAAATGAACTGTATTCCTCATCACTTATTCGTGGATTATTCTTGCAAAAAATGCTCTGCTGATATTATTGTTACATTTGTAGTCGTAAAATAAATTTCGTTTTCAGATACATCAAAACGCAGAGAGAGAGAACGGAGGACCGGAAAAAGCTTTGTGTGTACGGTGTGAGCGGTCGTACGCCACAGGTTTAGCAATGTGTAATATCCGCATTGTTTGTTAACTGTTTTGTATCTGGTAAAAAGTGTCCAGACACCTCCGTGTAATGCAAAATTGATCACCAGACTGGAAGCGGGACCGGCAGTATAAAGGGAGGCGGTGCAAGAACCCTCTCACTCTTACCAAACCACCAGAAATGTCATAGTTTAGCCGGTGAGTCCGTAGGTGGTGGTGTAGTGTGCGCACAGTATAACTGGCCACGCTTTCCCACCCGACTTCTGCCGTAATTCAGCCAGTCCGTCCTTCAACTGACCTAGTAAAATCTAAATGTCGTGTGACTAGGGCCTCCCGTAGAGACCGTTCGATTTGACGCCACTTCGGCGACTTGCGCGTCGACGGGGATGAAATGATGATGATTAGGACAACACAACATCCAGCACCTGAGCGGAGAAAATCTCCAACCGAGCCGGGAATCGAGCCCGGGCCCTTAGCATTGATTCTGTCGCGCTGACCACTCAGCTACCGGGAGCGGACAATTGAACTAGTGAGCCACCGCTTAGGAATTCTTGCTACCTGTTAAGTGAAGCCGGCCGCGGTGGTCTAACGGTTCTAGGCGCGCAGTCCGGAACCGCGCGGCTGCTACGGTCGCAGGTTCGAATCCTGCCTCGGGCATGGATGTGTGTGATGTCCTTAGGTTAGTTAGGTTTAAGTAGTTCTAAGTTCTAGGGGACTGATGACCTCAGATGTTAAGTCCCATAGTGCTCAGAGCCATTTGAACCATTTTGTTAAGTGAAAATGCTCTCGTAGTTTTATGTCCCTTGCAGAGTGCAAGGGACATATTCTGAAAGTGCAATATCAGACACATTCTGAAAGTGCAATATCAGACACTATGTTTTACAAACTGAAGCGGGAAGAAGTTTTCTGTGCAAATAATATTTACACGGGATGCCGTTATGGTGCATTTACTTAAGAGATACCGTAAAATGAGCTTGCTGCACTGATTATATGTTAACTATTAACGGTATGAGAGCATGGTCTACCAAACGACCAGATTGAAAGGCATCTTATCGACGACTGCAGACTATGGCACTCAGTATGATTGAGAGTATAATCTGTAAAGTTCGTATAAGATCGTACATCTTTGATTACGCCAAAGTTGGTCATTTATTTATTAATATCGACGTTCCTGGCATTGTAAAATTACTAGAAGATAGTATTTATGACACGTAGACTCCTTCTAATGTTTGAGGGGCAAATGGCTACTTTCATTAGTAAATATTTGTTAGTAACAACTACCTCATCTGCACCAGACTAAATGCACTTTCCCTAAGTAACTCTCTGATGACAAGCGATTTCTGTATCGGTACCTCATCCCAACTGGCTCTGAAAGCGCCAGATGGCAAACCGCCTTTGCTAGCCAACTTGGGAACCTTCCGCTCTCTCCTTGCTCCCTATATACTGCAGTGCCGATATATTGACTTCACGTATGTGAAATAGCAAACCTGGAAATAAAGTAAAATGGGCTTTTATCTGCAAATCAGGCGTACCTTACAGCGGGCAGCATTGTGTTGCCAGTACAGAAGGAGTAACAGCAGAATAGGTCGAATAGCTCAGTGATTATGAATGTGGACTAGGAATGTGGACTAGCCGCTGGATGTCCCCTGAGTACCAAATCCATAATAGACACCTCAATCCTGTTAAAGCCACCAAAGACGGCTGCTGGTGTTTGTGAAGTGAAAACGCGAGCCGGCCGGTGTGGCCGAGCGGTTCTAGGCGCTTCAGCCTGGAACCGCGATGCTGCTACGGTCGCAGGTTCGAATCCTGCCTCGGGCATGGGTGTGTGTGATGTCCTTAGGTTAGTTAGGTTTAAGTAGTTCTAAGTTCTAGGGGACTGATGACCTCAGATGTTAAGTCCCATAGTGCTCAGAGCCATTTGAACCATTTTTTTCGAAAACGCGAAGGAACAAACACAGCTAAATCAAGACGAGGTACACATCACCTACTGACGGACAGGTATCGTCCGAGCACTGCGGAGGATGGTTATAAAGCATCTCATGGAATTATCAGAAGGCTAAATGGAGTGCTTCCAGCACTCCACCTAGCCCAGTCACTGTGTATCGGGAGATGAAAACAATAGTCGAGCAGTTCCTCATAAGTCACGAATTTCTGTAGTAATTGCTTAGCAACAACAGAGGTGAAGAGTGACGTCACTGGCGAGTGGCTGAGTGAAAACGAGTGATTTGGCACCCTAAACCCTGTGGCAACCAGATGGAGGCGTTTGGGTTTCGTGAATATCTCAAGAACGGCGCCTGCCGTCGTGTTTAGTGCCAACAATAAAGTACGGACGAGGTGGTACTAAAATTTGCTACTGTTTTTGGGGGTTAGGGTGTGTTGTTTCCTCACTGAACTTAAGAAAACGCTAAATGCGAAAGGATATTAACAAATTTTACAGAATTTTGCACCGCATGTACGCTCATACTCATAAATTGAGGATACTTTCAGAATGTGGTACCACACAACGTGGCACTGCACAAAACTCGCGCTAATAGGACACATACAGAACACATACGGCACGGGTCAGTAAGTCCACGGTATTGGCGATAAGTTGAGAAAACCGTCCCAAAAAACTGCGCAAGTACCCCGATACTAATATGGGATATGATCACCGTGCATACTCTGGATCAGGCGGTCGAGCAGCTGCTGGTGTATAGCCTCCCATTCTTGCACCAGTGCCTGTCGGAGCTCCTGAAGTGTCGTCGGGGTTTGAAGACGTGCAGCGATACGTCGACCGAGAGCATCCCAGACGTGCTCGATGGGGTATAGGTCTGGAGAACAGGCAGGCCATTTCATTCACTTGATATCTTCTGTTTCAAGGTACTCCTCCACGATGGCAGCTCGGTGGGGCCGTGCGATATCGTCCATCAGGAGGAAGGTAGGACTCACTGCACCCCTAAAAAGGCGGACATACTGGTGCAAAATGACGTCCCAATACATCTGACCTGTTACAGTTCCATTGTCAAAGACATGCAGGGGTGCACGTGCACCAATCATAATCCCACCCCACACCATCAAACCACGACCTCCATATAGATCCCTTTCAAGGACATTAAGGGGTTGGTATCTGGTTTCTGGTTCACGCCAGATGAAAACCCGGCGAGACTCACTGTTCAGACTATGCCTGGACTCGTCCGTGAACATAACGTGGGACCACTGTTCCAATGACCATGTACTGTGTTCTTGACACCAGGATTTACGCGCTCTCCTGTGACCAGGGGTGAGTGGAATGCACCTTGCAGGTCTCCGGGAGAATAAACCATGTCTGTTCAGTCGTCTGTAGACTGTGTGTCTGGAGACAACTGTTCCAGTGGCTGCGGTAAGGACCCGAGCAAGGCTACCTGCAGTACTCCGTGGACGTCTGCGGGCACTACTGGTGAGATATCGGTCTTCTTGTGGTGTTGTACGCTGTGGACGTCCCGTACTGTAGCGCCTGGACACGTTTTCTGTCTGCTGGAATCATTGACGTAATCTTGAGATCATACTTTGTGGCACATGGACAGCCCGTGTTACGACCTGCTGTCTTTGACCAGCCTCCAATCGCCCTAGTATTCTACCCCTCGTAACGTCATCAGTATGTGTTCTCTGAGCCATTTTCAACACACAGTCACCATTAGAACGTCTGAAAACGTCTGCACACTTACTCGCTGCGCCGTACTCTGACATGCAGCAACAAACCTCTGTGTATGTGGACTGCTGCCAGCGCCACCGTGCGACGACCGCAGGTCAAATGCACCGCATGGTCATACCCCGAGGTGGTTTAAACCCTCAAATCGCCCACCAGAGGTTGTTTCACCATGTATCAGCATTATCCTTAATTTATGAGCGTGAGTGTAGAAAAGAAACAGTCCATTGGCTTTTGTTTTCGTAATCATTTGACTATCTTACAGCCACATATCATTCCTTTTCTGCAATTAAACTGTCCCTGTGTAAACTTAAAGTTATTTCACGCCGATACTGCTACCTTCCTGTAAATAAAAATTACGAACGAGAGCCCGAAAATTTTTAATTTTTCGTAATTCTAAAAAAAATTAAATTTGTTAATATTTCATAGGTACTTCCACTGTTACCGTAAGTTGATTGTCGGATAGTTTGTTCGATTTCCTTTAGCAGATCGTTATTTATCATCAACAGCGAAAAATGTATTTCACTAGAGAAAATTTCCGGCCATGAGTTTTTTCTATTTCATGTAGTCATTAACGCTTAGACAACGTGAATATTGGCTTAGAAATGCAGTAGCCGGAGATGTTCCATCTAAGTCAACAATCCATAAATTGCTTCAACGAAATCAAAAGACATCGGTTTTTTTCTTAGAGATTAATTTCGTGAAGGACGCTCAAGAACTGCTGTTACTTACGAAAATATTGCCACTGTTCGAGGAGTGCTTGACGAAGATCGACGGACATCGCATATGGAAAACACTGGGCATTGGTATGAGCCAAATCCAGTACATTTTACATCAACAGTTAGACTTGAAAAAACCTTGTTGTCGATGGATTCCACACAAACTGAGCCGGCCGTAGTGACCGTGCGGTTCTAGGCGCTGCAGTCTGGTACCGCGAGACCACTACGGTCGCAGGTTCGAATCCTGGATGTGTGTGATGTCCTTAGGTTAGTTAGGTTTAATTAGTTCTAAGTTCTAGGACTAATGACCTCAGAAGTTGAATCCCATAGTGCTCAAAGCCATCTGTGCCACACAAACTGACTCCTGATTAAAACCAGTACCGAACTGACTGGTTCAGAGAAACTCTGGAAAAATTCTAAGGCTTTGAAATATCGTTGTTGGTGGTGATTCTTGGATTCGCTGTTATGATCCTGGAAGTCTTCAAAAGTCCGACGAATTCGCAGTGGTGGTAAGAAGATAATTGCCTTTCTTTTTCCTAAAATACGCCATACTGTTACCGCTGCTACTACCGACTGGTACACAACGTTTTGAAAAAGTTAGTGAAAAAAAATTATTTACCATCACTGAAGTGCGTCACTTATACAGGCAAACTAAATATCTGGATGTTCTGAAGGTCAACATCGCCATGGGCCGTCCATCATTCAGCTCTGACCGAACACCTTGTGATTTCTTTTTGTTTCGCGGAATTAAAGACAAAATGAGTGGAATCACTTTTCCGTAAATATATGAAGCAGTGGAACATAGTAAAAACCTCGTTCTCTGATGTGCCTCAGTAAAAGTGGCATCACTGCTCTAAGGACTGATTTCATCGAACGCAAAAGGAGAAAATTTTGAAAAAGATTAAAATCGCTTAAACTGTTTTAAAACTAACTATTGTTTGATTTTCTAAAAAGGCGTCAATATAATAATCGAGATCGGTTGTAGTGTAACATAAGTAAATTTGCTGCAATTGAAGCAACTATTCATCAATATAGTCGTAGTAATGAACCACTCGGCATGTAAACCACGCGGTCCTTGCCTCATGTCAGATATGGAAGCAGCTGACCGACTGCCGTGTCCAGAAGCCAGAAGCAGATAACATGTGTGTGTGTGTGTGTGTGTGTGTGTGTATGTGTGTGTGTGTGTGTGGAGCGGGGGAGGGGGAGCAGAGCTACCACCCCCTCCCATATCAGCTTTGCTCCACCTAGCTTAACCCCCCGACCCCACACCTCCGCAGATAAGCGGACGCGCCGGGCGGCAGCTGGACTAATGGCCAGGCGGTCGCGTGATCGATGTCCGGCGGCCGGAAATGACGCCCCAGGCGCTATCTGCCTCCCCCCAATCCCTTGCACTCGCCCCTAACTCTGCGATGTTTTCACCGCTTGCTGGACCCTTTCCTGGGACCACACCCCTCAGACACTGATAGAAGCAATGAGGCTAATGGCTGTAATTGACTTCAGCTTATCACGGGCTTAACGTAGGTCCGTGGTGCACTCCCACAATGCTAACAAGTGCTTGATTAAGCGTTGTGTTGCTCCATTTACGTTAATCAAGTTACTGTGTGTGATACAACATTACATTACCTGATGCAGTAACTTTACACCTGTTAAAACCATCTTCCTAAGCCACTTTATTGTATGCTTGCACGTCTATGCCTTTCCTTCATTAAACCGCAGATCGTGGTTATACATACAGAGTGATAGGTTTTATGCAACCTACAACGCCTTCAAAAACTACACGCAAGATTCTCATATCCTCTCGGTCGGTACACGCATGCTCTGCGGAGAAAATGAAAACGATCTTTTTGTAGAATAAAGTAGTTAAATATTGTACTGAGATACGTTACGCTGGAGGTCACGGTTTTCCATTTATTCAAGAAAAACGGGTTTGAAACTAAATTCTGTACGTTTCTGTTGGCCTCTATCGAAAACGTATCCCAGAATAAAATTTGATTGCATTAAGCTTTGTATAAAAAACTTCTGTTCATTTTTTTGGAGGTCAAATAGTGTGCATGTAGTGAATCAGAGAATATGAAATTCTTGCATGTGGTGTTTGAAGGTGTTGCGGGTTGGATAGCAGCACGGGAATCACCTTGTATAGAGGATGAACGGGAACTTCTTTAACAAAGAAGAAAAACAAGAAAAATGTCTAATAAAAGGGGCTCTAGACGCATACCTTAGGAGTATGACCACCTGTCAAAACATGGGCTATAGGAGATATTTTTCACGGAATCGAAGATGAACAAGTACTCATAGCTCTTACGGTAGCATTTTCAAGCCATTATTTCCCAGACTTTTATTTCTTGTTTTGGTCCACACTACTGTATCTGAATGTTTCTCGAAGCAGTTCTAATCCACACCGTACACACAGGTTGCTCTAGAACAGTCTCAAAAGCTTGTAAGGGTGTTGCAAAATATGTTATGCTGAGAAATAACTGTTAAGAAAAATTTGGGATACGTTGCTCCGTTTCCTTGTTAATTAGCATTGAAGGTACCCAATCAGGCCGTTACTCGAGTAGATTCAACCGGCCTGCAAGATACAATTAATGTCACTTTTTCTCATTAGATGATAGCGCACGAGACTGCCCGGCGTTTGGCTCGGGGTCTCTATTTATGCCGTCCCATGTCCAATTCTTGTTACGCTCTCTTGTTCGGTTTTAGGAAATCAAACGAAGGAAATATTTGGCGGCAGTGTCTCTGGCGGGCCGCTTCGATTTGCGTGCGCAACGACCAGATTGTCTAACTTCAGTGCTAATTAAAGCGGAAACGGCACTGCGTATCGAATTTTTTTCTTAACTTATTTCTCAAGGCAACCTACCCCGCATCACCCTTACAAGCTTTCCAGTCTGATCATGATGTGTCAAGAACATCGCATTACAATGAGTACAGACGAGTACGTACTCGTAATGACTTATCTCCAAGCCGACAAGCACAATTTCCGAAAACATCAATCAACACACACATGATCCGATCTTTTTTGTTCAGCATCGTAGAGTTCTAGAGCCGTGGACGACCACAATACACGATTTTCGTCATCTGATCCCCAATTCTGACTTTACTCACACGACATCCTGTAAGCCATGGAACAAGTCACACAGTTAGATGCGGTAATTCAGCATTTTCCGAAAGCATTATACTCATCAGAACGCAAAAGATTATCATAAAAAATACGATCAGGTAGAAGTTTCTTCGTAGGGATGAAACTCCTCGACATAACTTCACATTTTACAGTCAAGTTAGGCAGTTCCTCGTTGTAGGAGTATATGATAAGTAATTCGGACCAAATGAAACACCAATGCCACAGTAAAGAGTGTTGAAACAGTTGCATCAGTACACCGTGGTGACTCCTCTATTGGCTACGCAGTCACGTAATCTCACACGAAAAGATCACAAAGGTGCCGAGTGGCACCTGCGACAGACTGTCGCAAGCATCTTGTGCCTTTTGTTGCAATTCGTCAACGCTTCTTGCATGCTGTGGAGAACGAGTAAGTTTGCGCTTCATCGTGTCGCATCAGTGCCCAGTTGGCGAGGGATATGGTGATCCCACACTCTAGGCTGGAGAGGACTTTACGTCACAGTAGCCGTATGTGGACATACATTGTCCTGCCGAAACAGAATATCACCTTCCTATCGAAGAAATGACAGTAACACACGGATAACAGCCTAAGCCATGTAGCGGGCGCTGGTTACTTTATCCTGCAGGGACGCCAAATGCGACAGCGAGGTGTAACACACTCCGACCACACAATGAATTCGTGGATGGGGCCTGTGAATCGTGCGCGATTAGGCAGCTGAGCTGGTCTACGCTTCACACGTGCACATCCATTACTCTCATAAAGACAGAAGCTGCTTTCATCGCAGAAGACAAGAGAGCGCCATTCCATTGCCCAGTTGACTCTTTCGCGACACCAGAGTAGCCATGCTTGGCGGTGTCGTCCTGTCAGTGGTACGCCGATGTTAATCTTCCCACAAGCAGTCGGTTCTCAACGGTCCGTGATGACGCAGCGGTTGCAACATCTGCCCAGATTTCGTCCCTCGCTGATGGTCGTTGGACAACCCGCTGCTCACACAACGCGTCGATCTCGACTGCGTCTCTACTTTGCGGAGGTACGGAACCTGATCTACAAATGTGAGAATTGTCCACAGGTGACTGTTGAAAGCACCGACACACCATCGGTTGACCGTGACCAATATGTGCAGCATTCCGTCCATACATCCATTCAGCTTCCCGCAGGCCCATAATGCGAGCCTGTTCAGATGGCTGAAGCTGTTCGGCAGGAGTACGTACTCATTGGTGGAGCTCGGTTGTACGCTGGAATGAATATTGAAAACACTGTTTAACTCTAAACTCAGCAGAGTCACTCCCTAAAGACTCAAAAGACAGGACGAACAGAAAAAGCTCCCGAGCGTCACCTAGTTGGCAATCGCCGCGACAGATGATTCACAGACACTGCAAACCCTCAGTATGCACGTGTTATTCCCTGGTGCCACCGTACACAGTCCTTGCGGGTGTGCCATTTTCTTGCAATGAAGAGACAAGCAATCTTGGTTGCAGTGTTAAAACCTGTTATTATTTACCAGTAACGCGTTTCATCTTTATTTAGGCAGCTTCGAATTGGCCTACGGAAGAAATACAAAATTTCACAATAGTAGCGTGAAACCATTTAGTGAAACTGGACTACCAGGAAAAATTTGAACAGTAATCCCATTCGTGATGCGCAATGCTCTGACGCCAACTAAACGCCCCCGTAGCGACGCGCCGCTCTTCGTTGAATCTTCCCTATTTCTTCCACTAATCCAATCTGTTACGGGTTCAATCCTGGTGATCAAAACTAATAAATTGGTCTTACAAGTGTCTTTTAAGCCACTTTGTGACAGAAAAACAGGAATACATCGTACAACTGAAAGATATTTACAGGCCTGCGATCTTGAACTGCACTTAGACCGTGAATTGGCATCACATAGTTCCAATAAGACGGATGTAGAGGAATTGTGGGCAAAGTTCAAGCAGATTCTGAGTCGTTGACTGCAGAGTTATGTGCCTAGAAAGTGGATAAGGTACGGAACAGACAACCATAGTTTAATAAGAAAATTCAACCCATGCTGAGGAAGCAGAGGCTGTTGCCCTCTCGGTTCAACAGGAAACGCACAAATGACGGACAAGAGACGGATAGTAGAAATTCGTGCGTCTGTGAAAATATCTTTACTGGAAGCGTGCAACAACTTCACTCTCACGCCTTAGCAAAATGTGTCGTAAAGAACCGGAGAATATTCTGGTCTTACGTAAAATCGCTAAGCGGGCCTAAAGCTTCCAATCAGTCTTTTGTTGACCAGTCTGGTGTGACAGTTGAAGACAGCTAAACGAAAGCCGAAGATTTAACTGTCACGTTCAATAAGTCGTTCACACAGGAGAATCGTACAAGCGTACCGTCATTTCACCAACGGACAGACACCGGTATGGACGACATACTAATAAGCATCCCTGGCATGGAGAAACAACTGAAAGATTTGAAACCAAATAAATTACCATGGCAGGGTGGAATCCCAGTTCGGTTTTACAAAGAGTACTCTACAGCACTGGCCCTTTTCCTAGCTTGCATTTATCACGAATCTTTTCCCAAGCACAAAGTCGCAAGCGACTGGAAAAAAGAGCAGGTGACTGCAGTATATAAGGAGGGTAAAATAACGGACTCGCAGAATTACAGACCAATATCCTTAACTTGTGTTTGCTGCAGAATCCTTGAACATATTCTCAGTTCGAATCTTGAGACTGAGATGCTTTGATTTGTCGGACAGGATCGGCAGCAATCTGCGGTTTTTCTGCTGATGATGCTGTGGTGTCCAGTAAGATGTAGGCAGATACAAGACGACTTATACAAAATTTCCAGATGGTGTGACGAATGGCAGCTAGTCCTAAATGTGGAAAAGTGTAAGTTAATGCGGATGAGTAGGAAGATCAAACCTGTAATATTCCGGTACAGTATTACAAGTGTCCTGCTTGACACAGTGAAGTCGTTCAAATATCTGGGCGTAACGTTGCAAAGCGATATGTGGTGGAACGAGCATGTGAGAACTGTGGTAGGGAAGGCGAGTGGTCGACTTCAGTTTATTGGGAGAATTTTAGGAAAATGTGGTTTACTTGTAAAGGAGACCGCATATAGGGTGCTGGTGCGACCTGTTCTTCAGTGGGTGCTCGAGCGTTTAGGATCCGTTCCAGGTCGGACTGAAGGAAGGCACGGAGCAATTCGGAGGCTGGTTGCTAGAATTGTCACCGGTAGTTTCTAACAACACGTAAGTGTTACGGAGGCTCTTCGGGAACTCAAATTGGAATCCCTGGGTGGAAAGCAACGTTCGTTTCGAGAAACACTATTGAGAAAATTTAGAGAACCGGCATTTGAAGATGATTGCAAAACGATTCTACTGCCGCCTACATACATCGCGCGTAAGGTCCACGAATATAAGATACGTGAAATTAGGGTGCATACGGAGACATATAGATAGTAGTTTTTGCCTCGCTCTGTTTGCGAATGGAACAGGGAAGGAAATGACGAGTAGGGTACAGGGTACCCTGCGCCGCGCACTGTACGGTGGCTTGCGGAGTATATACTATCCCGGAATCCAGTACATATTACAGGTTAACTACCTAACAGTTCTGGCGCAACAAAAATTTGATCTTCAATATTCCTCATAAGTATTGACCGAGTTTAAAAGTTTAAATTGTTGTAATAATCTATATCTTTGAAGGGATAATCTTATCGTAAAATAAAGAAAAACTCTATTCGTTTACATCTTTAATTGTATTTCAGTGCACAATGCATTTCGAGTTCTGGGGTCGATGTTCAGCAGCTTTGACAATCTACATCATTTTTTCCAGATTTAGGTTAATTCTACTACTGATAAGATTACAATGGTGTATTACAATGTGTCACATTGTGAATGTAAATTACAAAACTTAGATAAATCAAAAATAACTTACTGTTTCCAGTAGTGGACACATGGATACAGTGTCACCATTTGATAACTTACGACCGCATTCGAATCTTCGTATAACAGTGTAGCCATTTGATACAGTCACAAGTACTCTTTTTATAAATATTATAGTTGTATAATTAACTATGTAATGGCAATGTATCTTCTTTGAAATAATAATACCCGTACATTTGTAAAAATGCAGCAGCTTTACATTTGAAACTCTTTGACTTGTTTGAATTGGTGTTTCTGCCTCGTGATGACTGGGTGTTGTGTGATGTTCTTAGGTTAGTTAGGTTTAAGTAGTTCTAAGTTCTAGGGGACTGATGACCATAGATGTTAAGTCCCATAGTTCTCAGAGCCATTTTTGAATTGGTGTTTACAGATGTGCTGTGAAATGGAAAGTGTTTATATGTACATAAACATGTTTACTCATAGAGCACTTGGCCGCGAAAGGCAAAGGTCCCGAGTTCGAGTCTCGGTCCGGAACACAGTTTTAATCTGACAGGAAGTTTCATGTTTACTCATACTCCACCTCAACTTCATGTATCCACTACCGGAAACAAGGAAGCTATTACTCGATTTGGCTTAGTATTGTAAATTTATATTCACAATACACTGTTGTAATCTTACTACTACTAGAATTAACCTAAATCTGAAAAAAATGATGTAGACTGTCAAAGTACCTGAAGATGATCCTTGAGGGAACGAAACGCGTCGTACACTGAAATGAAATCAGGATTGTGACTGAAGGAGGTTATTCCGTATTTTTAGAAAGTAACACATTAATATAGAAATACTGACAAAATCCGATGAAATTAAGATACAACCTTAAGTAAAATCTCTAACACAGTAAGGCAAGTGTTGCAGTTGGGAACTATGTGTGTTTGCCTTGAGGCAGAGTAACTAACGTCGTGCAAATACCCAGACCTCATTCATCCAGTGTTTCATACCATTCCCCCTAAACCTCTTCTCGTGTTCGTACTTAAAAGTCAAATATTTAACAATTTAAGTAATTTATTTTGTAATGTACTCAAACGGTTGAAGCAGTTTTATACATGGAAGCCGATTATGAGGAACGGTGCCAAAGTCCTTCCGGAAATCTAGGAATATAATATCAATTTGAGATGCCTGTTCGATATCAGTCATAACTTCATGTGAATGAAGGGGCGTTTGTATTTTCAGCAGTGATATTTTTTTCATGCGTGTTGGTTATGTGTGAATAGACCGTTTTCTTCGAGGCATAACATAATGTGGGAGAACAGTAAGGTTCCAAAATCCTGCTACAAGTTGATGACAACGATATGAGTGTATAACCCACCTAATTGCTTCTGTTTTCATTCTTACGCATTAGTGTGACCTGTGGAACTGTTCCGTTTTAGGCACTGATATTTCGTTTAACGAGCGATTGTAGGTAAAGAATTCAGAATGTAAGTTGCATACGTCGTTTCACGCTAAGACCACTGCGTAACAAAAGTGACGTACTTGTGAGAAGAGAGCACATGTTGCGGGTTTCCTGCAGACACAGTTCTGCTGCGATACGATTAACAGCTACATCGCAGTGTGCGAGTGAAATGACTCTGTCAACTGGAAACGTACTCCAAAGCTGAAGTATCGAGGACAGAAGGATTCTTGTGGGCAAAATATCTAAGTTGCACACAGTTTCACAGTGAAATCCTAGGGGTAAGTGGACCCAGTCGAAGGTCGCTTCCAGCCTTAGTTATATGGTGCCAACAATTTGACCGAGACCGCAGAGGCGTTGATAATACTGATCCGCCATTTAGTCCAGCTCTTGCCCCAAGCTAGTTCCATCTCTTTGCCAAGCTGAAAGAGCGTATTGGGAGAGGGGAGGGGGGAGAGTTTCCAAAGATGGCAACGTTCACAATGCGGTTCTCAACTCGCTCTGTGGCAGAGAAAAGAATTTCTATCGTCGCGGAACTGAATGAGTGCTTGAACATTGCCAGCGTTGTTTACAGGTAAGACGTGACTATGTTGAAAAACGCCGCTTCCAATAGAAGTTACTTGCACTATCATGACAATAAGTAACTTACTTTTTGAAGTCCCTTTGTTTATGATTGCTTAAAATGGGCCCATTTCATCAACAGTCTCCGAAAGGAACCTAATGATCACTTTGCCTCTTAGACAAAACTGCTCTAACATGTACCCTCTTCACCGTCCTCAATATTTGTCGGTAACCTTCGCTAACTCCTTGTAGTGTAGCGTAGCTGCCTGTGCAGCACCGTGCTCCAGAAAATAAGCAGCCATTACGGCGTGCCACGGCGCCTCCTGGAGTCCAATATTTCCAGCGGTTATGGCGCTCCCGGTTATGAAGCGCTCACAACGCTGCCCCGGGCTTACCACCTGCCACCTTTTTCACCTTTGACGCTGAAATCGGCACCGCGCACCTCACAGGATCTAGTCTTTACAAAGATATCACTGCACCGGCATCTTTCCACCACTGGTAAATGAATCAATTGGTGAGAACAAATATGTTTGTAATTAAGTATGTTCAAATGATCAAATGTGTGTGAAATCTTATGGGACTTAACTGCTGTGGTCATCAGTCCCTAAGCTTACACACTACGTAACCTAAATTATCCTAAGCACAAACACAAACACCCATGCCCGAGGAAGGACTCGAATCTCCGCCGAGACCAGCCGCACAGTAATTAAGTATGTTTGTAATCCTGAGGGCTGTACGGTTGAAGTACAGTGTGGCGATAACTTGTGGCAGCAGAATTATAGTCTGAGTCACCATTCAGTATAGCATGCCCCAAATCCAACTTGTGGATTTTAGCAACGTAATGTGATGTAACGGCTGCAATCGACTGCAGGCCTCATGTCATAGAGTTCACCTGTGCTAGCAGATTTCTGAAACTACGTGCAATGTGATTACTGATAAATCAAAATGTAAGTAGGCAGTCTGGGTTTTTATGTTGGTAATGCCATGTAGTGCTCTATATGAAAAGCGCTGACTGTGCTGTGTGCAATCTGTGGCTGGTTGGACTCATTGTTGGAATATTCGCTTGTGTAGTGTTGGGCAGTTGGATGTGAACAGCGCGTAGCGTTGGGCAGTTGGAGGTGAGCCGCCAGCAGTGGTGGCTGTGGGGCGACAGATGCCAGAGTTTTGAGAACGGACGATCTGGACGGTTGTCCGTCAGAAAAAGAAAATTTGCAAGAATAGATGTCATGAACTGATATATATATTATGACTTTTGAACACTATTAAGGTAAATACATTGTTTCTTCTTTGTCAATATCTTTCATTTGCTAACAGTTCCTGTCAATAGTTAGTCCCTTCAGTAGTTAGAATCTTTTATGTAGCTGGCAGAACTGGCGCTCGCTGTATTGCAGTAGTTCGAGTAACGAAGATTTTGTGAGGTAAGTGATTCATGAAAGGTGTAGGTTATTGTTAGTCAGGGCCATTCTTTTGTAGGGATTTTTGAAAGTCAGATTGCGATGCGCTAAAAATATTGTTTGTAAGTTTAGTGATGATCAGAATAAGTAAAGAGAGAAACGTGTGAGCAGTTTTGCTCAGCTGTTTGAAAATCAAATAAAGAGCTTTTCCAGCAGTGTCATTCTTAATTTTTCAAAGGGGACGTTTCAAAAAAATGACCTAATAACTCAGTATGTATTTCGTTTATAAATTAAAAAAGACTCTCAAGATTGACATTGGACACGTTTTTGCACTGTTGCCAACCTAAATATTAAAAGAATCAAGATCTACCAAAACAACTCAATGTCGAGTGACAATGGCGATGGTCTAAGGCTCTGCAGTCATGGACTGTGCGGCTGGTCCCGGCGGAGATTCGAGTCCTCCCTCGGGCATGCGTGTGTGTGTTTGTCCTTAGCATAATTTAGGTTAAGTAGTGTGTAAGGTTAGGGACTGATGACCTTAGCAGTTAAGTCCCATAAGATTTCACACATATCTGAACATTTGACAATGGCGATCTGTCCATCAGTTTTCATAGTCAAATGAAAAGTGAGAAATGAAAAAATGCTGCCCTCATATGTCGAGAGGTGGGAACACGTGGTCCACCCTGAACCACTGTCGAACATGATCGTTCTGGTGCTGCAGATGTTAGTTGTGGGGGCACTGATCTCGAAACCTTTCAAAACGGTACAATCATCAGTCAACGTTATTCCGACATTGTACTCCTTCTCCACAGGTGTCTTTTGAGGAGTGCATTAGGCACCGAATTCATTCTTACGGATATAAATTTGCGGCTGGCCGCTGTGGCCGAGCGGTTCTACGCACCGGAACGGCGTTGCTGATACGGTTGCAGGTTCGAATCCTGTCTCGGGCATGGATGTGTATGATGTCCTTAGGTTAGTTAGGTTTAAGTAGTTCTAAGTTTAGGGGACTGATGACCTCACATGTTAAGTCCCATAGTGCTCAGAGCCATTTGAACCATTTTTGACAATTCGCGACTGTATCATACAGCGCAGGTGAAGGGACTATTACAATAAGAGGCTATTCAGCAAAAGGACTTTTCTGCCCGTTCCGCCAAATTAAATCCCACTGAGGACTCGTGATATGTATTGGGAAGACGTATTCCGGCACTGCCGTCCATCCACCGCTGTCATCTCCACCCCATCACAAGAGCTGCTTATGAGTTTTGTGGAATTGCTGTGATTACACAGCCTATTAACAACAATTTCTCGCCTTTTGTAATGTCCAGAGGACAACCATACGTCGCGGTCACTTCCGTGTAATTAGTATCTTTACATAAAAGTTTTTTTCTCATTACGCATTTTGTTCAGTTATCTTCTGTTTATTGTAGCATTTCTTTATATACACTCCTGGAAATGGAAAAAAGAACACATTGACACCGGTGTGTCAGACCCACCATACTTGCTCCGGACACTGCGAGAGGGCTGTACAAGCAATGATCACACGCACGGCACAGCGGACACACCAGGAACCGCGGTGTTGGCCGTCGAATGGCGCTAGCTGCGCAGCATTTGTGCACCGCCGCCGTCAGTGTCAGCCAGTTTGCCGTGGCATACGGAGCTCCATCGCAGTCTTTAACACTGGTAGCATGCCGCGACAGCGTGGACGTGAACCGTATGTGCAGTTGACGGACTTTGAGCGAGGGCGTATAGTGGGCATGCGGGAGGCCGGGTGGACGTACCGCCGAATTGCTCAACACGTGGGGCGTGAGGTCTCCACAGTACATCGATGTTGTCGCCAGTGGTCGGCGGAAGGTGCACATGCCCGTCGACCTGGGACCGGACCGCAGCGACGCACGGATGCGCGCCAAGACCGTAGGATCCTACGCAGTGCCGTAGGGGACCGCACCGCCACTTCCCAGCA
This sequence comes from Schistocerca cancellata, assembly GCF_023864275.1. Taxonomy (NCBI): domain Eukaryota; kingdom Metazoa; phylum Arthropoda; class Insecta; order Orthoptera; family Acrididae; genus Schistocerca; species Schistocerca cancellata. The sequence continues at coordinate 119,534,768 of NC_064637.1, read as the reverse complement.
AATTAGGGACACTGTTGCTCCTGGGGTATCGGCGAGGACAATTGGCAACCGTCTCCATGAAGCTGGGCTACGGTCCCGCACACCGTTAGGCCGTCTTCCGCTCACGCCCCAACATCGTGCAGCCCGCCTCCAGTGGTGTCGCGACAGGCGTGAATGGAGGGACGAATGGAGACGTGTCGTCTTCAGCGATGAGAGTCGCTTCTGCCTTGGTTCCAATGATGGTCGTATGCGTGTTTGGCGCCGTGCAGGTGAACGCCACAATCAGGACTGCATACGACCGAGGCACACAGGGCCAACACCCGGCATCATGGTGTGGGGAGCGATCTCCTACACTGGCCGTACACCACTGGCGATCGTCGAGGGGACACTGAATAGTGCACGGTACATCCAAACCGTCATCGAACCCATCGTTCTACCATTCCTAGACCGGCAAGGGAACTTGCTGTTCCAACAGGACAATGCACGTCCGCATGTATCCCGTGCCACCCAACGTGCTCTAGAAGGTGTAAGTCAACTACCCTGGCCAGCAAGATCTCCGGATCTGTCCCCCATTGAGCATGTTTGGGACTGGATGAAGCGTCGTCTCACGCGGTCTGCACGTCCAGCACGAACGCTGGTCCAACTGAGGCGCCAGGTGGAAATGACATGGCAAGCCGTTCCACAGGACTACATCCAGCATCTCTACGATCGTCTCCATGGGAGAATAGCAGCCTGCATTGCTGCGAAAGGTGGATATACACTGTACTAGTGCCGACATTGTGCATGCTCTGTTGCCTGTGTATATGTGCCTGTGGTTCTGTCAGTGTGATCATGTGATGTATCTGACACCAGGAATGTGTCAATAAAGTTTCCCCTTCCTGGGACAATGAATTCACGGTGTTCTTATTTCAATTTCCAGGAGTGTATATTTGGTTCAAGATTCATAAAGCTGTGTGATACATCACGCAAAGGTTACGTTCGTCCTTACGTTTTGCACACCAGTGTACACTGAGATGAGAAAAGCCATGGAATTCCTCCTTATATCGTGTCGGACTTCATTTTTCCAGTCGTACTGCAGTAACTCGACTTGGCGTAGACCCTATAAGTCGTAGGAAGTCCCTTGCAGAAATATTGAGCCGTATTTAATGGCGAAAGTGTTGCTGGTGCAGGATGTTGTGCAAGAACTGACCTCTCGATTGTGTCCCATAAATGTTCGATTGGGTTCATGTCGGGCGATGTGGGTGCCCAAATCACACGCTCGATTTATCCAGAACATTCTTCCAATTGCAAACAATTGTGGTCCAGTGACACGCCACATTGTCACCCATAAAAGTTCCATCGTCGTTGGGGATAATTCACCGGCCGGTACACGGAAGATCGGACTGGCGTACGCGGCTTTGTTTCGATGATGCAATTTCTCACCGTGTTTTTGTTAACTACCAGGTCTCCGTAGACATTCTGCAAGTGTCTATGATTATCTCCGAAGACCCAAAGACATTCAATGGGAGTTCTCTGCTAGGAGTGTACCTCCGCTACCGACGCCATTTTGAAGGTTGTGTATAGCTCCGCCACCTATTGGAACTTCACGAAACTACAGGGGCTGAAGCGGGAATTTTCCACGACGTCCTACAACAAATGCCGCATTTTTTTTTTTTCAACCCAAACTGGCCGAGAGAAAGAGGAGCTGCATTAGTTATGGAACGCCCCTCGTATTTTAGTAATATCAGTTCAGCTGATGCATATGAATGACAGTTGAGTGTGTTGTACACACCGCGACGCATCCAGTCGTGAGTATAAAATATGTCGTTTCTTAAGTCGCAGTAGGCGTTGATCGTCTGAGCCGAGCAAAGGTGATCCTTAGTTCAGAGACTCGTGGTGTCCTCTAAGTGGAATCCGAGATAGGTCGGCACAGCAGCATACAAACTTGTGTTGGCGTCCAAACAGGAATATTCTCTAGAGTCAGATTTTCACTCTGCAGTGCGCTGATGTGAAACTTACTGGCACATTAAAACTGTGTGCCGGACCGAGACTCGAACTCGGAACCTTTGCCTTTCGCAGGCAAGTGCTCTACCATCTGAGCTACCCAAGCACGACTCACGCCCCGTCCTCACAGCTTTAATTGTGCCAGTACCTCGTCTCCTATCTTCCAAACCTCACAGAAGCTGTTCTGCGAACCTTGCAGAGCTAGCACTCCTGGAAGACGGGTCGTGAGTCGTGCTTGGGTAGTCCAGATGGTAAAGCACTTGCCCGCGAAAGGCAAAGGTCCCGAGTTCGAGTCTCGGTCCGGCGCTGCGAGAAAGTTTCAGGAATATACCCCTTACAGAGAAGGATCACACGATTTTTTTGAGATATTGTTATGATACACGTAAGCAGTTTTTGATGTTGCTGAGCAACAGTCACACAATAATTTTTAAATGAATACACCACCATTTGATTGTACTTTTTTATTTAATTACAATCCCGGTTTCGGCCTTTTATGCCATTTTCAAGTGATTGAGTGTATGCCATTAACTTATATTGCAGGACTTCAGGGTCAAAATTGGCCATAAATTAAGAAAAATATTAGCTCCCCACGAAATTCCAGATGTAAAATCATCATCTCGTAAAAAGATCAGTAAATTATAGTAAGAGCATATCATATTAGACAAAAATTTAAATAAAACTAGCTGCCACTACTATTTATTGTTTTTCACATAATTTTACACCTGGCATTTCGTAGGGAGCGAATGTTTTTTTTTTTTTTAATTTATGGCCTGTTTTGAGCTTGATGTCCTGCAATATATGTTAGTGACATAACCTTAATCACTTCAAAATGGCATAACAGGCCGAAACGTGGGTAGTAATTAAATAAACAAAGTACAGTCAAATGTTGGTCTGTTCATTAAAAAAGAAAATTCATACATGTGTCGCTCTGGACAACACATCACACACATACATGCCCGAGGCAGGATTCGAACCTGCGACCGTAGCAGTCGTGCGGTTCCGGACTGAGCGCCTAGAACCGCCGGACCACCGCGGCCGGCGTATATACAGGGTGTTTCAAAAATGACCGGTATATTTGAAACGGCAATAAAAACTAAACGAGCAGCGATAGAAATACACCGTTTGTTGCAATATGCTTGGGACAACAGTACATTTTCAGGCAGACAAACTTTCGAAATTACAGTAGTTACAATTTTCAACAACAGATGGCGCTGCGGTCTGGGAAACTCTATAGTACGATATTTTCCACATATCCACCATGCGTAGCAATAATATGGCGTAGTCTCTGAATGAAATTACCCGAAACCTTTGACAACGTGTCTGGCGGAATGGCTTCACATGCAGATGAGATGTACTGCTTCAGCTGTTCAATTGTTTCTGGATTCTGGCGGTACACCTGGTCTTTCAAGTGTCCCCACAGAAAGAAGTCACAGGGGTTCATGTCTGGCGAATAGGGAGGCCAATCCACGCCGCCTCCTCTATGTTTTGGATAGCCCAAAGCAATCACACGATCATCGAAATATTCATTCAGGAAATTAAAGACGTCGGCCGTGCGATGTGACCGGGCAGCATCTAGCATAAACCACGAGGTGTTCGCAGTGTCGTCTAAGGCAGTTTGTACCGCCACAAATTCACGAAGAATGTCCAGATAGCGTGATGCAGTAATCGTTTTGGATCTGAAAAATGGGCCAATGATTCCTTTGGAAGAAATGGCGGCCCAGACCAGTACTTTTTGAGGATGCAGGGACGATGGGACTGCAACATGGGGCTTCTCGGTTCCCCATATGCGCCAGTTCTGTTTATTGACGAAGCCGTCCAGGTAAAAATAAGCTTCGTCAGTACACCAAATGCTGCCCACATGCATATCGACGTCATCAATCCTGTGCACTATATCGTTAGCGAATGTCTCTCGTGCAGCAATGGTAGCGGCGCTGAGGGGTTGCCGCGTTTGAATTTTGTACGGATAGAGGTGTAAACTCTGGCGCATGAGACGATACGTGGACGTTGGCGTAATTTGGACCGCAGCTGCAACACGGCGAACGGAAACCCGAGGCCGCTGTCGGATCACCTGCTGCACTAGCTGCGCGTTGCCCTCTGTGGTTGCCGTACGCGGTCGCCCTACCTTTCCAGCACGTTCATCCGTCACATTCCCAGTACGTTGAAATTTTTCAAACAGATCCTTTATTGTATCGCTTTTCGGTCCTTTGGTTACATTAAACCTCCGTTGAAAACTTCGTCTTGTTGCAACAACACTGTGTCCTAGGCGGTGGAATTCCAACACCAGAAAAATCCTCTGTTCTAAGGAATAAACCATGTTGTCTACAGCACACTTGCACGTTGTGAACAGCACACGCGTTGTCTTCTATATCTTTCACATCACTTGCAGCGCCATCTGTTGTTGAAAATTGTAACTACTGTAATTTCGAAAGTTTGTCCGCCTGAAAATGTACTGTTGTCCCAAGCATATTGCAACAGATGGTGTATTTCTATCGCTGCTCGTTTAGTTTTTATTGCCGTTTCAAATATACCGGTCATTTTTGAAACACCCTGTAGAAAGAAGGACAGGAAAAAACGAGACTAGCATCCAGCACAAGAATTGGATGATGTTTATTCTTATCTATACGTTGAAGGATCACTTATTCCTCAAGTATATGACTTCAGGTATTCTCGTACTGTTAACATAAAAATGGTCAAAGTGTAGAGCCTTGAGGGACACAATTTTTTTAATTTTTTTATTTTTATGTTCAGTGCCTACTACATGTGCTATTTGAAATATTCGGAAGCATTTACTATGGACGAGAGCCCATGAAGGTGAAACCAGAACTGCTATAGCAACGTTGTGGAGAGCAGACAGCGTACTGGTACTCACCACTGGCTGATGTAGTCAGGCCCGATACTATAGATGGAGCCTGTCCTGTTGGCAAACAGGTCGGTGCCGTTGCCAACCTCGCTACTGTTGCCCGCGTGGAGGGTCTCCATGGCTGAGGCCTCAGCTACAACTGCTGCTGCTGCTGCTGCTGCTACTACTGCTGCTGTTGATGATGATGACGATGTCAGTGGCGGAGTGTGGTCACCGCGACGTGGGGTGGCCCGAACACCTCAGACCGCGTGCTGTGCCTCGAGCAGGTTCTGGCGTCACCGACGTCCCCGGCATCGCTCTCTGCAACACAGGCCACACGACGGGCTCACAACACGCCTCACAAGTTGCTAGGCAACTACTCAGGACCAACCAACTGCGGGTCATTGTAATGCATATATGCATTCCCTTCACGCGTTTAAGCCAAGTATTACGCACATTCATGATATCGGGAATGCTCGGTAGCAGCCAAGCTACATGTACATTTAACAATTAAGCATCAGCAAGAGCATTAGTGATGAAATCATAGGACTATTTGGGAGTAGGATCTTACAATCTGAGACAGTTTTCCGAGACAAACTTCCGTCACAATGTCCGCAAACGTGACGTCAGATCCGCCTAGCAACAGCGATCTGAACGCCCATTGGCTGAAAGTTTGGGTATATATAGGGAACGAGAGAAGTGTCCTTATTGGCTGAGAGAGAAAGGTGGGGGGTGGTCTCTCTTGTCCTTCGGGAAGACAGGGCGAGTCAGTCGCGAGGTGCTACGCAAAACGCACGGTCGAGTAACCGGGGCGGCTCTAAAAGAACTGTCGCCAGTGCATATTTCAGATGTTAAACAACCTAGAAAGTGAAGTTATTAGTTATAACAACGCCACGTTTCGCGGGCAGTGTCTCTCATTAGGTCTCTAGAAGAGCATAGCGTTCCAAAGGATTGGAAAAGGGCACAGGTCATCCCCATTTTCAAGAAGGGACGTCGAACAGATGTGCAGAACTATAGACCTATATCTCTAACGTCGATCAGTTGTAGAATTTTCGAACACGTATTGTGTTCGAGTATAATGACTAGAAATCTACTCTGTAGGAATCAGCATGGGTTTCGAAAAAGACGGTCATGTGAAACGCAACTCACGATATTCGTCCACGAGACTCAGAGGGCCATAGACACGAGTTCACAGGTAGATGCCGTGTTTCTTGACTTCCGCAAGGCGATCGATACAGTTCCCCACAGTCGTTTAATGAACAAAGTAAGAGCATATGGACTATCAGACCAATTGTGTGATTGGATTGAGGAGTTCCTAGATAACAGAACGCAGCATGTCATTCTCAATGGAGAGAAGTCTTCCGAAGTAAGAGTGATTTCAGGTGTGCCGCAGGGGAGTGTCGTAGGACCGTTGCTATTCGCAATATACATAAATGACCTGGTCGATGACATCGGAAGTTCACTGAGGCTTTTTGCAGATGATGCTGTGGTGTATCGAGAGGTTGTAACACTGGAAAATTGTACTGAAATGCAGGAGGATCTGCAGCGAATTGACGCATGGTGCAGGGAATGGCAATTGAATCTCAATGTAGACAAGTGTAATGTGCTGCGAATACACAGAAAGATAGATCCTTTATCATTTAGCTACAAAATAGCAGGTCAGCAACTGGAAGCAGTTAATACCATAAATTATCTGGGAGTACGCATTAGGAGTGATTTAAAATGGAATGATCATATAAAGTTGATCGTCGGTAAATCAGATGCGAGACTGAGATTCATTGGAAGAATCCTAAGGAAATGCAATCCGAAAACAAAGGAAGTAGGTTACAGTACGCTTGTTCGCCCACTGCTTGAATACTGCTCAGCAGTGTGGGATCCGTATCAGATAAGGTTGATAGAAGATATAGAGAAGATCCAACGGAGAGCAGCGCGCTTCGTTACAGGATCATTTAGTAATTGCGAAAGCGTTACGGAGATGATAGATAAACTCCAGTGGAAGACTCTGCAGGAGAGACGCTCAGTAGCTCGGTACGGGCTTTTGTCAAAGTTTCGAGAACATACCTTCACCGAAGAGTCAAGCAGTATATTGCTCCCTCCTACGTATATCTCGCGAAGAGACCATGAGGATAAAATCAGAGAGATTAGAGCCCACACAGAGGCATACCGACAATCCTTCTTTCCACGAACAATACGAGACTGGAGTAGAAGGGAGAACCGATAGAGGTACTCAATGTACCCTCCGCCACACACCGTCAGGTGACTTGCGGAGTATGGATGTAGATGTAGGTGTAGATATGTAAAGTCAGAAAACTGTGTTAATGTGTGTAAAGGGTCGAATAACGGCGTAGTCCAGAGTCACCATATTGCAAATACTGATTCTGTGACGTGAGTGACAAAGCAATTTCTGTATTAAAACAAGTTTAGTTCAAACGTTGTTGACAATTAAGAATTGGCACGCCTAAACACTCCACTTCAGCAGGATGACCAACTACACGGAACCTGGCGAGTGAGTGCTACTACTGTGCTAGGAGGGACTTACCGAAGCAGCGAGACACCAGGTTAGTGATACCGCCCAGAGAAGCACTTCCTTCTCGCTACAATGCCACTGCGGGTGTTGTATCATCCAAAGCAGCATTCTGGTGTTTGAGATATTATAGATGCTTTACTGAGGGTCAAGGGTCCACTATACAGAAGAAGCGACTACACGGCTAACGGGGCTGTGTGGACGGGACTGGTTTTTTTTTTATCGGCTATTAGGTCTCGGGAAACTACAGAAAGGGCCGTCAGTCTAAAAGAGTGCAGGACAGCCACAGGAAAGTAGACCCTGAAACAACTGATACTGTAGCTGTAAATTGTCATAGCTGCGCTCGAAAAGGATTAGAACTCCAAGCGCTGATAGAAAGCGCTGGATCTCAAATCGTTATACACTGAAGACCCAAAGAAACTCGAATACCTGCCTAATACCGTGTACGTTCCCCACGAGCACGCAAAAGTACCGCAGCATGACGTGGCATGCACTCCATTAATGTTTGAACTAGTGCTGGCGGAAAATGACAGCATGAATCCTGCAGCGCTGTACATAAATCCGTAAGAGTACTAGGGCATGGAGATCTGAACGGCACGTTGCAAGGCATCCCAGATACGCTCAATAATGTTCGTGTCTGGGGAGATTAATGGCCACCAGAAGTGTTTAAACTCAGAAGAGTGTTCCTGGAGCCACTCTGTAGCAATTCTGGACGTGTACTGCTGGAATTGCCCAAGTCTGTCGGAATGCACAATGCACACGACTGGATGCTGGTGATCAGACAGGAAGCTTACGTACGTGTCACCTGTCACAGTCGTATCTAGACGTATCAGGGATCCCATATCACTCCAACTGCACACGCCCCACACCATTATAGAGCCTCTGCCAGCTTGAACAGTCTCCTGCTGACATGTAGCGTCCATGGATTCATGAGGTTGTCTCCATACCCGTACACGTCCATCCGCTCGATACAATTTGAAACAAGGCTCGTCCGAGCAGGCAACATGTTTCCAGTCATCAACGGTTCAATGTCGGTGTTGACGGGCCCAGGCGAGGCGTAAAGCTTTGTGTCGTGCAGTCATCAAGGGTATTCGAGTGGGCCTTCGGCTCCGAAAGCCCATATGGATGATGTTTCGTTGAATGGTTCGTACGTTGACACTTGTTGATCGCCCACCACTGAAATCTGCAGCAATTTGCGGAAGGGTTGCACTTCTGCCACATTGAACTGTTCTTTTCAGTCCTCGTTGGTTCCTTTCTTGCAGGATCTGTTTTCGGCAGCAGCGAAGTCTGAGATTTATGTTTTATCGGATTCCTGATATTCACGGTACACTCGTGAAACGGTCGTAGGGGAAAATACGCGCTTGATCGCTACCTCGGAGATGGTGTGTCCCATCGCTCGTGCGCCAATATAGCACCACGTTCAAACCCACTTAAATCTTGATAACCTGACATTGTAGCAGCAGTAACCGATCTCACAACTGCGCCAGACACTTGTCTTACGTAGGCGTTGCCGACCGCAGCGCCGTATTCTGCTCGCATATCTCTGTATTTGAATACGCTTGCCTATACCAGTTTCCTTTGCTAAGGCCGGAAATGAGTTCAGCCGAAATTTTTACAAAGGACCTAACCGTGTTCAGTAAAGATAGATTAAATGTCGCTGGTCATGGAGTGTTTATTGTTGTCATAATTAGTTTACCTTGTAGGGACATCGAAGTAGGTATTTGGTGTGAGTTAATGTGAGTGGAGGTTATACCTGACAACCGGAATAAATTAATAATTTTTTGCTTTTACTGACAGGTCAGACCACGGTGGCAGAAGCAACAAAAAAAGCATGCCAAATTTAAAAGAACGCATCACCTTGAAGTTTGGAGAAGTTTACAAAATCTCGAAATGTAGCGTGAACCTCAGTGTGAAATGTTTTTAATACTTTTCACAACGAAACTCTGTCACGAAATGTGGTAGAAAATCCAAATAGATTCTGGTTGTATGTAAGGTACACCAGCGGAAAGACACAATCATTAGCTTCACTGCACGATAAAAGTGGTGAAGTTATTGATGCCAGTGCCGCTGAAGAAGAGTTACTAAATACGATTTACGAAATTCTTCCACCAAAAAAGGACGAATGAAATGTTGCAGAATTCGAACCAAGAACAGTTGCCAATAGCAGATATCCTCTGTGTAGCAATGCAGCTTAAGTCACATAATAAAGCCAAGGCGCCCGGTCCAGATTGTATATCAGTCAGGTTCCTCTCACAGTATGCTGATACAATAGCTTCATATTTAGCAACCATATATAACCGATCGCTTCTTCAAGGATCCATACCTAAAGACTGGAAAGTTCCAAATGTCACACCAATACCGAAGAAAGGAAGTAGAAGTAATCTGATAAACTGCAGACCCATGTCACAAACGCCCATATGCAGCAGGATTTTGGAACATATACTGTGTTCGAACATTATGAGTTACCTCGAAGAAAACGTATTATTGACACAAAGTCAACACGGATTCAGAAATTATCGTTCCCAGGAAACACAACTAGGTCTTTATTCTCAAGAAGTAATGTGTAGTATTGCAGGAGGATGTCAAACTGATTCCATATTTTTAGATTTCCGGAACGCTTTTGACACCCTACCTCACAAGCGACTTCTAATCGAACTGCGTGCCTATGGAGTATCGACTGGATTGGTGATTTTCTGTCAGAAACGTCACAGCTCGTAGTAACTGACGCAAGTTCATCGAGTAAAACAGAAGTAATATCTGGCGTTCTTCAAGGAAGTGTTATAGGTCCCCCGCTGCTCCTGTTCTACATAAACGACGAGACAATTTGAGTAGCACTCTTAGGTTGTTTGCAGATGACGCTTTCACTTACTGTCTTATAAAGTCGTCAGATGATCAAAGCAAATTAGAAAACGATTTAGGCAAGATACCTGTATTATCTGGAAAGTGGCAATAAACTGAGATTCATGAAAAGTGTGAAGTCATTGATATGAGCCCTAAAAAGATCCGCTAAATTTTAGTTACAGGATAAATCACACAGATTTAAATGCTATAAACTCATCTAAATGAATGGCTCTGAGCACTATGGGACTTAACAGCTATGGTCATCAGTCCCCTAGAACTTAGAACTGCTTAAACCTAACTAACCTAAGGACATCACACAACATCCAGTTATCGCGAGGCAGAGAAAATCCCTGACCCCGCCGGGAATCGAACCCGGGAACCCGGGCGCGGGATTCGAGAACGCTACCGCATGACCACGAGCTGCGGACTCATCTAAATACTTAGGGATTACGAATAACTGAAGCTGAACGATCACATAGATAATATTGTGGGTAAAGCAAACCAAAGACTACTATTACTTGGCAGAACACTGAGAAAATGCAACAAGTCTACTAAAAAGTCTGCCTACACTACGTTTGTGGGTCTTCTTCTGAAGTATTGCATTAGGTAACATCAACGAAGAACATCGAACAAGTTCAAAGAAGGGCAGCTCGTTTTGTACTGTCACGAAATAGGGGAGAGAGCGCCACGGATGTGATACCTGAACTGGGGTGGCAATCTTCAAAACAACGGCGTGTTTTGTTGCGGCAGGCTCTTATCATTACATTTCAGTCAGCAGCTCTCTCCTCAGAGTGTAAAATTATGTTTTGGCGCTCATAGGGAGGAATCATTACCATAATAAAATAAGAGAAATCGGAGGGAAAGATTTAAGTGTTCATCTTTCCTACGCTCTTTTCGAGAGTGGACCGGTAGGGAAATAGCTTGAAGGTGCTTCTATGATCCCTCTGCCGGGCACTTAATTGTGAATTGCAGAGTAATCATGTGGACGTAGATGTAGATGAGACGAACACTACAGCAATCGAAAGGCGTGGTAATGATGCTTTGAGAGGTGCTAAAATCAGCTCGCTTTTCAGACAACTGCCTCAGGATGGTACGAGGTTTTCTACAATACGACGAAAGCCGATGATGGAGGCAGTCTTCCATGGTATGATTCATTACTTGATCGCAGGTGACGCAATGACATTTCAGGCCTTCTTTACTAGTGCAAACAAGTTCTAGCCGTGGGACAATAGATCCTGACTACAATGCAGGAGAACGAATATCGTGGTTTCCCTTCCCATCGACAATGGGGTCATTGGTGATTCAGCACAAGGCCTCGCTGGGGAGGGATAGGGAAAATTATTGCGTATGTCCTTTTCAAAGGACTTACTTTAAGTTAGTGCTCATGAAGGATGCTCAACACATTGCAGAGGCAGACGCTACAAGAGAAGCGTTGTGTATCACAGAGAGGTTTACTATTGAAACTTCGAGAGAGCACTTTCCAGTTCAAATGGTTCAAATGGCTCTGAGCACTATGGGACTTAACATCTGAGGTCATCAGTCCCCTAGAACTTAGAACTACTTAAACCTATCGAACCTAAGGACATCACACACATCCATGCCCGAGGCAGGATTCGAATCTGCAACCATAGCAGCAGAGCGGTTCTGGACTGAAGCACCTAGAAGCGCTCGGCCACAGCGGCTGGCAGCATTTTCCGGGAAGAGTCGGACAGTATATTACCTCCTTTCACATACATCTCGGGAAATGACCACTACGAAAAAATTAGGGAAATTAGAGCCAGTACAGAGCCTTACCGACAATCATTCTTTCCACGCGTCATTCGTGAATGGAACAGCGAAAAGGGAATCATGTAGTGGTACCAGAAGTACCCTCCACCATACACCGTCAGATGGCCTGCAGAGTATAGATATAGATGTACATCTGCTGCCTAAGAACAGCTTTTACTTTTGCTTTTGCATCATAGTGAATATACTGTGACTTTGAGATAAAGAAAAGAAGCTATTTTAAGAAGTTGGCAGAAAATGACCTATGTTTCTGGTAGTGTTACGGATAGCCTGTAGTAAGAGAGGGAAAGGGGGGGGGATAATCTGATAATAAAATGAGAAAATATAGCAAACTCTGTAAGAAAGTGAAACAGATCTTTCTAAATGTGGAATCGTGTTCTTCCTACTTTTGAGTAGTGGTTAGGGACTCTGATTTGCGAAAAAGGATGTTGGGAACCAAGAATCATACTTTAAGAGTTATGAAATGTGTGTACATGCGTGAATGTATCACAACACTGCTATTCTTGAGATTTCGTTTCTACACATTTCTACTGTAATTTTTTAACCTGTGATTTTTTTTAAATTTTGTATGAGACTGTCACTGTAGTGGAAACTGCTGACGTAAATATTTTGGTAAGGAAAGTAAGTGACCTTGACATAATGCATTGTGGGCGCCCAGCTGCAGGACCGTCGCCTGGAAAAAAGCCATTACGTGGAGAAATAAAAGGCCATTATCCTCGCTATTGACATGTCTTTGTAGAAAGGATCGCAAAAACGACACGCTCATACTTGAAGACATATGATTACACTTCGTAGCTCGTAATTTCTGGTATTTACTAAAATGTCATATAGCTAGTGAATGATGTTTCATGCCTTGCTTCTAGCTGCACTGCAGCATTGGTTAAAATTTAATAGATGTACTAATAGAAATGTTTTCTTTCTACAGATGCATTAAATAATAATTTTATGATCTACTTTCTGAAAAAAGGGAGCAGAAACAGACATTTCCCTTCACAGGAATTGCATACATAATTTTTTTAATGATTTGGTAACTTGTTTGGTAGAGTAAGTTATTGTGATGCATCACTCTAGTGTTAAAGTATGACATAGGTATTAGACATTTCCTATCTTTACCATAATATTTTTTCTGCTTGAGCTTTGTCATGTTTAGGTATAAATTATAGCATTTGCCGCTGCTGTTTGCCAGGCATAGTTCTACTGAATTTTACGTTGTATTAAGCCAGTTTTACTACTGATTTATTTTTCTTGTTGATGCACATTGGCTCATATTAGTTGCAATGTTGCGTTTGCTTTGCTAATTTAGATATACTGCTGCTTGCTTTGCCAATTTTCATTTTTGGTAATTGCTGTTTGTGTTAATTGTTTCGTGCTGCTGCATTGCCTCCTTCTCTAGTATGTGTATCTGAGCTCAGTAGATTTAAATTAGCTTAAGAGGGGGTAGACTATTTAAGAGAATGAGTTGTGATGAATTGGAAGAAATGCATTGACAAGGTATAAGAAAAAGGTTTGGGCAAAAAACTAGTGTGCAATGAAGAATAATTATTTTGAAAGAGGATATGAACAAAAACGAAGGGTTTAGGGACAACAGGTTTAGACAGGATTTTCTTGGAAACAAATGGTGAGGTAAGTGCTTCATGAAAGGTAAAGGTTATTGTTAGGAAGGACCATTATTTTGTAGGGATTATTGAAAATCAGATTGCGTTGCGGTGAAATATTGTGTGTCAGTTTAGTGATGATCAGAATAAGTAAAGAGAAAACTGTCTGAGTACGTTTAGTTTTGCTCAACTGCTTGTAAATCAAATAACATAAGAGGTTTACCAGCACAGTAATTCATAATTTTTCTAAGGGGAAGTTTCACTTTATACACGATCTCCTGTGAATTGATGCTGGGATAGGAAATCAGAACAATAGATCATATAACACTGACGAAAAACGATGATTCTGAACGAAAATAAGTACACAGAGACTTACAAAACATCTAATTCGTGCGCAATAATTGTTTATTAGCCATCAAACTCGTGTGCACCTAATACAGTCGTGTTTCGACGGCTAACACACATACAAGCACGTAATTACTGTGAACCATACTGAGTCACGTCACGTGCGTATACACACAGCAAAGTTAAACACTGGTACGAGACCAGCATGAAATGTCAGTTCACTAAATATTCACAGCATCGCTGCACTTGCCAACTTCATTCTTTGAGTATAATTTCTCACAGCTTTCATGATACATGATTACTGTCAAACTTCTCTTTAAGCCATTCAGATAAGCGATGCTTACATAGGGGTAACTGGTACCAGCAACTGATAGTTTGCTTCGCTCGTTATGCTTCCCGATAGTTAAAATCTTCCTTCAGCGAAACTGTGAAGCTAATCCTTTTTAAATTACGGCAGGTCTTTCCCTTCTTTAGCGAACGTTAGCGTTGTAGCTGCCAAGTTAGGTATCAATTTCTCCAATTCTCCTTCACATGTTCACATCATTTTTCTCTGTCCTGCTGTCCACATTCCTTCTTGCTTTCTTCTGAACTGTTTTATCTTCCAAGCTTCTCCAATTCCCGTTTTCTTGTTTTGTTTTGTTATGTTCAGTGTGTATTTAATCAGACCTCTATTTACACTAATTTCCTTTTAGTTCTTTATGCAACCTTGCCATTCACTTTACCTAAATGTTCCACAATTTTCATTTAATTGAGTTAGCACCCAGACTTCGGCTGCAGCAAAACACTCTAGTCTTGTCTTCCTAATTTCTTCTGGAATTTTTCATATTTTTTTGTATTGTGTTATTTCTTAATTTAATTATCTCTACTCTCGTTCAGTTTGCTAATTTCTTTATCACAACCATTCGTTCATATCTGCTTGAGTTATTCATTTTCTTTTATGGGCCTTGAAATTAAAACGACTGATGGAAATGAGTATTCTGTGTATATTAATGCTATGTAATGACGAATTTTTCTATTTCTAGATAATTATGTCATATTGTAAATATGTTTTATTGAGTGGGCTGCCAAGTCAGACTTTCGGACTCTTGATCTAATACCTTCTTCTACATCTAAATGTTCGCCCCCTGTAGCTGAGTGTTCAGCGTGACAGAATGTCAATCCTAAGGGCCTGGGTTCGATTCCCGTCTGGGTCGGCGATTTCGCCGTTCAGAGGCTGGGTGTTGTGTTGTCCTAATCATCATCATTTCATTCCCATCGACGCGCAAGTCGCCAAGGTGGCGTCAAATCGAAAGACTTGCAACCGGAGAACGGTCTACCCGACGGGGGGCCCTAGTCACACGACATTTACATTTACATCTAAGTTATATAATCCGCAAGCCACTTGACAGTACGTGGCGGAGGGTACTTCTTGTACACTGCTCCATTCGGTAAACCTCCGCATAAAGCCTAATTCTAGGATTTTTTGGTTTTCATCATTTGGTGAGACTTAATGGCAAGAAGTAATATGTTGCCATAATCTTCGCGGAACGTACTAACTCGATGTTTCAATAATAAACCTCTCTGTGATGCAGAAGGTCACACTTGCAGCATCTGTTACTGGGGTTCTTTCAGTCTCTCCGTAATGGTCTCGCGCCGACTGAAAGACCCCGTAACGAATTACATCGTGTTTCATTGAATATCTCTGTCTTTTCTACAAATACAGGTCGTTAAGGTTTCCAGACTGATGTGCAATATTCAAGAATCGGTCGGTGTTCTGTAACCCACTCATTCGTCGATGAATTCAACATCTTCAAGGTTCTTTCCATGCCTGGCACCTTTTTCTCCTACTGTTTGTGATACATTATCATTCCACTTTAGGTCTCTCTAGATGGTACTCTTAGATACTACGGTAATGACTGTTTCTAATGATTCGTCTCTAATATTGTAGTTGGGCACTAGCGGTTTCCTTTGCTTATGTATACGAACTACGTTCCACTATTTTTATGTTCAAATTCCAATACCTGCAGGTCGTTCTGCAAATCGATGCTGTCTTCTGGTATTGCTACTTTCTTACAGACAACCGCATTATCTGCAAACAGCACCATGGGTCTTCCGACATTACCTACTATATCATTTACACTCCTGGAAATGAAAAAAAAACACATTGACACCGGTGTGTCAGACCCACCATACTTGCTCCGGACACTGCGAGAGGGCTGTACAAGCAATGATCACACGCACGGCACAGCGGACACACCAGGAACCGCGGTGTTGGCCGTCGAATGGCGCTAGCTGCGCAGCATTTGTGCACCGCCGCCGTCAGTGTCAGCCAGTTTGCCGTGGCATACGGAGCTCCATCGCAGTCTTTAACACTGGTAGCATGCCGCGACAGCGTGGACGTGAACCGTATGTGCAGTTGACGGACTTTGAGCGAGGGCGTATAGTGGGCATGCGGGAGGCCGGGTGGACGTACCGCCGAATTGCTCAACACGTGGGGCGTGAGGTCTCCATAGTACATCGATGTTGTCGCCAGTGGTCGGCGGAAGGTGCACGTGCCCGTCGACCTGGGACCGGACCGCAGCGACGCACGGATGCACGCCAAGACCGTAGGATCCTACGCAGTGCCGTAGGGGACCGCACCGCCACTTCCCAGCAAATTAGGGACACTGTTGCTCCTGGGGTATCGGCGAGGACCATTCGCAACCGTCTCCATGAAGCTGGGCTACGGTCCCGCACACCGTTAGGCCGTCTTCCGCTCACGCCCCAACATCGTGCAGCCCGCCTCCAGTGGTGTCGCGACAGGCGTGAATGGAGGGACGAATGGAGACGTGTCGTCTTCAGCGATGAGAGTCGCTTCTGCCTTGGTGCCAATGATGGTCGTATGCGTGTTTGGCGCCGTGCAGGTGAGCGCCACAATCAGGACTGCATACGACCGAGGCACACAGGGCCAACACTCGGCATCATGGTGTGGGGAGCGATCTCCTACACTGGCCGTACACCACTGGTGATCGTCGAGGGGACACTGAATAGTGCACGGTACATCCAAACCGTCATCGAACCCATCGTTCTACCATTCCTAGACCGGCAAGGGAACTTGCTGTTCCAACAGGACAATGCACGTCCGCATGTATCCCGTGCCACCCAACGTGCTCTAGAAGGTGTAAGTCAACTACCCTGGCCAGCAAGATCTCCGGATCTGTCCCCCATTGAGCATGTTTGGGACTGGATGAAGCGTCGTCTCACGCGGTCTGCACGTCCAGCACGAACGCTGGTCCAACTGAGGCGCCAGGTGGAAATGGCATGGCAAGCCGTTCCACAGGACTACATCCAGCATCTCTACGATCGTCTCCATGGGAGAATAGCAGCCTGCATTGCTGCGAAAGGTGGATATACACTGTACTAGTGCCGACATTGTGCATGCTCTGTTGCCTGTGTCTATGTGCCTGTGGTTCTGTCAGTGTGATCATGTGATGTATCTGACCCCAGGAATGTGTCAATAAAGTTTCCCCTTCCTGGGACAATGAATTCACGGTGTTCTTATTTCAGTTTCCAGGAGTGTATATACATTGACGGAAAAAAAAATCGCAACACCAAAAAAAAAATAGCCTAATGAAATTTCGGGAATACTGTTTTCTGGGAAACATTTTAAGTGATTAGCGTTGATTGCAAGATCACAGGTTAAATCACTGCAAATGTGAATTGCTGGTAGACTAACAACCGTTGTAAGCGTCGGAATATTGCATGTAAGCATGCTAACGTGCATGCATTGAGTTTTGCAGCAGGTGGATGTCAGTTGGGGGATTGAGTTCTATGTCTGTTGCACTTGGTCGGTCAATACAGGGGCGGCTAACGCTGGGTACGGATGACACTGGAGTTGCCGTACGACGATTTCCCATGTGTGCTCGATTCGAGACAGACGTATTGATCGATCAGGCCGAGGCAACTTTTCGACACTCTGCAGAGGATGCTGGGTTACAACAGTGATACGTGGGTGAGCGTTATTCCGTTGTTCAGGTGCAGAAACACGAGTGACAACTTTCGTTTATGTCTTGGTGTTGCGATTTTTCTCCTGTCAGTGTATGTTGTACTCCCCGAAATTACCTGTACATCTGTGGATTTGGTTCCGGTAAGTGCGACATGTCCAACTGTATCTGAAAATAAGTCGTAAATCTGGTCCGATCCTCAGCGAGCTCTGGTTTACTCACTTAACGGCAGTGCTTGAAAGTGTTCAAATACATACCTGAAGCCGAGGAACACGGCATCAACGTGAGTGCCGTTGTCCACAGCGCTGAAGATCTCATGCAGTAACAGAGCGAGCTGAGTTTCGCAGTGTCTCTGCTTCCGGAAGCCATGTTCATTTTCGTAGAGGAGAATTACGTCTTCGAAATACGTCACAAGACGTGAGAATAAAACGTGTTACATAATTCTGCATCAGTTTGACGTTAACCATATCGGCGTATAATGTAGGTGCATTTGTCCTGCGATCCTGCTTGGGGAAAGGAATGACCTGCGCTTTCTTTCCACTCGATAGCCACCCTTCGTTGCTCCAGCAACCTAAAATAAACTGATGCTTGAAGAGGAGCAAGTTCTTTCCGATAATATCCGTAGAATATTACAGGTATCTCTTGTTTACCTTCAGACTTCACGAAGAATATAATAATTCCAATCCCAAAGAAAGCAGGTGTTGACAGATGTGAAGATTACCGAACTATCAGTTTAATAAGTCACGGCTGCAAAATACTAACGCGAATTCTTTACAGACGAATGGAAAAACTGGTAGAAGCCGACCTCGGGGAAGATCAGTTTGGATTCCGTAGAAATGTTGGAACGCGTGTGGCAATACTGATCCGACGACTTATCTTAGAAAATAGATTGAGGAAAGGCAAACCTAGGTTTCTAGCATTTGTAGGCTTAGAGAAAGCTTTTGACAATGTTGATTGGAATATTCTGTTTCAAATTCTAAAGGTGGCAGGGGTAAAACACAGGGAGCGAAAGGCTTGTTACAATTTGTACAGAAACCAGATGGCAGTTGTAAGAGTCCAGGGTCATGAAAGGGAAGCAGTGGTTGGGAAGGGAGTGAGACAGCGTTGTACCCTAGTCCCGATGTTATTCAATCTGTATACTGAGCAAGCAGTAAAGGAAACAATAGAAAAATTTGAAGTAGGAATTAAAATCCATGGAGAATAAATAAAAACTTTTGAGGTTCGCCGATGACATTGTAATTCTATCAGAGACAGCAAAGAAGCTGGAAGAGCAGTTAAAAGGAATAGACAATGTCTTGAAAGGATGATATAAGATGAACATCAACAAAAGCAAAACGAGGATAATGTAATGTAGTCGAATTAAGTCGGGTGACGCTGAGGGAATTAGATTAGGAAATGAGACACTTTAAGTAGTAGTTGAGTTTTTGTAAGTTTTTGTATTTGGGGAGCAAAGTAACTGATGATGGTCGAAGTGGAGAGGATATAAAATGTAGACTGGCAATGGTAAGGGATGCGTGTCTGAAGAAATTTGTTAACGTCGAGTATAGATTTAAGTGTCAGGAAGCCATTTCTGAAAGTATTTGTATGGTGTGTAGCCATGTATGGAAGTGAAACGTGGACGATAAATAGTTTGGACAAGATGGGAATAGATGCTTTCGAAATGTGGTGCTACAGAAGAATGCTGAAGATTGGATGGGTAAATCACATAACTAATGAGGAGGTATTGAATAGAATTGGGGAGAAGAGAAATTTGTGGTACAACTTGACTAGAAGAAGGGATTGGATGATAGGAAATGTTCTGAAGGATCAAGGGATCACCGAATTAGTAGTGGAGGGCAAAGTGGATGTAAAAATCGAAGAGGGAGACCAAGTGATGAATACACTAAGCAGATTCAGAAGGATGTAGGGTGCAGTAGGTACTGGGAGATGAAGAAGCTAGCAGGGGTAGAGTAGCATGGAGAGCTGCATCAAACCAGTCTCTCGACTGGAGACCACAACAATAACAACGACATCTCTTGTGGTCCAGATGCTTTTCGACTTTTAAGTCACTGTGCACTGTTCCCTCACATTAAGCTGACCATCGACCAAAAGCCTAAACAGCCACATTTTTCAGAGTGGACCATTGCGAAATGTGCGGGAAGAGAGGATCCATGGCGTGAACAGCCCTATCCAGGTGGTCCTACAGATTCTCGATTCAGTTTACACCTAGGAAGGTTTCTAGGTAGAGGAGTACGGTAAACTTATCTTGCTGCTATTTGAAGTAGTCAAGTACGCTGTAAGCTGAATTGTCCTGCTGCTAGATGCCATCGTGTCGAAGAAAAAAAAGCTGCTAGTAGGTGTAGAAGGCCCCCAAAATAGATCAAAATTTGTGTTGATTCACTGTGTCTTCTGTAATGACGAGAACGCCCATGGAATGCCACGAAAACGTTCCCCATACCATGAGCCATCGTTCTCCTCTGTAATCTATGGCCCGTGGTGTATCACAGCTGTCCCGGTGCCGGTTTTGGATAGCGCCATTCTGCCATCCACACGTTTCACGCCGCACGCGCCGACGGCCATCTGTCCGCCGAAGCATACAACGTGATTAATCTGAGAAGGCAACCTGTCACTACTACGCTGACGTCCAGTTGTGTATCTCGTCGCAAATGAACAAGACCCCATGGATGCGTGAAGCCCCTTGTTTCATCTAGGTGGTCAGTTACTCAATGGTTACATGTTTTTTCGCCCCTACTCATCTCCGCAGCCCGCATCTCGTGGTCGTGCGGTAGCGTTCTCGCTTCCCACGCCCGGGTTCCCGGGTTCGATTCCCGGCGGGGTCAGGGATTTTCTCTGCCTCGTGATGGCTGGGTGTTGTGTGCTGTCCTTAGGTTAGTTAGGTTTAAGTAGTTCTAAGTTCTAGGGGACTTATGACCACAGCAGTTGAGTCCCATAGTGCTCAGAGCCATTTGAACCATTTGAACCAATCACCTCCGCAGCCGTCGTTCTCCTCTGTAATCTATGGCCCGTGGTGTATCACAGCTGTCCCGGTGCCGGTTTTGGATAGCGCCATTCTGCCATCCACGGTATAATGTATTGGGTGAGGCATCAAGTGCTTTTAAAAAGGGCGCGAATAAAGCTGCGTCGGAGAGAGTTGGACAGCGTCAGTTATGTTTGGCGCGAAATAGCATTTAGTCATAATGGAGCGCTGGACGCCACAGAATCATGTGTACGCTATCAAAGCAGTTTCTCAAAACAGTATTTCCAACCAACTAGGACGTCGTGCATTCCACAACTACTTCAACATTCATCGGAATCGGCCGGTGACTGCGAGATTAAAACATGGGTTGAGAACTTTGAGGAAACGGCGTCAACAACAAATAAGAAAACTGGGAGACCAAAAACTGTGCGCACACCTGAAAACATCGAAGGTGTAAGAGTTGCCATTGAGAGAAGCCCCCACCGCTCGGCTCGCCAGCACAGCGCCACACTCGGGATTTCAAACAGAACGGTAAGAAGAATTTTACACCAAGATCTGCACTTTCACCCCTACAAAAATCCAAATTAATCCTCGAGGGAACAGATTATGCGAGCCAATGCCAATGCTTAGAATTTTTGGTCATGATTAATCAAGACGAGTGACCCGTGCTGCGGCTCTCGTTGATGCTGTTTGTGGGTTTCCGCCGTCTGTTGCAGGCCAGACGGTATCGTTTAGTTGGCGTGGTTGCGGTTGTTTGTCTTCTTCTCGTGTTGACTGGCGCCACTCGGTTTCGCAAGCGTGCCTGTCCGTTAGTGGCAGCAGCGGCGGTTATCGATATTTAATAACTGTTGCCCTATCTTTGGGGCGACGTCGTTGTTTTTCCAGGTGGTGTGAGTGCGCCAGTTCGGTTGGGGACTCAGGAGAAGCCAGGTCCGCGCAGTGCGAGGAACAAAAAAAAATGGTTCAAATGGCTCTGAGCACTATGGGACTTAACATCTATGGTCATCAGTCCCCTAGAACTTAGAACTACTTAAACCTAACTAACCTAAGGACATCACACAACACCCAGTCATCACGAGGCAGAGAAAATCCCTGACCCCGCCGGGAATCGAACCCGGGTACCCGGGCGTGAGAAGCGAGAACGCTACCGCACGACCACGAGCTGCGGACAGTGCGAGGAACACACCGGGACCACTGGTAGCGTGCATGGACTGCCAGATGGAAGGGCTGTGGTCACGAGGGTGCACGACCTCATCGTAAACTGGATCCAGCAAGCTTTAAGATGAGTGCATTTCAGTCCAAGTAGAGTGGAGTCAGTCACCCGTGTGGGCCCCATAGTACGTATGTGATGTTGTCACACATTATCATCGCTCCATCATGTGCAGTTTGGTGGATCTGCATATCGCTTAGTACTTGAAGACCCTACTGTGTTAAAAGCACTTCGCTCAGTGATTAGACGGAGTGATTACTCAACTGTGAATTAACGAAGCAGTGAAGAGATTTGTTTCATTCTGACAACCGTCATCAGAGTTGTCACAGTGAGTTCCGTGTGAGTTTGTGTGCCCAATGAATTTGATGTCTCTCAATTGGTACTTGGTTTTGGATCGTTTTGCGATTGTTTCCGCAATGTCGTGTGGTTGCTCATACAGGTTGGTTATATTTCGGTTTTGCCTGGCACGCAAATCGAGTGGGGTTTTAGTTAATGTTAGTTTGTCTGGAGTTCCGTTCTGTGACTTGTTTGTTCAGATTGTTCAGATTTTCGGGTTTGTGTAATCGGACGGAAATCTGGTAGGGGTTCCTTTCTCGTTCCGGGCGCTCTAAACACAGTATTCTGGGGACGTAGTGCAGACCGCCGTTTCCGGCTTTGGCGTATTGTTCCATCGTTGCATTTGGTTTATCGGACGTCAGGTAGCTTCAGCAAGGTTATCATTAGTCATTCGTTAGACTGCCACTAGTCTGAGTTACCATTTTGTGAAGTGAGTGCAACTCTTGGCTGCCTATCTCAAAGCTCGCGAAAGTGTCTGTTGCCGGACCTACTCAGAGGTCGATTGCTCGAGCACTGTCTGTGACTGGTCCTTGTATTTTATTATTGTATTCTTTATTACCATACCTTGTAATGCCTACATTAAAGGCTATGTATGTCTAGTTAATAGTTCTGGTCGCCTTCTGGAATAAATCTAGCAGTGTAAGGGTTGTGTTACAAGGTTACCATCATGTAATTTCACCTGTTTGGGGGTCAGTTACTTGTATCTTTTAATTAACCTCTGCTTGTATTTGCTGTTTTACAGCAAGTTTCTAAATTTTTTATATAATTGCCGTTCCTGGCGTGTAAGGCCTTCAGCCATGATTGTGGTCATTTTCTTTGAAAAAAAATTCAATATTTGTATTTTATCAGTAAGTCTTAAATCTTTATTTACTGCCATTCCTGGCGTCTGACACCTTTTGCTGTGTTTGTGGCCACTTACCTTTTAATATTTCAGTACCTGTAGGTGGTAATTGCAACGAGTTCTTAAAAATTCTTAATTTATTGCCATTTTTGGCGTTTAAGGCCTTCAGCCGTGATCACAGAGCCTTTTTTTTTAAATTATCTGTCTAAGTATTTTATGGTGCTTTGCTACATTGTAACGTACTGAAAACACTATTATTTACACAGTTGTTTATTCTTTCATTAATAACATGTGGTATTTTTTTTAATTTGTTGTTGAGTCTGGAATTACTGTTTTAAAAATAAATGTGTGTAACTGTAAAAGGCAACCAATAGTAACTGATTACCGCCCTGTCCATAATCGTAACCGAATCCTGCCTTCCCGTGACTACTCCCAGGTCTAAACGAGGACATTGTAAAGCGGTTGAGGATGAGTGATGAAGCTCTCTTTCATATCTCCTATTACGTGAACAAGCACTACTTTCGATTTTGTAGAAGAGTTAATATTAAAGAACTGCATCAGCAATCGTTGCACTCCGCAAAAGTTACTGTGTGTTGCGCCATGTCTTCATTAGGCATCATAGGGCCAAATTTTCCTCAAAATGACCTTGGCAGTGCTGTAACAGTGACTTCGCAGAGATACGCAGGCATGCTGGATAACTTTTTTACTCCACAACTAGCACACTAAGAAGTGAACGATGGGACTTTTTTTAGCAGTACGGAGCAACCTGCTACATTGCTCGACTAAGCATGAATGTTATTAATCGTTTGTTTCCAAATCGTGTAATTTCCCGAAATGGGGATACTGCATGGCCCTCTCGTTCACCAGACCCCACAACATGTTAGTTTTTCTTATGGAGTTACCTGAAAAGCAAAGAGTAACCCTCCTAGAACAACTCAAGCCCTGAAACAGTGGATCTTAGAGGAAGTTCCAGACTTCTGGAAACATACCCGAGGCTGTGGCTAGGCCATGTCTCCGCAATATCCTTTCTTCCTGGAGTGCTAGTTCTGCAAGGTTCGCAGGAGAACTTCCGTAATGTTTGGGAGGTAGGAGACGAGGTACTGGCAGACTTGAAGCTGTGAGGACGGGGCGTGAGCCGTGCTTGGGTAGCTCAGGTGGTAGAACACTTGACCGAGTAAGGCAAAGGTCCCGAGTTCGAGTCTCGGTCCAGCAAACAATTTTAATCTGCCAGGAAGTTTCGAGAAGAAGTTGTTCAAATACTGCTGACAATGCTGCGCATTATAATTAGTCACTTCAAAGTCCGGCCGGAGGAATCTTACCAGAGTTATCTTCCAAAAATAACCGATGTTTTACAATAGCAGAAAATGCTGCTTCATGTATTTTAAGATTCTGAATCTCTAAACTCGACCCTGAACAGTCCATGAAGGCCCAAGGGTTCTGACCGACCGCCGTGTCATCCTCAGCTCAGAGGCATCATCATCGGTTGCGGCTATGGAGGGGGCGTGTGGTCAGCACACCGCTCTCCCGGTCGTACGTCAGTTTAGAGACCGAAGCCGCTACTTCTAAATCAAGTAGCTCCTCAGTTTGCCTCACAAGGGCTGAGTGCACCACGCTTTCCAACAGCGCTCGACAGACCGGATGGCCACCCATCCCAGTGCTAGCCCAGCACGACAGTGCTTAACTTCGATCTGACGGGAACCGGTGTTACCACTGGGGTAAGGCGTAGGCTTATGTTAAGATTATTAAATAAAAAAATTAACGAACTGTTTTTACTTAACAGTCTTTTAAAAATCGCTCTTTGTTATGCCTCACCCTGTACTTTATATACGGCGGCACGCGAACAGTTATAGAAGGACCGTAAGTCAATGATGATGCCCTGTCGGACGCCAGATAAATAGCTCCATTTGCGCATTACGACAACTGTACTGGTTTCTGCGTTCGCCAGACACGCTTTATACACCTTCTGTTCATAGTGCTGGTAGCTACCAGCTGTGACTGATTATTGCACGTTGACATCGAACATAGACCGTGATCCCATTAATGACTTATATCAATATCTTTTTCCGTTTCATTATACTGGATGATATCTCACAAGTATGTAGATTTGTCTGGTCTTCAGATACGTTCTTACTTTATTTCTGAGGTTCTAGTCTCATTGCTTATGATTACCCCCCTTTTTTTAAATGATATGCAATCCTTCATTTCATGGTGTTCCTTCAGACATTTCTGGATGTCACTATCGCCGTCTTGAGAGTTTCAGCAAAATTTAAGATAATTCTCATTTATAGCTCCGTCCCAGTTGCACATTTTTAATTACACTATGCGTTTCGATCACTCTGGATCATCTTGAGATATAAGTAGTTGACGCAACTACGTACATCTGAAAATAATCCAGAGTGATCGAAACGTGTAATCTAACCAAAAATATTCAACGGAGACGGAACAATAAATGAGAATTCTCTTAAATTTTTCTTTGTTTTTGTACCAAAATTAGATTCACAAATGATCTACACACGATAAAAAGCTAGTTTCAAAACAGATCTTTCCAACTTTCGATGTTACGTTTTGATAATTTGATTCCATTCTCTCTTATCACCTTCTCCAGTCGCAATTACAGTTAGGAAACAAGCTTAAATAGTTAGATGTTCACAAAGAGCGTTCCACAATTCGTCTAACAGTTCAATAGGTTGAAGAGTAGGCTCATGAACCACACTTACTTTGACTACTTACAGTTTGCAATGTAGCTACATTGCTCTTTCACAGTTACGTTATTTGCCCAAGTGAAACCAAACATTGGAACATTTATCATGTTATTTATTTTTCATTTCGTCTTTGTAAATGTAAGCAAACATTTTTTTAACACTGTACACATCTACTGATTCAGTTTAAACCTGTACCGACAGTTGTTTGAATTCAGGACACTGAATAATCTAACCTTTAGGTTGAAATGTTAGAGTCAAGATCAATTACATTTGAATTTATTCTAGATAATGTCTGCCAGCATCGATAGACCATTTACCGAGTTTGTCGGTGCGATGCCAACAGTTCTGATCAAACGGATAAAGCTTGCGTGGCATCTCTGCGCCAATACGTTTTCAAACAGATGTTCACAAACGCCAGTTATTCTCATTAAACAACACGCGTGTGGCGGATTGCGTTTTGCATCGTTAATCATTGCGGCGTTTTATGTGAAACTGGAGCGTATATGGGCTCCCTTAAAAGGATTAAATTTAATTAAACGTTCGCGGTGTGAAACAGAATAATTAGGGACAGCTGTAATAAATTATACCAGTATTAATGAATGATCACTCGCTTCCGACCACAGGTGTCAATTTGATACTTACAACTGGAATAGACATCCGTTTAAATCCACACTGACTTGTCTAAGCGTTTCTTTAGAAATTTTGAGTTTCCCTTTCTGAAGGTAGCGGAGATTAAACACAGGGCCAAATGGTTATCTACAATTTCTATAGTAACCCGACGTCGGGTAAAAGAGTTGGACTCGAAAAGGAAGCATTAGTTGAGAAGGGAGTGAGACAGGGTTGTAGCCCGTACCTTGTGTCATTCTATCAGCATAATGATAAAGTCGTAAAGGAAATTAATTTGGAAAGCGAATTTAAAATTCAGGGAGAAAAGGTAAGAACTTGAAGGATTTACGAAGATATTGTAATTCAGTCCGAGATGTAGACGAATGTGGAAGTGTAGTTGAAGGGAATGGGTAGCATCCTCAACAGAATTGTAAGATGAATATCGATAAAAATAAAATAAAGCATTTGTTTCTTCGAGAAAGCTGACGGGGAAATCATTAACATCAGGTGCGTTAGGTGTAGTTCTACTGCCCAAGGGAGACATAAAAATTTGCGCCAGACTGGGACTATATCATGGATTTCGTGCTCATCACGAGCGGGCACTTTAATCACTTTGACTTTCCGTCCACGCTCCCAGGACCGACCCATTCTTCCATATCTCCCACTGTCAACATCAATATGCCTTACTCCACTAATGGATGCAGACAGCGTGATGTATGGAAGTTTGGGTCGGCCCGTGGAACGTGTACGGATAGCCGAAGTTCTAAGAACGGACGTTGGCGATAACTGGGAAATCCGTGGTCCGAGTCCCTATCCGACACAGTAGACCTGTGCTTAACACAGATGATGTCAAGAAACTCCCAGTCAGCGAATTCATTTCCAAAATTCTTCGTACAGCGGCAGATAGTCAACAGTGTCTGTACTTCCGAACATGCATGTAACTAAATAAAATAATGTTAATGGAGTGCAGTAGAATGTGAAATCAGGGAACTCTGCGGTAATTATGTTTGGAAATAAGACAATAACAGTAGAAGATGAGATCTGCCCTTTGAGGAGCACAATAATTAACGACTGAAGGCATGACGTCAGACGGAATTGCGACTACTGCAACTGCAGAAAACAGTAATCTGTGAAACCTCACCCTGCTTACGAGTTGCGCTTCGCAGTAATATTTTTGTGGCCCTGGTGGTAAGCCGTATTAGGGCTTGAAATCGATAATCCGAATAAGAAATTGCAACAGATCCACTGCAGTACTGAATTTGTAGAATTTTAGAACATGTTTTTTGCTCGAGTGTCATGTCGTTTTTGGAAACTCAGAATCTACTATGTAGGAATCAACATGGATTCCGGAAACAGCGATCGTGTGAGACCCAACTCGCTTTATTTGTTCATGAGACCCAGAAAATATTAGATACAGGCTCCCAGGTAGATGCTATTTTTCTTGACTTCCGGAAGGCGTTCGATACAGTTCCGCACTGTCGCCTGATAAACAAAGTAAGAGCCTACGGAATATCAGACCAGCTGTGTGGCTGGATTGAAGAGTTTTTAGCAAACAGAACACAGCATGTTGTTATCAACGGAGAGACGTCCACAGACGTTAAAGTAACCTCTGGCGTGCCACAGGGGAGTGTTATGGGACCATTGCTTTTCACAATATATATAAATGACCTAGTAGATAGTGTCGGAAGTTCCATGCGGCTTTTCGCGGATGATGCTGTAGTATACAGAGAAGTTGCAGCATTAGAAAATTGTAGCAAAATGCAGGAAGATCTGCAGCGGATAGGCACTTGGTGCAGGGAGTGGCAACTGACCCTTAACATAGACAAATGTAGTGTATTGCGAATACATAGAAAGAAGGATCCTTTATTGTATGATTATATGATAGCGGAACAAACACTGGTAGCAGTTACTTCTGTAAAATATCTGGGAGTATGCGTGCGGAACGATTTGAAGTGGAATGATCATATAAAATTAATTGTTGGTAAGGCGGGTACCAGGTTGAGATTCATTGGGAGAGTCCTTAGAAAATGTAGTCCATCAACAAAGGAGGTGGCTTACAAAACACTCGTTCGACCTATACTTGAGTATTGCTCATCAGTGTGGGATCCGTACCAGATCGGGTTGACGGAGGAGATAGAGAAGATCCAAAGAAGAGCGGCGCGTTTCGTCACAGGGTTATTTGGTAACCGTGATAGCGTTACGGAGATGTTTAAGAAACTCAAGTGGCAGACTCTGCAAGAGAGGCGCTCTGCATCGCGGTGTAGCTTGCTCGCCAGGTTTCGAGAGGGTGCGTTTCTGGATGAGGTATCGAATATATTGCTTCCCCCTACTTATACCTCCCGAGGAGATCACGAATGTAAAATTAGAGAGATTAGAGCGCGCACAGAGGCTTTCAGACAGTCGTTCTTCCCGCGAACCATACGCGACTGGAACAGGAAAGGGAGGTAATGACAGTGGCACGTAAAGTGCCCTCCGCCACACACCGTTGGGTGGCTTGCGGAGTATAAATGTAGATGTAGATGTAGATGTAGAAACCTGGCACCAAGGAAGGGAGGACTGTGTTGCGTTTGTGGACGGGGCCGTCATCAATTACTGATGGTTAGGTAATTTTTCAATCACGTACACTTTATTTGGAAACACAACAACAAATAAAAGGTGACAATAAATTAATAAGTTGCCTTAATGACAACAAATTCAAACTACTTCACGGCTGAAGGCCCCAATAGTGATAATTTAAAACTATTCCACGACTGAAGGCCTGAATAGCAGTCTTAAGAACCAGTTAATACTTCAACCAGCTATTACAGTTGTTGAAATATTTTTAAAACAACAGTCATCAAAATCTCACTGCTAGAATACAGTTGTCTAATTAAAATTATAAGAAAAGTAACACCCACGGCTGAAGGGCTTAATGACAACAAATTCAAACTACTTCTCGGCTGAAGGCTCCAATAGTAATAATTTAAAACTGTTTCACGGCTGAAGGCCTGACTACCAATCCTTTTAAGAACCTGTTTAACATCTTCAAACTTGAAATTACAGTCATTAAAATATTTAAAAAATAATCATCAAATCTGACCAGACCAAGGGGGAAGGGGGGGGGGGCGCAGACTTTGCACCAAGGAACGACCTGAGAAAGTCCCTCAAAACTTCGCAATCGATGAGACAGGCAGCCAACAGTTGCATTCACTTCACGAGATGGTAACTCAGACTAAAGGCAGTTTAAACACATGACCAATAATCATTTACTGAATCTACGTAACGTGCGATGACCGATGCAACGATGGGATAACACACTCAAGCCGCAACCGGCGGTCAGCACTACGTCTTCAGACTCTGGTGTTTAGAGCATCCAGAAGCAGAAAGGAACTACTACTACCAGAGTAAGAAAATAAAAGAAAAAGAACACACCACCCGGCCCACAAATCAAGGACGCTGTCGGACTACACGCCTTACCGGGCAGAAGCGGCAAGGGGCAAGGCGAGGGAAAGTACGCTGCCGTGACATACACTAACCTCCAGCGCAGGTAACTGGGGCGTTAGCGGCCACTGGGCAGGAAAAATACTATTGGTTGATAATAAATGAAAAGCACCAGTTTGCTTTTGTTCTGCAATATTATTTTTATTGCTAACCGGTTTTCGGCTTACAAGGCCATCTTCAGGCATTTACTGAGTATTATCACCAAAGAAGTTAAATGTTAGCAGACAACATTGGAAGAGAAGTAACACATCTAGAGCGAAGTAGAAACATACAGTGAGTAACATCTTTGCAATGAAATAGTAAAAACTGAACAGTACATAAATAACAATGGAGTTGACAGAAAACCTTTAGCACAAAATAAGAATAGCATGCCTACATAACAGTTTCTATTGATAAACAAAACTATTGAAATAAGATAAAATTAGTACTAGGCAAGGCAGCGTCAAGAGGTATGAAACATGGAGAGTGATACACAACCAATTAAAAAAGAAGAGACAGTTGTCAATGTAAAAACTTGTACTTGTATTACTGTCCATGTTTAACTCCCCTTGTAGTTGTCTCATCAAATACTGTTCATATTTTACTTTGCTCATTTATTTAATGTAAACTAATATACAGCCACTGCTTTGATTATAATGTTAATGTTAAAATGCAGTACCACCACACTCTCAAACTGTAGGTTCCCTCAAACACCTCAATTTTCCTGCATTTATTAATTTCTGTTTATCGTATTGATTTGGCTTAAGTTCCTCGTGTATTCTGTATTTACATTGACAACTGTCTCTTCTTTTTTAATTGGTTGTGTATCACTCTCCATGTTTCATACCTCTTGATGCAGCCTTGCCTAGTACTAATTTTATCTTATTTCAATAGTTTTGTTTATCAATAGAAACTGTTATGTAGGCATGCTATTCTTATTTTGTGCTAAAGGTTTTCCTGTCAACTCCATTGTTATTTATGTACTGTTCAGTTTTTACTATTTCATTGCAAAGATGTTACTCACTGTATGTTTCTACTTCGCTCTAGATGTGTTACTTCTCTTCCAATGTTGTCTGCTAACATTTAACTTCTTTGGTGATAATATTCAGTAAATGCCTGAAGATGGCCTTGTAAGCCGAAAACCGGTTAGCAATAAAAATGATATTGTAGAACAAAAGCAAACTGGTGCTTTTCATTTATTATTATAATGTTGTTCTACCAAGAACTGACGGAAGATTCTGTTACTATTGGTTGAATTTCACGAATAATAACATATAGTGCAGTGAACACATAGTGTGTTGTGGGGCGAACACTCTGTTGTAGAAAGAATTCAAAAGCCAAGATGGCTTAAATATTGTTTACTAGATGACCGGTTTCATCACACTACAGGTGCCATCATTGGATCTGTGAAGATATAACATGACAGGTTTGAGGGAGGGCTTACATGAGGTACACTATGTACATTACTATTAGTACAGTACCACATACCTGAATGTATACACGTTAAGGTACA
The DNA here is from genome assembly GCF_023864275.1 of Schistocerca cancellata. Classification (NCBI taxonomy): domain Eukaryota; kingdom Metazoa; phylum Arthropoda; class Insecta; order Orthoptera; family Acrididae; genus Schistocerca; species Schistocerca cancellata. The sequence goes on along the minus strand of NC_064637.1, from coordinate 119,503,292 downwards.
GATCCAATAATCCAATGATGTGATGAAACAGGTCTTCTAGTAAACAATATTTAAGCGATCTTGGCTTTTGAATGTTTTCAATAACGTATAGAATGCAACAATTTATAATAAGAAGTGGAGGAAGGCTGTTTAGGTTCGCCTTCCCCAAACGCTCCACTCGCTGCTCTTCGTCTTGGCGACACGACGAGAAGCAACACGCAAGCAAATGGCGAGATCTCACAGTGGCGGAGGTTTCACTACTTGAATTAAGGCCCACTCAACTTAAACTTCCTGGGTCCAGTTGACAACGAGGTTGTACCCCTCGCAACAGCAGCCCTTCCATCCGGCAGTGCATGCGTGCCGCCAATGGTCCCGTCGCGTTCACGCACTGCGCGGACCTGGCTGCTCGTCCTTACCCAATCGAACTGCCGACTCACACGACATGGAAACGCCACAACGTCGCCCCAAAGACAGCTCCACCATTCCTAGATATCGATAACTGGCGCTGCAGCCACTAGCGGACAGAGGACACTCGCAAACGGAGTGGCGCCAATGAACACAAGAGGAAGATGAGAATCGTAACTTTACCAACAAAATGATGCCAACCTAGCAACGGCACCAACGTGAGCCGCTCCACGGCTCAGTACAACTGACGATAGCAGAAATAGGAAAGATATAAAATGCTGGATGGCAAAAGCAAGAATATGCGTTTCTAAAATAGAAGAATTTGTTGATATCGGATATACACTAAGGTGACAAAATTAATGAGAAACCTCCTTTCTCCCCGTGAAGTGCAGTGACATGACGTGGCATGGGCTCAAAATGTCGTCGGAATCCCCAGCAAAAATATCAAAACGCGTCACCTCTAGAGCTGTCCATAATTCCGAAAGTGTTGCCGGTGCAACATTTTGTGCACGAACGGTCTCTCAGTTATGTCCCGTAAATGTTCGATGGCACTCATGTCGGGCGACGTGGTGTGGGGCGGCAGGTGGTGAAATTTACTGTTGTATAAATGTTTGAATGTAGAAACATTTCCTATTATTTAGAATGTTACTTATGCTGTCTTTCGCCGTTCTCAACACTGGCTCTCTAACTACAATACTGGCAACCAGAAAGTGATTAGCAAAACGTGAAGCCTGTAATTAGAATTCCTAGTGCCCACTTCATCTGAGAATACATTTATAGTTACAGCTTATAGCTCTGAGGAATTAGGAGATTGTCTGGGGTTTCTAATTAAAAAACGATCGTGATAAAAAATGTTTTCTGTATTCTGAAAGTCACAGATGAAAAGAAAAGAATCCACACAACCTGACTAACAGAGCAGTTCAGAGTCTAATGCGCTGATGCAACTATAACTGTCCAGATTAAATGTTTAAATGAATGCTCGCCCTAATTTGATGATAATGTTCATCAAACGCCACGCTAAATAATGGTAGAATGTCTGTCCCGCGACGGCACGTGAAATACGACATAAGCAAACTGAAGATATATCATTAAAGTCATCCCAGAATTTACACTTCACATGAAAATGATTTCATGGTTACGCGTATCCCGAGTAACTTAATACGGCATCCGAGGCTGTTTATAGCAATGATAACGACGCGACGCGACTCCCGACACAGATGTCGTGCTATTCAGCGTCTGGAGAGAACTGGGGCCTTCCTTCCTCGCGCAGCGTTCTTATATATAAAGCCACGGTGCGGACGGCTAAGGGAACGCCTGATCAAATCGGCTCTCCCAACTAGCCGCTGGGCTAGTACTGCACCACTTTAAGTCATTGAACAAATCATAGCTTCTTTTGCTGATGGCCGATGAAGCTCTCAATTTAAATGTGCATTCAGCACACAGGTAAGTAATCATAATAAAAGTTTGACGTGGCCAAGTTAAATATTTTGGGCGAGAGAATTAATATAATTACACTGCACGCAGTAGACGAGCTCTGAACTTGCCCTTTGGAAATATGCTATCACTATAGTTTTATAGTTATTCAAATGAAACTTCTCACATATTTCTGGTTATAGCGGATCTCCATTCTACTTAAAAATAAACATCCTAGCCTTATTTATTAGCCTACTTAATCTATCTTGCTTCCTTACCCTAAGGATTTCCGGTTTGGAATGTGCCATGCGTCTAGTTCTAACCACCACCCCTCTTTGAAAGTCTGTAACTCCCGTCGTGTGGCCATGATCACGTCGGAAACCTTTTCACACCAACCATCTGAGTAGAAATGACAGCTCAGCGAATGATGCGACTCTTTATACCTTGTGTCTACATCTACATCTACATCTACGTTTATACTCCGCAAGCCACCCAACGGTGTGTGGCGGAGGGCACTTTACGTGCCACTGTCATTACCTCCCTTTCCTGTTCCAGTCGCGTATGGTTCGCGGGAAGAACGACTGTCTGAAAGCCTCCGTGCGCGCTCTAATCTCTCTAATTTTACATTCGTGATCTCCTCGGGAGGTATAAGTAGGGGGAAGCAATATATTCGATACCTCATCCAGAAACGCACCCTCTCGAAACCTGGCGAGTAAGCTACACCGCGATGCAGAGCGCCTCTCTTGCAGACTCTGCCACTTGAGTTTGTTAAACATCTCCGTAACGCTATCACGGTTACCAAATAACCCTGTGACGAAACGCGCCACTCTTCTTTGGATCTTCTCTATCTCCTCCGTCAACCCGATCTGGTACGGATCCCACACTGATCCGCAATACTCAAGTATTGGTCGAACGAGTGTTTTGTAAGCCACCTCCTTTGTTGATGGACTACATTTTCTAAGGACTCTCCCAATGAATCTCAACCTGGTACCCGCCTTACCAACAATTAATTTTATATGATCATTCCACTTCAAATCGTTCCGCACGCATACTCCCAGATATTTTACAGAAGTAACTGCTACCACTGTTTGTTCTGCTATCATATAATCATACAATAAAGGATCCTTCTTTCTATGTATTAGCAATACATTACATTTGTCTATGTTAAGGGTCAGTTGCTACTCCCTGCACCAAGTGCCTATCCGCTGCAGATCTTCCTGCACTTCGCTACAATTCTCTAATGCTGCAACTTCTCTGTATACTACAGCATCATCCGCGAAAAGCCGCATGGAACTTCCGACACTATCTACTAGGTCATTTATATATATTGTGAAAAGCAATGGTCCCATAACACTCCCCTGTGGCACGCCAGAGGTTACTTTAACGTCTGTAGACGTCTCTCCATTGATAACAACATTCTGTGTTCTGTTTGCTAAAAACTCTTCAATCCAGCCACACAGCTGGTCTGATATTCCGTAGGCTCTTACTTTGTTTATCAGGCGACAGTGCGGAACTGTATCGAACGCCTTCCGGAAGTCAAGGAAAATAGCATCTACCTGGGAGCCTGTATCTAATATTTCCTGGGTCTCATGAACAAATAAAGCGAGTTGGGTCTCACACGATCGCTGTTTCCGGAATCCATGTTGATTCCTACATAGTAGATTCTGGGTTTCCAAAAACGACATGATACTCGAGCAATACGTGATATTACCGCCACCTGTATGTGTGTACATCGCTATCCCATGACTTTTGCCATTTCAGTGTAGTTGACGACCGCGAAAATAGGAAAGACATTAAATGGAAGCTAGAAACAGCAAACATGTGAGTTTCTAAAAAAGAGGAATTTGTTGACATCATATACGAATGGTTGAAATGGCTCTGAGCACTATGGGACTTAACATCTGAGGTCATCAGTCCCCTAGAACTTAGAATTACTCAAACCTAACTAACCTAAGGACGTCACACACATCCATGCCCGAGGTAGTATTCGAACCTGCGACCGTAGTGGTCGCGGGATTCACAGACTGAAGCACCTAGAACCGCTCGGCCACACTGGCCGCCCTCATATACAAATCTCAGTGTTAGAAAGTCTCTCTCAAAAGTATTTGTGTGAAGCTGTAACGTAGCAGATTATTTCGAGTTATCATATCTTGCATTGAGGCATGCGATCTTAAGGCTGGATCACACTAAGGCAGTGATTTAGACAAGTGTGAAGTGATTTAGTAGCTCTTCTGGACGAGTAAATGCCAAGTAAATGGGTTTTCACACATGATATAACTGGCAGTCAAGTGTTGGCTGTTGTCGAGGGTGCACTGTAACATAATTCAGAGAGCGAGGTCTATATCTACATTTAAATGGATAGTCTGTAAATGACATTTAAGTGCCTGGCAGAGGGTTCATCCAAACACCTTCACAATTCTCTATTATTCCAATCTTGTATAGCGCACGGAAAGAATGAACACCTACATCTTTCCGTACAAGCTCTGATTCCCCTTATTTTATCGCGGTGATCGTTTCTCCCTATGTAGGTCGGTGTCAACAAAATATTTTCGCATTCAGAGAAGAAAGTTGGTGATTGAAATTTCATGAGAAGATTCCGTCGCAACGAAAAACGCCTTTCTTTTAATGATGTCCAGCCTAAATCCTGTACTATTTCTGTTACACACTCTCCCATCTTTTGCGATAATGCAAAACGTGCTGCATTTCTTTGAACTTTTTCGATGTACTCCGTCAGTCCTATCTGGTAAGGATCCCACACCGCGCAGAAGTATTCTAAAACAGGGCGGACAAGCGTAGTGTAGGCAGTCTCGTTAGTAGGTCTGTTACATTTTCCGTCCTACCAATAAAACGCAATCTTTGGTTAGCCTTCCCCACAACATTTTCTATGTGTTCTTTCCAATTTTTTTGTGATTGTAATACCTAGATATTTAGTTGAATTTACGGCTTTTATATTAGACTGACTTATCGTGTAACCGAAGTTTAACGAAATCCTTTTAGCACTCATGTGGATGACCTCACACTTTTCGTTACTTAGGGTCGACTGCCACTTTTCGCAGCATTCAGTTATCTTTTATAAATCGTTTTGCAGTTTGTTTTGATCTTCTGATGACTTTATTAGTCGATAAACAACAGAGCCATCAGCAAACAACCGAAGACGGCTGCTCAGAATGTCTCTCAAATCGTTTATATAGATAAGGAACAGCAAAGGGCCTATAACACTACCTTGGGGAAGCCAGAAATCACTTCTTTTCTGCCGGCCGGTGTGACCGAGCGGTTCTAGGCGCCTCAGTCTGGAACCGCGCGACCGCTACGGTCGCAGGTTCGAATCCTGCCTCGGGCATGATGTCCTTAGTTTAGTTAGGTTTAAGTAGTTCTAACTTCTAGGAGACTGATGTCCTCAGATGTTAAGTCCCATAGTGCTCAGAGCCATTTTAATCATTTGAACTTCTGTTTTATTCGATGACTTTCCGTCAATTGCTACGAACTGTGATCTCTCTGACAGGAAATCACAAATCCAGTCACATAACTGTGGCGATATTCCATAAGCACGCAATTTTACTACGAGCCGCTTGTGTTGTAGAATGTCAAAAGCCTTCCGGAAAAGCCAGAAACACCGAATCGATCTGAAATCCCTTGTCAATAGCACTCAGCGCCTCCAAGTTATACATCTTGAAGCGAAGGTTATACTGAAAGAGATGGAAGAAGAGACTGAAGCTGTAAGGAAGAGAAAGAGAAAGTGTGTACGAAAATGGATTGGCCAAAGTGATTTGCATGGAGCATTGAGTGTGCTTCTGAAAGAACTGACAACTGAAGACCGAAAAATAGAATTTTCCAGCGATGAGAATGTCGGAAAGTTGCTTCAGTTTCTTGTCAGAAAAAGTGTATAGTAAAATTCAGTGTACTGATACTCATCTTAGAGAAGGCATACTTGCACAAAATAAACAGCAGGCAGCGTTGTGCCTTCTTTCTACTGGTGGAGTTAACTATTTTTTTATTTCTTCGAGAAGTTTCTGATGCTATTTACGAAATTCTGAAAGAGTTCATCAAAGTAAGGACTGTACAATGTTCTCCCGTGGTTTTATGCATTTATTATTTATTTCTTTTAATACGATATGTTTTAACGTAATTATTGTAAGAAAAAATATCTCAAAACGTGCCTTTATTACAAGACATCAAATGAAATCGAGACCATAAGCTGTCATTCCTGAACTGACAAAGCCTGTTGGAGAATATGTCGAATTCCGTGACGAATTGACACTTCTTGTTTTGACTTTTCTGTATCCTAATGAACTGTGATGCTTTCCCATGCGGACGAGGGGAATGTCTCTACCACGCTCACTGCACATTGTGGAGTTGTTGCTTTCTTGACTTGAAGCATAAGGTGAAGCTGAAGACATCGAAGTGTGGGTGACGATTTCGATTGTGTTTCCCTCAATGGAGTTTTGTAAAATACGAAGGCAATTCGGAAAATAGGGCCTGATCGGGCGCAAAATGGAAATTATATGGAAATCCGATGAAACACTGCACAGATGTGTTGGATAATGTCTCTAGTACGATAGTCGATCGCTTCGCCTTGCTCTTTACAGTTCTGAGTGCACAGCGAGTACGTAAAGATGCCAAAAAATTGTGTCTACCGCGATGTATGAGGGACTGGTGAGAGATTTCGCCTGATTTTATACAGCCCACATAACCTAATTGTCATGCGTTTCCTTCTTCATGGCAATTCTCAACCGCACTTTGCAGGGACACTGAATATGCTCCTGCAACGTTTTAGATAGTAGGTGTTTGATCAACCATCATACAGTCCTTAATTAGCTCTCTCTGATTTCCATCTCTGCTCCCATGAACCGCTGCCTATGAAGACAACAGTTTGACACAGACGGATGACCCGTAAGCCAGCGTAGAGAACTGACAGGAAGCGCAGCCGGCTGCCTTCTATGACGAGAGTATCGGAAAGTTGGCACAACGTTACGACAGATGTGTAAATCGGAGCAACGCCTACGTAGGAAAGTAGCTGGAAGGTGTAGCAAACTGCTGCAAATAAAACAGTTTCGGTTTTCACTGTGGTTTCCATTTGGAGACTGATCGTACCTTACTTCCCATATAGCCCTCGTATGGTCTCGACGAACCCTGTTTAGATACAATTGGATGTGCTCTTGCGCCTCCAGAGCCAACAGCAATGGCAACATGTTCTCGGAACACACCAAAGTCGGATACTTCATACGAAAGAAAACGTTTTGACACAGACGACGACCTGTAAGCCAGTGTAGAGAACTGTTAGAAAGCACAACCGATTGCCTTCTATGCAGCCCCGGTATTCCCACCGTGTTCTCGAGCTCTGTGACTGCGGCTACTTAGGCTGCTTTATTTTTGTACAGCAGACATTTCAGCTTCTGCAAGAACTCCTGCTCTACGTAGAGAGAGAAACATACCAGTTGTATCGTCAATCCAATGACTCATGTTGCTGATACAAAAGAAACAGGTCACTGAGATGAGAGAGTGGAACTAAGCCAGACAATAATGTGCACTACTAAACAGACAGTGTCTACGCGTGTCCAGTAGCACGTCAGCGGTAAGTGATGTGGGGTGGGGGAAGGTACTTGACGGGCTACTTACACACTTACTGGATCGGGTCGACTAAACAGCTTTACTTACCAACTTAACTAAACAATGCCGTCGAGACACTTTTAGTTACTACACTACTGGCCATTTAAATTGCTACGCCACGAAGATGACGTGCTACAGACGCGAAATTTAACCGACGGAAAGAAGATGCTGTGATATGCAAATGACTAGCTTTTCAGAGCATTCACGCAAGGTTGGCGCCGGTGGCGACACCTACAACGTGCTGACATGAGGAAAGTTACCAACCGGTTTCTCATACACAAACAGCAGTTGACCGGCGTTGCCTGGTGAAACGTTGTTGTGATGCCTCTTGTAAGGTGGAGAAATGCGTACCATTACGTTTCCGACTTTGATAAAGGTCGGATTGTAGCCTATCACCATAGCGGTTTATCGTATCACGACATTGCTGCTCGCGTTGGTCGAGATCCAATGACTGCTAGAAGAATATGGAATCGGTGGGTTCAGGAGGGTAATACGGAACGCCGTGCTGTATCCCAACGGCCTCGTATCACTAGCAATCGAGATGACAGGCATCTTATCCGCATGGCTGTAACGGATAGTGCAGCCTCGTCTCGATCCCTGAGTCAACACATGCGGACGTTTGCAAGACAACAACCATCTGCACGAACAGTTCGACGACGTTTGAAGCAACATGGACTATCAGCTCGGAGGCCATGGCTGCGGTTACCTTGACGCTGCATCACAGGCAGGAGCGCCTGCGATAGTGTACTCAACGACGAACCTGGATGCACGAATGGCAAAACGTCATTTTTTCGGATGAATCCAGGTTCTACAGCATCATGATGGGCGCATCCGTGTATGGCGAGATCGCGGTGAACGCACATAGGAAGCGTGTATTCATCATCGCCATACTGGCGTATCACCCGGCTTGATGGTATGGGGTGCCATTGGTTACACGCCTCGGTCACCTCTTGTACGCATTGACGGCACTTTGAACAGTGGACGTTACATTTCAGATGTGTTACTGCCCGTTGCTCTACCCTTCATTCGATCCCTGGGAAACCCCACATTTCAGCAGGATAATGCGCGACCGCATGTTGCAGGTCCTGTACGGGCTTTTCTGGGTACAGAAAATGTTCGGCTGCTGCCCTGCCCAGCACATTCTCCGGATGTCTCAGGAATTGAAAACGTCTGGTCAATGGTGGCCGAGCAACTGGCTCGTCACAATACGCCAGTCACTACTCTTGGTGAACTGTGGTATCGTGTTGAAGCTGCATGGGCAGCTGTACCTGTACACGCCATCCAAGCTCTGTTTGACTAAATGCCCAGGCGCATCAAGGCCGTTATTACGGCCAGAGGTGGTTGTTCTGGGTATTGATCTCTTAGGATCTATGCACCCAAATTGCGTGAAAATATAATCACATGTCAGTTGTAGTATAATACATTTGTCCAATGAATACCCATTTATCATCTGCATTTCTTCTTCGTGCCGAGTAGTGTAAAACACTCGCCATTTGTCTAAATTACTGTCCTAGAATCAACCAGCCTTTAGAGTGCATCTTGTATTGTAGCCGGGAGGAAGATTAGTTGTTCTCGGCTCTAGCTTACGTGCACTTGATGCTGTGCGCTTGGACACTGAACTGGTTTGGCGTGCAATAGGTACATATATTCAACACTGTCTGTGAATCCAAACGAAATTTTGTTAATTTTTCTTCGATTTATTCCATACTTATTTCATATTCCATATATAATCTTGTGTTGCTACTACAAATGTATTCTTAAAGTCTCAGACCATTATATACAATATTTTCGTAGTTGTAAACTTCAACTAAAAACTATGATAACTTTTCTTGTAAGACGAAAAAGAATTAGGGATTGTAATATATTTGCTTATAATCTCATCTGAAGCAGCAACCGCAATATCAGTTCATAGAAATTGTTTTAATAGAATTTTCTTTGTTTTGGCTATAATAGTTTGATGACGTAAAAGGGATTATTTCAGAATTGTTATTTAATTATGATTTATTGTGTATGTGTTTTGGGAAGGTTGAGAGAGTGTATGGGGGACATGTGTAAAGTTTGGATGTTTTCTTTAACTGAAAACTATGTAAAATATTCGGGGGTAAATTTTGTGCAATCGTATGCCCAGCGTGTCTTCTTTTGTATAACAGCAGCCAGAATGAAATTTACTAGTTTAATGGATTAATGTGTTATTTATGGAAATAATTAGGACTTTGTTTTGTCTTTGTGTAAATTCGGTTCCGTAAGTTTAGTTATTGTTTCATATTTACTTTCTGCAACGCTGTTGGACGAGTTCGAGATTACCGTGGCCATCTGACAGCAGTAGATTTTCTACCTGACCATTCACATCATCAGCGAATGGGAATTGAGCATTTCCCGAGCTTAGTGCAGGGCATTGTGCGGTAATGCAGAATGTCGAGCAGTCACTTGGTAGTCTTCTTACCGACCAGAATTTGTGGAACCACGCCACACCAGTTTCCACTAAGATGAAGAAAATCATTCATACTCATGGTTCTTTTACCGCAACTATGAAACGACTGCAGTTTTAAACCATTTACTGAAATACTGAGAATTTTACATAAATTAGTTTGGATATTATTTGCGTGTGAAACTTCTGGTTGTTTAATAACTCCTTGTGGCGCGAATTTCATAGAATGTTATGCGGAGCACTTCTTTTCAAGAAGACCCCTGTATGACCTGATGTAGGTCCGTGCAAATTCTGGCTGTTTTACATGTAAAGAGAGTTGTAATAAAAAATTATGACAGTAACTTTGCAATAGTAATAGTTTTTCGGCAATAAATGTGGTCTTGATAGGTATTTTGAATTGTTTCAGACGCAATAGATCAGTATTAAGTGACATTTTAAAACTTGTATGGAAGTAGACAGGCTTCCGAACGCTCGAGATTTTCTTATAGATACTGTCTCCAAGCTTAGTTATGCAGCCTATGTTTGTTAGGTAGGTATTAGTCGGCTTTACTTGAACGCTGCTTTTCGTCGACTGAAGTGGTATGTATGCTCACAGAGTGGAAAGGATTGATGTCAAGAAAGTTGTCGAAGCAGATGTGCTGAATTTTCTGCACAGAAATTAAAAGACGGGGTTTTAGGCCAATCTGCGATCTGAAGCCGGTGTGGAAGGAGTTGAAAAGGACCCTCCCCACCACATAGTGCAGTCTTCTACAGACGCGCCGCGTGGGCAATAAACAGCACTCACAGCAAGAGAAGAGAAGCTTTTGAAATATGGTGCTGGAGGAGAATGATGAAGATTAGATGCGTTGATCAGATAACTAATGAAGAGGTATTGAACTGTTTGGGAGGAGAAAGGAAATTTGTGGCACCAACTTAAATAAAACAAGGGAAGAGTTTATTGTACGCATCCCGGGACATCGAGGAAATGATGACAACTGGGAAATTGAAGGGGGGGAGGGGGGGTTGGGGGGGGGGCGCTTTAGAGCGAGATTATATCACTACAACTCTGTGGATGATCATTCATTTTGTACGAGTTTTGCGAAGTTTGGTTTTATTAGTTGTGTTGAATATTATTCTTGTAAATATGTTGTCAAGTTACAAATGCTATTTGTTATTTAAGGAAGAGAATACACATGAAATGTTAATATCTTGTAAATAGACACGCTGGCCTAGTCAGAAAAAAGATATTGTCAAAGGGTGTAATAAACTGTAAATGCATTGTCGCTGGGCGTACGGGCGCGTCAAGAAAAGTAGCAGTTCGGAGTCGCGAACAGACGATTGGTCTCTTTGGTTGTGTGTATGGGCCAGTGTGCCTATGCAAAAGTGAGGAGATAAAAAGTCTGTTTCCGAAGTGGGAGCACAAAAACTGAAAAGTTTGATTTGGCAGATGTTTAATATGGGAAAGCTATGTGTATGGCATTTTATTGGACACAGTACAAATGCAGCAAGAGTAATTCACATAAGGTTAAGAGTACTATGGGCCTTTGCAGTTGGCTATGGTATGGCAAGAAGATCAACCTGTGCCCTATTTTACCGCTAAATGAAGCCGCTCGACAAACCAACGGCAACATGAAGTGAAGTAAGATGTAGACATTTTATAACTAGAACTGTAATAAGCTGACCAGAGTAGTAGGAATTTTCTTGTTTTAAATAACATTGTTTCGTGGATATAGTCACGTAAATAATTTCCCTAAGTCGTTATACAAGTAGTAATCAAAACATAATTTTTCCAACTTTTGGACAATTACGTAATAATGAAATTTTTCGCTATAGTATGAATAATGTCAGAAATAGAAAGATGGAAAAGCCAGCAGTAATTCATTTGCTAGAAATAGAGTAACTGTCCTTTATGTACCTGGAACTGAATTTCAGTGTCAAAGCACAGTTTCTAATTTATAGATTGTTGATTAATTTACAACTTTTATTACAAAGAAATATCAGAGTAACTGCTAGGTAAATAATACTCCTTACCAAAGAATAAAATGAAACAATCTTTCTGCTTACTACAATTACGACAGTCAGTATTACGGTGAGTAATGAAACAAAACGTTTCTGTCCACAGCCAGTAAACAATCTTACTTTAATTGATCATTGAAAATTAATATAATATGTTGTATGTGTTTGCTATTTCATTACTATTTGACTACTGTGACATGTGTGGTGTGAAGTACTTGGAATTGTGTGTTAGGTACTGTTCCTACGTTATGACGCCAAGAACTATTCTTACGTAAGATTGCTTACGAGTATAAAGTCACTTTCAATTTAATTATTCTTGTTTCGCTGAGGAACTGGCGACCGTCGGTTGTTTTCATTAATGACATACTTTGAAAACCATTTTTCCAAATTTTCCACTAAATACTGTTAGTGAAAAAATAGTTTATGTACTAAAAATATATAAAGTTAATCGATCTTTTTTCTAATCGTCATTGCTAAAATACTGAGCAGTGGCGATTCGGTTATAACTTCATCTACTTTTCTCGGTTTTGCATTATTCTTCGGAGTAGGTGCCTTTTCCCCACAGATTAGAAAAGCCCAATTAGCCGGAGTGGTAGCAGGGTTATAAGATGAAAGCTTGAATGTAGTAATCAGGTTCAAATGCATATAGGTCGCAGTGGTTATTCGGGGATAGTGAGAGTTGCACAGGATTGATTATCGTGGAAACGTGCTTCAAACCAGTCTTCAGATTGAAGATCACAACACTATATGTCAGTGGCCACACTCCAGTCGTCGCATCTGTGGAAGAGAGTACGTTATTACATCAATTGTAGTGCTTAAAAGCGACCAGCTATAGTGAAAATGCGCAATATCTTGATGCATTGTAGCGTTCTCAACCTAGCTAGCACGGACACAACCAGCCAATCAGATTTTATTGACATTTTTTACATTTAAGGTACGTGAAGTTTAGATCTCAAATATATGTGTTGTTGTTGTTGTGGTCTTCAGTCCTGAGACTGGTTTGATGCAGCTCTCCATGCTACTCTATCCTGTGCAAGCTTCTTCATCTCCCAGTACCTACTGCAACCTACATCCTTCTGAATCTGCTTAGTGTATTGATCTCTTGGTCTCCCTCTACGATTTTTACCCTCCACGCTGCCCTCCAATGCTAAATTTGTGATCCCTCGATGCCTCAGAACATGTCCTACCAACCGATCCCTTCTTCTAGTCAAGTTGTGCCACAAACTTCTCTTCTCCCCAATCCTATTCAATACCTCCTCATTAGTTACGTGATCTACCCACCTTATCTTCAGCATTCTTCTGTAGCACCACATTTCGAAAGCTTCTATTCTCTTCTTGTCCAAACTAGTTATCGTCCATGTCTCACTTCCATACATGGCTACACTCCATACAAATACTTTCAGAGACGACTTCCTGACACCTAAATCTATATTCGATGTTAACAAATTTCTCTTCTTGAGAAACGCTTTCCTTGCTTAGTGTATTGATCTCTTGGTCTCCCTCTACGATTTTTACCCTCCACGCTGCCCTCCAATGCTAAATTTGTGATCCCTCGATGCCTCAGAACATGTCCTACCAACCGATCCCTTCTTCTAGTCAAGTTGTGCCACAAACTTCTCTTCTCCCCAATCCAATTTAGATCTCAAATATATGTGTTGTTGTTGTTGTGGTCTTCAGTCCTGAGACTGGTTTGATGCAGCTCTCCATGCTACTCTATCCTGTGCAAGCTTCTTCATCTCCCAGTACCTACTGCAACCTACATCCTTCTGAATCTGCTTAGTGTATTGATCTCTTGGTCTCCCTCTACGATTTTTACCCTCCACGCTGCCCTCCAATGCTAAATGCAAACTAGTTATCGTCCATGTCTCACTTCCATACATGGCTACACTCCATACAAATACTTTCAGAAACGACTTCCTGACACCTAAATCTATATTCGATGTTAACAAATTTCTCTTAATATATAAGTTTCAAAAATTATCCAGATACTCGACTTTGAAATTTACCGAGGTACGCCTACTTCAGGAACTTTAAACCCATAAAATGAAGATACTTTTCACAGCAGCACAGAGCACATTCGGCAGCGTTGCAGAATGGTAATCGGGTAATCAAAGGATACCTATCTCATATCTCGCTACAGTCATTTATTGCAGTTTCATGTTTTGGTACATTTAAAATACCTACATAATTTAATAAAAAAGGCAACGTATATTACACTGAAGGGCCAAATAAACTGGAATATTCATGCTTATTCAAATACAGAGATATGTGAAGAGGCAGAATACGGCGCTGCGGTCGGCAACGTCTATACAAGACAACAATGTCTGATGCAATTGTTATATCGGTTACTGCTGCTACAATAGCAAATTATCAAGATTTAAGTTTGATCTTGGTGTTATAGTAGGCGAGCGGACGTAGGGACATAACATCTCCGAGGTAGCGATGAAGTGAGGATTTTCCCATACGACCATTTCACGAGTGTACCGTGAATATCAGAAATCTGGTAAAACATCAAATCTCCGAAATCGCTGCGGCCGGAGAAATATCCTGCAAGAACGGGACCAACGACGTCTGAAGAGAATCGTTGAACGTAATAAGTGAATCCCTTTTGTAAATTGCTGCAGATTTCAGTGCTTGGCCATCAACAAGTCGCAGCGTGCGAACCCTTCAACGAAACATCATCGGTGTGGGATTTCGGAGCCAAGGTCCACTGGTATACCGTTGATGACTGCACGACGCAAAGCATTATGCCTCGCCTGGATCCGTCATCACCGACGTTGGACTGTTGATGACTGGAAACACACTGCCTGGTCGGACGAGTCTCGTTTCAAACTGTATCGAGCGGATGGACATGTACGAGTATGGACACGACGTCATGAATCCATAGACTCTGCATGTCAGCAGGGGACTGTAATGGTGTCGGGCATGATCAGTTGGAGCGATGTGTGACCCCTGATACGTCTAGATACGAATCTGACAGGCGACACATACTTAAGTATCCTGTCTGATCATCTGTGTCCATTCATGTCCATTGCGCACTCCAACGGACTTGGGCAAACCAGCAGGCCGATACGACATCCCAAACGTTCAGAATTGCTACAGAGTGGCTCCAGGAACACTCTTCTGAGTTTAAACACTTCCGCTGACCACCTAACTCCCCAGACATGAACATTTTTGAGCATATCTGGGATATAGATCTCTACTCCATCGTACTCTTGCGGATTTATGGAGAGCCCTGCAAGATTCATGGCGTCTGTTACCTCCAGCACTGCTTCAGACATCAGTTGAGCCCATGCCACGTCGTGTTGCGGTAATTCTGCGTGCTCGCGGGAGCCCCACACAATATTAGGCTGGTGTATCAGTTTCTTTGTCTCCCCAGTGTATTTAACACATACATAATCAGTATTTGCACAAAAAATGCACGTCTTCTTGTAATTACATATCGCAATCAAAATTCCAATTTTCACTGCAAATATAAATCCTTGTCATATTATATATAATACTGTTAACACAATTGCATAATTTTTAAGGGAATATTTATTAACAGTCTTTTATGAAGCGTGGATGATCAACAATTTATATTTGCAATGAAAACTGGAATTTAACGTGTGATATGTAACTAGAAACAAGAAGTACGTAAAAATTAGATGTACGTTAATTAGCATACAGTGTGTCCGCACATGGTAGCTGAATGGTCGGCGCGACGGACTGTCATACCTAACGGCCCGGGTTCGATTCCCGGCTGGGTCGGAGATTTTCTCCGCTCAGGGACTGGCTGTTGTGTTGTCCTTATCATCATCAAATCATCCCCATCGACGCGCAAGTCGCCGAAGTGGCGTCAAATCGAAAGACTTGCACCCGGCGAACGGTCTACCCGGCGGGAGGCCCTAGCCACAAGACATTTATTTATTTAGCATACAGTGAAGAATTTTGTTTTTAAACTAACTGAGTAGCTGCCGTTGCCCAGATATTTATTTATTCCAATCTTCTATTAGTCGGCCGCGTGGGGCTGCCGCGCAGTACGAGGCGCCTTGCTACGACTCGCACGGCTGCCCCCGTCGGTGGTTCGAGTCCTCCCTCGGGCATGGGTGTGTGTGTTGACCTTAGCGTAAGTTAGTTTGAGTTAGATTAAGCAGTGTGTAAGCATAGCGACCGATGACCTTAGCAGTCTGGTCCCATAGGAATTTGCCAGAAATTTACAAATTTCGTTCTGTTAGTCCTCCTTCTCATCCCCCCCCCCTCCGTGACTACCTGCCACACCCTATTAGTGCCCCTCTCTCTGTCCTCCTCCTCCTCTCCCTCATTCCGTTTGCTCCTTCCCTCTCTGTCCATCTGCTCCTTCTCCCTCTGTCCACCTCGTCCCTCTCCGAGCGGGTTGGTTCAGTGGTTAGTACAGTGGACTCGCATTCGGGAGGACGACGGTTCAATTCTGCGTCCGGCCATCCTGATTTAGATTTTCCGTGATTTCCCTAAATCGCTCCAGGCCAATGCCGGGATTGTTCCGTTGAAAGGGCACGGCCGACTTCCTTTCCCATCCTTCCCTATTCCGATGAGACCGATGACCTCGCTGTTTGATCTCTTTCCCAAAAACAATCCCAACTGTCTGCTGAGAATTCTTCCGGGTTGTATGGCCGTGGTCCATGGAACTCTTCCATCCCTGACGTTTCATCCAAGGCTGCGTTGGACATCATTGGAGTTACTCCTGCGACAGTCGGCAAGACTCAGCACAACAGGAGTACCTCCGAAGATGTCCAACGCAGCCTTGGATGAAACGTCAGGGATGGAAGAGTTCCATGGACCACGGCCATACAACCCGGAAGAATTCTCAGCAGCTGAAACATCCGGCCGTGAAAGCCTTCATTGTATAACCCCAACCGTCTCATCCCTCCCCTCGAAGTCGATCTCGTCGTCCCCCTCTGTCTCCACCTCACTCCCAGTAAATTCATCTCCTCATTCCTTCATCTCTCTGTCATTGTCCTTCTCTCCTCTCTTTCTGTCCGCCTACCGTCATGTGTCCATTTCCGCCTTCCTCTTGTCTGTCCATCTCCTCCTCCCGTAGCCACATTATCACCCCCCATTGCAATAGGTGGTTGCTGGTTCTTACTCCTACAATATTTCTTTCCAGATAGTAACATTTGTACCAGTTTTGGTTCAAATCGATCCAGAGGTTTATGAGGGGGTTTTTAACCGCGAATTTAGTCCTGAAGTTTCATTTTCACCGCCGGCCGCGGTGGTCTCGCGGTTCTAGGCGCGCCGTCCGGAACCGCGCGACTGCTACGGTCGCAGGTTCGAATCCTGCCTCGGCCATGGATGTGTGTGATGTCCTTAGGTTAGTTAGGTTTAAGTAGTTCTAAGTTCTAGGGGACTGGTGACCACAGCTGTTGAGTCCCATAGTGCTCAGAGCCATTTGAACCATTTTTTTTTCATTTTCACCCAGTTCACTGTTTTTTTTTTCTTTTTTTTAACGGTTCAAATGGCTATGGGGCTTAACATCTGAGCTCATCAGTCCCCTAGACGTAGAACTACTTAAACCTAATTAGCCTAAGGACATCACACACATCCATGCCCGGGGCAGGATTCGAACCGTGGTTCCGGACTGAAGCGCCTAGAACCGCTCGGCCGCAGTGTCCGTCAGTTCAGTGTTTATGACGTCATATGTCTTGAACTATATGTCATACAATGATATAATTTTGCAGGTAGGTCTACTGGGTTATGTGGCTACTGTCTGCAAAATGTGTTACGAATAGAGTTATTAGTAAAGAAGTAAAAAATTAAAGGTCATGCCTCATGTGGCAACTTTACTACATGACAAGCGATAGAATTTTTACCCTTCACCAGCTTATGGGAGGTGTCAGAGAGAAAAAGCTTCGTAAAGGTTTCAAATTATGTACAGTGTACAGTTTGTTTCAAGTCACTAAGTTCTCTCTTTCTCCGCTACTGGATGAGTATAGTCTGGCTGCTTGCGCATTGTGAGCTACAATATTTTTTCATTCCCACCCTTTTGAGAGGGAGGCGGTTATTACCCCTACCGCGTAACTGATATGTCTACCAAGTGTGGTTGAAATCGATTCAGTTCTTTAGGAGAAGATGTGGAACATACATATGTACATACACTTTTGTAATATGTATGGATGACGTAGGTATTCGAATTAAATGGAAAGAAATGAAAAGGAAACTGCCATAGCGCGATTCGAACCAGATTACGCTGATACAATAGCTCCCTACTTACAAGGGAACCTCCCCATCGCACCCCCTTCAGATTTAGTTATAAATCGGCACATTGGATAGGCCTTGAAAAACTGGACACAGATCAATCGAGAAAACAGGAAGCAGTTGTGTGGAACTACGAAAAAAATAAGCAAAATATACAAACTGAGTAGTCCATGCGCAAGATAGGCAACATCAAGGGTAGTGTGAGCTCAGGAGCGCCGTGGTCCCGTGGTTAGCGTGAGCAGCTGCGGAACTAGAGGTCCTTGGTTCAAGTCTTCCTTCGAGTGGAAAGTTTACTTTCTTTACTTTTGCAAAGTTATGATCTGTCCGTTCGTTCATTGACGTCTCTGTTCACTATAATAAGTTTAGTGTATGTGTTTTGCGACCGCGCCGCAAAACCGTGCGATTAGTAGATGAAAGGACGTGCCTCTCCAATGGGAACCGAAAACATTTGATCGCAAGGTCATAGGTCAACCTATTCCTCCACAGGAAAACACGTCTGATATATTCTATACGGTACTGGTGACGGAATGTGCGTCACATGACAGGAACATGTTGTCGACCCACCTAACTTGTGCTCTTGGCGAATGGGTAAAAAGATTCTTCTACCGTGCCCGATTTAGGTTTTCTTGTGGATGTGATATTCACTCCAAAAAAGTGATAAAAACATAAGAGTTTGTCACAAAAACTGCAAGAAATGAATGCAACAGCTTCACAGTCGCACAGTTTTCCCTGTACTCCGTCAAAACATATGTTTTTAACGTTTTCATATTTTTCCGTGTGTAGACCGTCAAATCCTGCATATGTCTAAGGAAATATGAACATGTCCTGGAATTTTGAAGAGCGAAATTGATTATGTGTGAGTGCCTGAGCTTTGATAATTGTTTGAAAATAAAAAATTAAACATTTCACTCGAGGGAAGACTTGAACCAAGGACCTCTCGTTACGCAGCTGCTCACGCTAACCACGGGACCACGGCGCTCCTGAGCTCACACTATCCTTGACGTTGCCTGTCTTCCGCATGGACTACTTAGTTTGTATATTTTGCTTATTTTTTCATAGTTCCACACAACTTCTTCCTGTTTTCTCGATTGATCTGTGTTCAGTTTTTCAAGGTCTATCCACTGCGCCAACTTATAACTAAATCTGAGGAGGGTGCGATGGGGAGGTTCCCTTGTTAGCACTCATATACAACCGCTCGCTCACCGATAGATCTGTACCTACAGACTGGAAAATTGCGCAGGTCGCACCAGTGTTTAAGAAGGGTAGTAGGAGTAATCCATCGAACTACAGACCTATATCATTGACGTCGGTTTGCAGTAGGGTTTTGGAGCATATACTGTATTCAAACATTATGAATCACCTCGAAGGGAACGATCTATTGGTAAGCAGTCAGCATGGTTTCAGAAAACATCGTTCTTGTGCAACGCAGCTAGCTCTTTATTCGCACGAAGTAATGGCCGCTATCGACAGGGGATCTCAAGTTGATTCCGTATTTCTAGATTTCCGGAAAGCTTTTGACACCGTTCCTCACAAGCGACTTCTAATCAAGCTGCGGGCCTATGGGGTATCGTCTCAGTTTTGCAACTGGATACGGGATTTCCTGTCAGGATGGTCGCAGTTCGTAGTAATAGACGGCAAATCATCGAGTAAAACTGAAGTGATATCAGGTGTTCCCCAGGGAAGCGTCCTGGGACCTCTGCTGTTCCTGATCTATATAAATGACCTGGGTGACAATCTGAGCAGTTGTCTTAGGTTGTTCGCAGATGATGCTGTAATTTACCGTCTAGTAAGGTCATCCGAAGACCAGTATCAGTTGCAAAGCGATTTAGAAAAGATTGCTATATGGTGTGGCAGATGGCAGTTGACGCTAAATAACGAAAAGTGTGAGGTGATCCACATGAGTTCCAAAAGAAATCCGTTGGAATTCGATTACTCGATAAATAGTACAATTCTCAAGGCTGTCAATTCAACTGAGTACCTGGGTGTTAAAATTACGAACAACTTCAGTTGGAAAGACCACACAGATAATATTCTGGGGAAGGCGAGCCAAAGGTTGCGTTTCATTGGCAGGACACTTAGAAGATGCAACAAATCCACTAAAGAGACAGCTTACACTACACTCGTTCGTCCTCTGTTAGAATATTGCTGCGCGGTGTGGGATCCTTACCAGGTGGGATTGACGGAGGACATCGAAAGGGTGCAAAAAAGGGCAGCTCGTTTTGTATTATCACGTAGTAGGGGAGAGAGTGTAGCAGATATGATACGCGAATTGGGATGGAAGTCATTACAGCAAAGACGTTTTTCGTCGCGGCGAGATCTATTTACGAAATTTCAGTCACCAACTTTCTCTTCTGAATGCGAAAATATTTTGTTGAGCCCAACCTACATAGGTAGGAATGATCATCAAATAAGAGAAATCAGAGCTCGAACAGAAAGATTTAGGTGTTCGTTTTTCCCGCGCGCTGTTCGGGAGTGGAATGGTAGAGAGATAGTATGATTGTGGTTCGGCGAACCCTCTGCCAAGCACTTAAATGTGAATTGCAGAGTAGTCATGTAGTAGATGTAGATGTAGATGTAGAAAACCTCGAATACCATTCTCGAGATCTGCAGAGGTTTTTTTATTTAAATAACTTTATTGGCAAAAGCCTTTAATATTACAATCCATTAACATCTACAGTTCTTCTTTCATGTACATTGCATATACAATATACGTGACATAAATAAGTAGTATACCACTGGTAAACGTTTCATTCAACACACGACAAACAGTGGAACAAAAGTTAAATCTCATGAGCAATGGTGACTGTCGTGAAATGTGGCTATATTTCACTGAATTTAAGTTCCTTAAGTTCTAAGGAAAACTGCAAGTCGATTTCCTCCAGAAATTTTGAGAGTTGTATCTGACTGCTTTGGGGTATTGATATTTGAGTTCACGGACCACAAAGGTATAAAATCAAAAACCCGTTGCCGAGTGGCCTCCTCGCAAAACAAATTTGGTACGAATTAAACAACTTCTTTTTATTTTCACACTCGTTGCAACGATACGTGTTTCTGACGCGGACGTATCAAAAATGTTCAAAATGTGTGTGAAATCTTATGGGACTTAACTGCTAAGGTCATCAGTCACTAAGCTGACACACTACTTAACCTAAATTATCCTAAGGACAAACACACACACTCTTGCCCGAGGGAGGACTCGAACCTCCGCCGAGACCAGCCGCACAGCCCATGACTGCAGCGCCTTAGACCGCCTTTAAAAAAAAAAAAATCTCGTTCTGTTCGTTGTGATCTGCTCTTGGCAGACGTCGAAAGACACCCGTTTCAGTTCGTTGTTGATCCATTAACTCAGATTTTTATTAGAAAGGGCAGCTGACCGAACACGCTGACCGCTCGGCTAATCCCGCGCGGCGCGGACATATCAAGTTCTTTTGTATGTAAACACATAGCACACCTCTGCCTCAAATGAGGAAATCATCTTATGTCTACTCTGCGCGACACAATTAAAGGATCATTTTTTCGAAACCCAATTGCGGAGCATAAGTTTGAAAATTGGCTCAGAGGTGCCTACAATCTTGGGCAAAAGCGTGCAGTCCTGCAACGTCACCCTCGGGCTCGAAGGCTCTCCAAGCAGCAAGGAATCCACACATGCGAAAAAAGGTCAGAGCTCAGAAGATCATGTGAGCTGTAAGCTGGGTTAATGATGTCACACCGACACCGAATTTCACCACAGTTCTGCGCAACGGCAATGTGGACGTGTGACAGTCCCTTTTATCCACGTTTCGCGCTTTCTTTGGACACCACTCAGACTGAGGTCAGAACCGTCACTTACAGCATAGAAATCACGCGGTTTTCTCATGGGTGGCCGAGCAAAACATTACAGATACACTGTCACTCAAAATCAACAAAAAAGTTCTTATGGAATGGCACAAAGTGTGGCATTGCAACCGCCGCTTCTCTTGGGGCCTTGATTCCTACACATTTCGCGATGAAAACGACGGTTCGCAGGGGAACGAGCAACAGGACGACGTTCTTGTCGATGTTTAATACTGATTACATCTCTTTCTCTATGGGAATCTTTGGCTAGCCACCTCATTGAATATAATCATACCCCTTAGGAGTGCAGTTCGACTGCAGTTTTTGCTCTGCAGGGTAGAACTACGAGGGGACGTACAAACCATTCCACGACATTTGAAAGTGATCTGAAGCAGCAAAGTGTGTGTGCTTTTCCAGCTCTCCTTTTCCAAGGCCCCTGTGGAATGATCATGGATGGGTGTGACGTTGGCACATATATGAATAAAATGGCTAAGGGTCTCTCTAGATTCCTCTTCAGTTCGGCAACGCTGCCGTTGGCATCCGCTGACATTTATTGAGACTTTTAAAACTGTGCCGTTGCAGAGCAAATCTGCAAAGTAGTCCTAGGCCCCTGCAGGCAGGCAACTGGCATTGTAGGGGTGTCAAGTGGTTGCCTGCTGTAGTGGCTCCATCGTGCAGACCAGAGCAAAAACTGCACTTGTGCTATGCTCCAAAGGACTGCGATCACGTTCAATGGTGATGCTGGCCACAATACCCTTAGAGAAGGGTTGAAGCTTTCGAGATGTGTCACCAGTACTGAAGATTGTCAAGAACTTCGCCCTGCTGCACATCTACATCTGTCTCTACTTCTGAGTGATTACTTTGGTGTACGCAATAAAGTTCCTGGCAGAGGGTTCAATGAACCACTCTCGAACGGCCCGCGCAGAAACGAGCACTTAATTTTTTCTGTGCGAACTAACTATCGTATGCGAGCGCGAAAGTTGTGGGAATCAAAACCCCAAGGAAAGGGATGGTTTCGCTCCGTACACTTTCCCGGTGTAGTAATTTGTGATATTAATCGCCGAAATATTGTGTCCAGGTGACGTCATGTTCTGGCTAGAAACCCAACATGAATATCACAGAGAGATGGTTTAATTGAGGCCCTTAGCCGACCTCCCGCGTCCGGCCATCCTAATTTAGGTTTTCCGTGATTTCCCTAAATCACTCCAGGCAAATGCCGGGATGGTTCCTCTGAAAGGGCACGGCCGACTTCCTTCCCAATCCTTCCCTAATCCGATGAGACCGATGACCACGCTGTCTGGTCTCCTTCCCCAAACCAACCAACCAACCAACCAACCAACCTTAGCCGACCCGGCAAGGCCTTTACGTGTCGATTCTGAGCGACAGAATGTGTAAAGTGTTCTCATTGGCGACGCAGAAAACAACCGTGCGATGCCAACGCAAGGCGCAGCGGTTCTGACCTCCATCGCAGAGGCGTCAAGAGAAGGGGTGAACTGTGGTTAAGAGTGAGTCTGACGACCTTCCCATCATTTGACGCGTCCACAGGAGGGCAAATTTGGTGCCAGTGTGTCATAATTAACCCACCATACATCTCATGTGAATTTCTGAGCACTGGTCATTTTTTCGATTGTGTTGACACCTCGCCGTCTGAACCGTCGCCGACCCTGAAGGTGACGTCGTGGAGCGCCATACTTTTTCACCACAGCACAGGGAGGTTCGCATTTCAAAGTTATGCGTCGGAATGAGATGCACTTACGGGGTTTCGAAAAAGTGACCCTTTAATTGTGCTGCGCAGAGACCGTCGTATGGCTATATAACTAGCTTAGGTGATAAACAATAATTTAACGTTTTCTTTTATTTTTTCTATTTTTCGATGAGAAAATGTCGTAGTTAGATGTAAACTGGGAAAAAAAGTTAAACGAAAACAGAAAGTCTTTTGTTAATAAAATATACAATTCTGCCTTCAGATATTCAAACGTTTCTATACTGATTTACGACTCATTGTCTATTAGCTTCAAGAACTGAGATTCACAATTTTATTAAGTATCAGTTCCAGAGCGCCGATATACTCGCATATCGTGTGCGACTAGGCAGCTATCATATTTCACCTGAGGGGCAGCTTCAGAACAATGATTGAAAGGTAGGTTACATCTCTGAGGGACCTGAAGTTTACTGTGCGATAAATCCCACCGCTCCGTTCTATTTCCCTAAGTGCGCCATTAGTTACGTCAGAGGCAACACGCGAAATGGCCATCACTGCCCGCGCAGGAGACTCCCCGCGTTGGCCTGTTATAGTACACGTTCCCTGTAAATGGACCGTAAACTAAAGAGTAAAGGAATGCTGCCCCAAGTGGTTTGTCGGTGCACACGGAATCAACTGCGGATATCAACTTTAACGTCATGCAATCGGGGACGGTAATGCCACTCTTGTCAACAACAGGGTTAAAACTTTCAATGTAATGACTGTAGTGTGGGAGGAGAATGGCAGACTATGAAAACAAGAGGGAATTTTGGGAATGTGTTTCATCTGCAAACGGAGACTGTAAATGGCACACCAGTGCGACCCGTTCTTCAATACTACTCGAGTGTTCGGGATCCCCGCCAGAAAGGCACTGCAGCAATTCAGAGGCGTGCTACTGGTTTTGTTACTCGTAGGTTCGATCGACACACGAGTACTATGTAGATGCTTTGGGAACTCGAATGGGAATCCCTGGATGAAAAGCGATGATCTTTTTGAGGATCTCTGTTGAGAAAATTTAGAAAAGCAGCATTTAAAGCTGACTGCATAACGATTTTACTGCCGCGAACATACGTTTCGCTAAGGACCCCGAACAGAAGAATTAGGGTCATACGGGGGCATATAAACGGTCGTTTTCCCCTTGTTCTATTTTGCAAAAGGGACGAGACAGGAAATGACAAGAAGTGGTACAAGGTACCCTTCGCCATGCACCAAACGTTGTCTTGCAGAGTATGTGGAATAGATTGAGCTAATTGCATGGTCAAACTATAGCTACCTTAACTGAAGTTCGATATTTTGTATTTTGTGAAACAGTGTTGCAAAAAAATAAAAAAAATTGTGTTAAGTTTACTGGGATTTTTTAGATTTTCGTCAATGCTTAATTCAACAGCAACAAGGAATCGTTTATTTTCTAATGAAAGGAAATGTGTGTGTGTGTGTGTGTGAGAGAGAGAGAGAGAGAGAGAGAGAGGTAGAGAGGGGGGGAGGTTGAGAGAGACAGGGATGGAGGGGGGGGAGGAGGGGATATCTTCTGTCGATGAAGACCGAGGACTGAACACAGGAGCAGATTCAATTGGATGTAGGTTTAAGAGCTGTGCACAGATGTCGAGACTTCAGACTGCACAATACAGCGTCAGTAATACAATTGCAATGTAATAGTATTTAGTTAATACGACGATTTTTATCTGAGAAGAGTAGGAATTTTTATAAAAAAACTTACAGCTGCTTACTATAATACTAATTTACCCCTAGTAAAATACGCTCGTGGGGTAGTTAATACGACGATTTTTATTTGAGAAGAATCGGAATTCTAATAAATGTTACTATACTTCCAAAAAAAGCTTCATTTATGACTGTGTACTTTAATAATACTTAAAGCCGAGTTAAAGAGTGCTCGTGAGAAACTAAAGCAGAGAAAGAGGACTAGGTGCTGTGTTGGACAGTGAGAGAGAGAGAGAGAGAGAGAGAGAGAGAGAGAGAGAGAGAGACAGAGAGAGGGGGGGGGTGAGAGAGACAGCGATGGAGGGGAGGAGGAGGGGATATCTTCTATCGATGAAGCCAGAGGACTGAACACAGGAGCAGATTCAATTGGATGTAGGTTTAAGAGCTGTGCACAGATGACGAGACTTCAGACTGCACAATACAGCGTCAGTAATACAATTGCAATGTAATAGTATTTAGTTAATACTACGATTTTTATCTGATAAGAATAGGAATTTCTAAAAAAAAACCTTACAGCTGCTTACTATAATACTAAAGTACCCCTAGTAAAATACTCTCGTGGGGTAGTTAATACGACGATTTTTATTTGAGAAGAATCGGAATTCTAATAAATGTTACTGTACTTCCAAAAAAAGCTTCATTTATGACTGTTTACTTTAATAATACTTAAAGCCGAGTTAAAGTGTGGTCGTGAGAAACTAAAGCAGAGAAAGGGGACTAGGTGCTGTGTTGGTCAGTGAGAGAGAGAGAGAGAGAGATAGAGAGAGAGAGAAAGCGTATTCCTGTAGGCACAGAAAATGGTACCGTTCAGCACGTCACGTGACTAGAGTGTCGTCAGAGGGCCTTTTGTCAGCCGTTAGCACGTCGGTCGAGTGCAGGGTGAGTGAGACTCATGATGTCAGCTGCTTCTATCACTCACGGCCCTGTGGTGGGTGCCAGGCGAAGGGTACACTCCATTTCCGTCGTTCCTCTGACACTATGACACCTTGTCAAGCGTTAACTGTGGATACCTCCATTTCAGTGCAACTGCAAACGCTGTATTCAGATAGTATGGACAACATGATGAAGACACAAAATTGCTGCGAACTGTAACGGATTTTCCTGTATTCTGCTGCGGCTATGATCACGTAAACACTACCGACAGCAGTTTCCTTATAAATGATCCTAACATGAAACCATTGTTTGCTCTGATCTTAAGGATTTGGGAGTATGAAATGATTCCACAAGACTGGAAAGATGCTTGTATTTCCAAGATATATAAAGGCAAGGGTGACATATCAGACTGAAGTCCCACAGGGGCATTTCTCTTCTCTCAGCAGCGGGAAAAGTCCTTGCCCACATAATTAACACCCGGTTAACACACTTTGCAGAAAAGCTGCTACCAGAGACCCAGTGTGGCTTTCGCCCAAACAGAGGCACAGTGGATGCCATATTTGTTGTCAAGCAAATGCAAGAGAAAAGCTTAGAGCAACATCGGCCTTTGTTCATGTGCTTTGTAGACCTGGAAAAAGCTTTTGATCGTGTCCCACAGGAAGCTCTCTGGATCATATTAAAGAAAACTGGGTGCCCTGACAAAATTGTCAGTTTGATTCGGCAGTTTCATGAAAACATGATGGCAAAAATCCGCCACGAGGACAAGCTCTCAGAACAGTTTCCCGTGATATGTGGTGTAAAACAAGGCTGTGTTCTGGCTCCCACACTCTTCTCACTTTACTTCGCAGTTGTTATGAGAGACGCGACCAAAGCCTGTAGTAATCAAATTAGTCTCGACACAAGGACAGACAAAAGTGTCTTCAACATCTCTCGCCTCAGAACAAAAAGTCGCGTAACCAAACTATCCATCTTAGAGATTCTCTACGCGGATGAAGTATGCATGATGGCTAATTCTTGCGAAACTCTTCAGACTTACATAAATCTGCTAAATGCCTCCTGCAGAAGATTTGGCTTAGCCATTAGCATCACTCAGACGCAAGTTCTCAAACAGCCACTTAGAGGTCTTAATGCAGATGACTCCAGTATTGAGATAAATAACAAACCCTTGCAAAATGTGTCAAAGTTCAAATACCTGGGAAGCCAAATTAGAAGTGACAACAGCCTGACAACGGAAATCGCAGCGCATATAGCCAGCGCAGCCTCAGCCTTCGGTAAGCTTAATGACCGAGTATGGAAATCACATGATCTCAAACTACAAACAAAAATTGCAGTCTACATAGCAGTAGTATTATCCACCTTACTCTATGCCTCGGAAACCTGGTGCTGTCACAAAGCTGACATTAAGAAGCTAGATAAATTTCATCTTCGATGTCTGAGATCAATTCTGCGCATCAAATGGGGAGACCGTGTCCCAAACACGGAGATTTTGCGCCGCGTGAAACTGGCTGGTATTGAAGCTTTAATAATGAAACATCAATTGAGATGGAGTGGTCACATAGTACGCACGGATGACAGTAGGCTACCTAAAGCGGTGTTCTACTCGCAGCTCTCGTGCGGGAAGAGGAGGAAAGGTGGTCAACACCTGCGATATAAAGACACCATTAAACGCCACCTTGCAGCCTGTGGCATTCCAAGCAACCGTTGGGAGGAGCTAGCATTGCGCCGATCGGAGTGGTGATCAACTGTACATAAGAGCATCGAACAATTCGAGCAAAAGCGTCTAATGAACCTGGATGCCAAAAGAGAGCTCCGAAAATCTCAGCTCGAGCCTGTCTACACGTATACTTACAACTCTGCCGGTCAACTTCACTGTGCTCCATGCAACAGGATATTCAAAGCGAAATTCGGATTCGCGAGCCACATCCGAGCCTACCACAACAACGACAGAGAAGACTGACGGAGTCGCTGTCGCCGGACACGGCGAGGAGGACATTATCATTCAGATGGTATGGACAACATGATGAAGACACAAAATTGCTGCGAACTGTAACGGATTTTCCTGTATTCTGCTGCGACTACGATCACGTAAACACTACCGACAGCAGTTTCCTTATAAATGATCCTAAAATGAGCTTTAATATTCTTCCTGGTGCTTAGTTTTGACAGTCGATATTTCAGTCAGAATCTACAGGGTTATTACAAATGATTGAAGCGATTTCACAGCTCTACAATAACTTCATTATTTGAGACATTTTCACAATGCTTTGCACACACATACAAAAACTCAAAAAGTTTTTTTAGGCATTCACAAATGTTCGATATGTGCCGCTTTAGTGATTCGGCAGACATCAAGCCGATAATCAAGTTCCTACCACATTCGGCGCAGCATGTCCCCATCAATGAGTTCGAAAGCATCGTTGATGCGAGCTCGCAGTTCTGGCACGTTTCTTGGTAGAGGAGGTTTAAACACTGAATCTTTCACAAAACCCCACAGAAAGAAATCGCATGAGGTTAAGTCGGGAGAGCGTGGAGGCCATGACATGATCTCCACCACGACCGATCCATCGGTTTTCCAATCTCCTGTTTAAGAAATCATGATGGAAGTGCGGTGGAGCACCATCCTGTTGAAAGATGAAGTCGGCGCTGTCGGTGTCCAGTTCTGGCATGAGCCAATTTACCGCGGGCTACGCGTGAAACTTGCCCGCACGCGTTCAATCGTTTCTTCGCTCACTGCAGGCCGACCCGTTGATTTCCCCTTACAGAGGCATCCAGAAGCTTTAAACTGCGCATACCATCGCCGAATGGAGTTAGCAGTTGGTGGATCTTTGTTGAAGTTCGTCCTGAAGTGTCGTTGCACTGTTATGACTTACTGACGTGAGTGCATTTCAAGCACGACATACGCTTTCTCGGCTCCTGTCGCCATTTTGTCTCACTGCGCTCTCGAGCGCTCTGACGGCAGAAACCTGAAGTGCGGCTTCAGCCGAACAAAACTTTATGAGTTTTATTACGTATCTGTAGTGTGCCGTGACCATATGTCAATGAATGGAGCTACGGTGAATTTATGAAATCGCTTCAATCATTTGTAATAGCCCTGTACGTTACTTATTTTGGTTGGCTGGGACTGTTACCAGGATACAATTTTTGTTGTGGGCTCCTAAAGGGTTTCCGCAATACTCTCTTCAGGTCATGAAATCCTTACATACACTAACGAAAAAAAGTCTCAGCACCAAGAAGGAGCTGTGCGACATAAACGAAAGCTGGTAGGCGTGTTTCTAAATTTCAAAGATGATGTGTATTAAAGTTTCGTGCCAATCGCAGATGAGTGATTCTAGTAGCGCTACTATTAGGTTCCGAATCAGGTTTGCCTCGAATACGAACTGGAAAGGTCGTGAGCATTATTTACTTCTGAGATGGTACGTGGTGATATGATGCCGTTATCAACACCCCACCGAGTTTGAACGACGTCATGTGATAGGGTTACGAGAAGCAGGATGTTCCTTCTGCGACATTGCAGAAACAGTTGCCTATGTACATGATCTCTGGAAGCGGTGGTCACGAGAACGTACGGTCGCGAGATGACCAGGCTACGATCGGCCACGTGGCGCTACCGAGAGGGAAGACTATCGCGCTGAGCGTACGGTTCTGACGCATCGTACTGCATCTCCAGCAGAGTTGGCACCACAGTGACACGACGAACGGTTACAAATCGAGTACTTCAAGAACATTGGTTTCATTTCATACTTGGCGCCCGGTACAGCACCAGGCTGTGAATATCTTGAAATAAGACAGTCTCGGTTGCAAAATCATTTTTATTTAAAGGAAATGGTGCGTTTCGCCATTTTGGGGCGTTATCACATTGGCGTAAAAATTAGTATGAAAAACCAGCAATCGTCCATTAATGCCCACATGTGGCATTAAGATAAAGTTTTATAAGGAACCATTGAGCAAGCAGTAAAGGAAACAAAAGAAAAATTCGAAGTAGGTATTAAAATCCATGGAGAAGAAATAAAAAACTTGACGTTTGCCGATGACATTGTAATTCTGTCAGAGACAGCAAAGGACCTGGAAGAGCAGTTGAACGGAATGGACAGTGTCTTGAAAGGAGGATATAAGATGAACATCAACAAAAGCAAAACGAGGATAATGGAATGTAGTCGAATTAAGTCGGGTGATGCTGAGGGAATTAGATTAGGGAATGAGACACTTAAAGTAGTAAAGGAGTTTTGCTATTTGGGGAGCAAAATAACTGACTATGGTCGAAGTAGAGAGGATATAAAATGTAGACTGGCAATGGCAAGGAAAGCGTTTCTGAAGAAGAGAAATTTGTTAACATCGAGTATAGATTTAAGTGTCAGGAAATCATTTCTGAAAGTATTTGTATGGAGTGTAGCCATGTATGGAAGTGAAACATGGACGGTAAATAGTTTGGACAAGAAGAGAACAGAAGCTTTCGAAATGTGGTGCTACAGAAGAATGCTGAAGATTAGATGGGTAGATCTCATAACTAATGAGGAAGTATTGAATAGGTTTGGGGAGAAGAGAAGTTTGTGGCACAACTTGACCAGAAGAAGGGATCGGTTGGTAGGACATGTTCTGAGGCATCAAGGGATCACCAATTTAGTATTGGAGGGCAGCGTGGAGGGTAAAAATCGTAGGGGGAGACCAAGAGATGAATACGCTAAGCAGATTCAGAAGGATGTAGGTGGCAGTAGGTACTGGGAGATGAAGAAGCTTGCACAGGATAGAGTAGCATGGAGAGCTGCATCAAACCAGTCTCAGGACTGAAGACCACAACAACAACAACAACAACAAGGAACCATCGTCCTATCGTCATGGAATGAATAAAAGCAATAAAAGCATTATGCTTGTGTGGCCGGCTTGGAGGGCTGACGTATTGTGTTCTCGAGTGCATTATGCAACGCTTCATGCTGTGTATGCCGGAACGCGGCTGGCTCCATCTTATGTTCCGCAACGCTTTTATTCATCCCATAACGACCTTATAAAATTTTACCTTATTGCATCTTAATGGCGTATGTGGGCAATAGTGGGCGAATGATAGTTTTCCACCGTTATTTTTACGCCAATCGGATGCTGCCGCCAAAGGGCGAAAATGAAAATAGATAAAAAGGACATTGCAACCGGGACTGTCTTATTTCAGCAGATTATTTCAAGGACAGTTCTGAGCCAGACCCCCTGTAGCGTGCACTGCACTGACCCCAAACCATCGCATCCGCGACGTCAGTGGTGTCAAACGAGAGCTCAATGTAGGGCAGGACGGAGGTCTTTTGTTTTTGTCTGATAAAAGCTGGTTCTGTATCGATGCCAGTGATGGTCGTGTGTTGATCAGAAGGAAATCAGTTGAGGGCCTACAACCAACCTGTCTGCGTGCTCACACAGTGAACCTACAGCTGGAATTATGGTTTGGGCTGCGATATCTACATCTACATCTACATCTACATTTATACTCCGCAAGCCACCCAACGGTGTGTGGCGGAGGGCACTTTACGTGCCACTGTCATTACCTCCCTTTCCTGTTCCAGTCGCGTATGGTCCGCGGGAAGAACGACTGTCTGAAAGCCTCTGTGCGCGTTCTAATCTCTCTAATTTTACATTCGTGATCTCCTCGGGAGGTATAAGTAGGGGGAAGCAATATATTCGATACCTCATCCAGAAACGCACCCTCTCGAAACCTGGCGAGCAAGCTACACCGCGATGCAGAGAGCCTCTCTTGCAGAGTCTGCCACTTGAGTTTGTTAAACATCTCCGTAACGCTATCACGGTTACCAAATAACCCTGTGACGAAACGCGCCGCTCTTCTTTGAATCTTCTCTATCTCCTCCGTCAACCCGATCTGGTACGGATCCCACACTGATGAGCAATACTCAAGTATAGGTCGAACGAGTGTTTTGTAAGCCACCTCCTTTGTTGATGGACTACATTTTCTAAGGACTCTCCCAATGAATCTCAACCTGGTACCCGCCTTACCAACAATTAATTTTATATGATCATTCCACTTCAAATCGTTCCGCACGCATACTCCCAGATATTTTACAGAAGTAACTGCTACCAGTGTTTGTTCCGCTATCATATAATCATACAATAAAGGATCCTTCTTTCTATGTATTCGCAATACATTACATTTGTCTATGTTAAGGGTCAGTTGCCACTCCCTGCACCAAGTGCCTATCCGTTGCAGATCTTCCTGCATTTCGCTACAATTTTCTAATGCTGCAACGTACGACAGCAGGAACACCCTCGAGGTTATTCCACGCACCATGACTACGTCAGTCTGGTGATTCGCACTTCTGTACTATCATTCACGAACAGCAATACCAGGCGTTTTTCCAACAGGATAACGCTCGCTCACATACCGCTGTTTTAAACCAACATGCTCTACAAACTGTCGGCATGTTTCCCTGGGCTTCTCGATAACCTGATCTGTCTCCAATCATGCACATACGGGATGTCATCGGACGACAACTGCAGCGTCATCCCTGTATTGACCAGCCAAGTGAAGTAGGCATGGAACTCCATCCCACAAACTGACAACCTGTACAACACAATGCATCCATATTTTCGCGCTTGCATTCATTATTATGAAAGTTAATCACTTAAATGCGTTACCTAGACGAGTATGTTCCCGAAATTTCATTGTTGTTGTTGTTGTGGTCTTCAGTCCTGAGACCGGTTTAATGGAGCTCTCCATGCTACTCTATCCTGTGCAAGCTTCTTCATCTCCCAGCACCTACTGCAACCTACATCTTTCTGAATCTGCTTAGTGTATTCATCTCTTGGTCTCCCCCTACGATTTTTACCCTCCACGCTGCCCTCCAATACTAAATTGGTGATCCCTTGATGCCTCAGAACATGTCCTACCAAACGATCCCTTCTTCTGGTCAAGTTGTGCCACAAACTCCTCTTCTCCCCAATCCTATTTAGTACCTACTCATTAGTTATGTGATCTACCCATCTAATCTTCAGCATTCTTCTGTAGCACCACATTTCGAAAGCTTCTACTCTCTTCTTGTCCAAACTATTTATCGTCCATGTTTCACTTCCATACATGGCTACACTCCATACAAATACTTTCAGAAATGACTTCCTGACACTTAAATCTATACTCGACGTTAACAAATTTCTCTTCTTCAGAAACGCTTTCCTTGCCATTGCCAGTCTACATTTTATATCCTCTCTACTTCGACCATCATCAGTTATTTTGCTCCCCAAATAGCAAAACTCCTTTACTACTTCAAGTGTCTCATTTCCTAATCTAATACCCTCAACATCACCCGACATAATTCGACTACATTCCATTATCCTCGTTTTGCTTTTGTTGATGTTAATCTTATATCCTCCCTTCAAGACACCATCCATTCCGTTCAACTGCTCTTCCAAGTCCTTTGCTGTCTCTGACAGAATTACAATGTCATTGGCGAACCTCAAAGTTTTTATTTCTTCTCCACGGATTTTAATACCTACTCCGAATTTTTCTTTTGTTTCCTTTACTGCTTGCTCAATATACAGATTGAATAATAGAGAATTTGAAAGAGAGTATTCCAGTCAACATTGTCAAAAGCTTTCTCTAAGTCTACAAATGCTAGAAACATAGGTTTGCCTTTCCTTAATCTTTCTTCTAAGATAAGTCGTAAGGTCAGTATTGCCTCACGTGTTCCAGTATTTCTACGGAATCCAAACTGATCTTCCCCGAGGTCGGCTTCAACTAGTTTTTCTATTCGTCTGTAAAGATTTCGTGTTAGTATTTTGCAGCTATGGCTTATTAAACTGATTGTTCGGTAATTCTCACATCTGTCAACACCTGCTTTCTTTGGGATTGGAATTATTATATTCTTCTTGAAGTCTGAGGGTATTTCGCCTGTTTCATACATCTTGCTCACCAGATGGTAGAGTTTTGTCAGGACTGGCTCTCGCAAAGCCGTCAGTAGTTCCAATGGAATGTTGTCTACTCCCGGGGCCTTGTTTCGACTCAGGTCTTTCAGTGCTCTGTCAAACTCTTCACGCAGTATCGTATCTCCCATTTCATCTTCATCTACATCCTCTTCCATTTCCATAATATTGTCCTCAAGTACATCGCCCTTGTATAGACCCTCTATATACTCCTTTCACCTTTCTGCTTTCCCTTCTTTGCTTAGAACTGTGTTTCCATCTGAGCTCTTTATGTTCATACAAGTGGTTCTCTTATCTCCAGAGGTCTCTTTAATTTTCCTGTAGGCAGTACCTATCTTACCCCTAGTGAGATAAGCCTCTACATCCTTACATTTGTCCTCTAGCCATCCCTGCTTAGCCATTTTGCACTTCCTGTCGATCTCATTTTTGAGACGTTTGTATTCCTTTTTGCCTGCTTCATTTACTGCATGTTTATATTTTCTCCTTTCATCAATTAAATTCAATATTTCTTCTGTTACCCAAGGATTTCTACTAGCCCTCATCTTTTTTACTTGATCCTCTGCTGCCTTCACTACTTCATCCCTCAAAGCTACCCATTCTTCTTCTACTGTATTTCTTTCCCCCATTCCTGTCAATTGTTCCCTTATGCTCTCCCTGAAACTCTGTACAACCTCTGGTTCTTTCAATATATCCAGGTCCCATCTCCTTAAATTCCCACCTTTTCGCAGTTTCTACAGTTTTAATCTACAGGTCATAACCAATAGATTGTGGTCAGAGTCCACATCTGCCCCTGGAAATGTCTTACAATTTAAAACCTAGTTCCTAAATCTCTGTCTTACCATTATATAATCTATCTGATACCTTTTAGTATCTCCAGGGTTCTTCCATGTATACAACCTTCTATCATGATTCTTGAACCAAGTGTTAGCTAAGATTAAGTTGAGCTCTGTGCAAAATTCTACCAGGCGGCTTCATCTTTCATTTCTTAGCCCCAATCCATATTCACCTACTACGTTTCCTTCTCTCCCTTTTCCTACACTCGAATTCCAGTCACCCATGACTATTAAATTTTCGTCTCCCTTCACTATCTGAATAATTTCTTTTATTTCATCATATATTTCTTCAATTTCTTCGTCATCTGCAGAGCTAGTAGGCATATAAACTTGTACTACTGTAGTAGGTGTGGGCTTCGTATCTATCTTGGCCACAATAATGCGTTCACTATGCTGTTTGTAGTAGCTTACCCGTGTTCCTATTTTCCTATTCATTATTAAACCTACTCCTGCATTACCCCTATTTGAATTTGTGTTTATAACCCTGTAGTCACTTGACCAGAAGTCTTGTTCCTGCTGCCACCGAACTTCACTAATTCCCACTATATCTAACTTTAACCTATCCATTTCCCTTTTTAAATTTTCTAACCTACCTGCCCGATTAAGGGATCTGACATTCCACGCTCCGATCCGTAGAACGCCAGTTTTCTTTCTCCTGATAACGACATCCTCTTAAGTAGTCCCCGCCCGGAGATCTGAATGGGGGACTATTTTACCTCCGGAATATTTTACCCAAGAGGACGCCATCATCATTTAATCATACAGTAAAGCTGCATGCCCTCGGGAAAAATTACGGCCGTAGTTTCCCCTTGCTTTCAGCCGTTCGCAGTACCAGCACAGCAAGGCCGTTTTGGTTATTGTTACAAGGCCAGATCAGTCAATCATCCAGACTGTTGCCCTTGCAACTACTGAAAAGGCTGCTGCCCCTCTTCAGGAACCACACGTTTGTCTGGCCTCTCAACAGATACCCCTCCGTTGTGGTTGTACCTACGGTACAGCTATCTGTATCGCTGAGGCACGCAAGCCTCCCCACCAACGGCAAGGTCCATGGTTCATGGGGGGGGGGGGGGGAAATTTCATTACTATACGTAAATTATTTTTTTGTTGTTGCGATTTTTTTCCGGCAGTGTAGAACAACCTGTATCCTGCAATTACCAGTAAACCTGCGTTCTCAGTGCTGTGTCTCCAACCGTGAACCGCTCAAATACCCTTGTGATTAGTGAGCAGCCTGCCAACATGTCACGAGTGATCATTTGTATCTGAGAAACTACGTCCATTGGCACTTGACTTCGTCAGAATGCGAACTCTCCCGTCCAATCGGTGTCGACAGCAACGATGACCTCAGAAGATTCAGCCGATATCGTGAGACACAAAAGACTGAAGAACTGCCTTGTACAGGTCACTCACGGTCCGTAACACCAGATGACGACCATTACTCCGGTGAGAGTGCAACAGAACGGCGCACTGGATTTTTGGAGTCGAGGAGGGCTGTGTTGACTCACACAGTTCGCGAACGTTTCCATAAAATTAATTTTGCCTCTTGGTGTCCATTACGGACAACAGTACAAACCACACTGTCGTGTTCATGACCGAGGGGAGCAACAAGCTACAAATGACATGAGCAGGTGGCAAAGAAAAATTGCATGATTTCTTGTCCCGTTAGTTGCACTACTTGGTCACGGATACCAGAACACACGATAGGAGTCACGTGCAGGCGGACTGTGAGCTGATAACCCTCTCGCCGCACCGCACTGCAATGAAGCTTACGGGCATACGATTTAACTCACAAGCAAGTATGAATGTTGTGGTGTCACCGCCAGACACCACACTTGCTAGGTGGTAGCTTTTAAATCGGCCGCGGTCCGCTAGTATACGACGGACCCGCGTGTCGCCACTGTCAGTGATTGCAGACCGAGCGCCGCCACACGGCAGGTCTAGAGACACGTCCTAGCACTCGGCCCAGTTGTACAGCCAGACTTTGTTAGCGATGCTACATTGACAAATACGCTCTCATTTGCCGAGACGATAGTTAGCATAGCCTTCAGCTGCGTCATTTGCTACGACCTAGCAAGGCGCCATTTATCCTTTGCTATGTATCTGATGAAGCATGAACCATCTGACCGATGTACACCAATTATGGAATAAAGTTAAGTATTACTTCAACTACGTACTTTATTTGCTACTATAATTTCCGTTAACTGTTCCAGACCTCACGCCAGTGTGCGTGAGCTTGCACGCGTGCATTTCGGCCTCCTCTAGTAACACGGT
This sequence comes from Schistocerca cancellata, assembly GCF_023864275.1. NCBI lineage: Eukaryota > Metazoa > Arthropoda > Insecta > Orthoptera > Acrididae > Schistocerca > Schistocerca cancellata. Next base: position 119,466,100 of record NC_064637.1, on the reverse strand, counting down.
GTTGGCTCTTCTGCCAACACTACAAATGTAATCAAGACCTTCGAGATTTTAGGGTCTTATTATTATTGTTATAATTATACTGAGGTTTATATTAATATTTTCTATGGTCTATGAAACGCAAGTGTAAAGCCTTCGAACTACGCCTTTTTCTAATTTTGCAAATATCTTTGAATTTTCAAAACACTGAGGCTTCAATCAATAAAACGTGGTGGAACGCTAAATTGCCTGAGCCTTCTTTGTAGGAAGAGGATATTTCAATACTCCTCTGACAAAAGATAATGGCTTCTACGAGAGTTAGAACTTTAATAGAGGCAACTATTTATTTACAGCTGGTACAAAACAGATACGTGTATCAATGTTTTGCTGACCTTCAAAGTAGTCACCAGCATTGTGTATAACCTGTTGCCAGCGATGTGGAAGTCGTAGGATACTCTTAGCAGTGCCAGTTGTGTTGACAGTTCGAGTGGCGCGGTCTACTGCCCGACGAATTTGTAGCAGTTCTGAAGCGAATGCCGTGAAGTGTTTCCTTCAGCTTAGAAATCGAGTTGAACTCAGGAGGGCTTAAGTCAGCGGAGTGCAGAAGGTGGTATAGGACTTAGCAACCCCATCAGTCGAACAAATCAGTAACAAAAAAAACTTCAAATGGCTCTGAGCACTATGGGACTTAACATCTGAGGTCATCAGTCCCCTAGACTTACAACTACTTAAACCTAACTAACCTAAGAACAGCACACACATCCATGCCCGAGGCAGGATTAGAACCTGCGACCGTAGCAGCACAAATCAGTAACAGCTTGCACTATACGTGCTTGAGCATTGTCCTGCAAAATTATGGTCAGGTTCTGCAGAAAGTGTCTTCACTTCTGTCACTGTGCTGTTCATTTTTGGAAGACAACCAACGACCAGCTTAGAGACAGAACTGATGACACTTTCTGCAGGAGCTGACCATCATTTTGCGGGGGAATACTCAAGACCGTACAGTGCAGGCTGTTACTGATTTGTTCCACTGATGGGGCTGCTAAGTGCTGTACGACCTACTGCACTCCGCTGACTTAAGCCCTCGTGAGTTCAACTCGATTTCTAAACTGAAGGAAACACTGCACGGCATTCGCTTCAGAACTGCTACAAATTTGTTGGGCAATAGACCGCGCCGCTCGAACTGTCAACACAACTGGCACTGCTAAGAGTATCCTACGACTTCCACATCGCTGGCAACAGGTTATACACAATGCTGGTGACTACTTTGAAGGTCAGCAAAACTTTGAAACACGTATGTATTTTGTATGATCTGTAAATAATTAGTTGCCACTATTAAAGTTGCAAACCTCGTAGGATAGGCATCGTCAATTTGCAGTCTTTGCAGTATCTTTACATGACGAGTTAGTGCACCGTTCTTTCATAACCACTTGATGTTGACAAGCAGAAAAATAGCTCCGAATCACTTTTTGAAAATGTTTTAATTTCACATAATTTAGCTCTAAATCAAGAGAAAGACGATCCTTTAGATCTGTATTCTATTACCTAACAACTTTTACTCTTGTTTCCATAAATTTTAATTGCTGACGTAAGCAAGCATTGTCGCAGTCACAACAAAGTCTGTTTTCAGGTTAAGGTTTTGTGTTGTAGTAATTTCTTCATTAGTTGGCAATATATTTATCTGTAAAATATCTTCTACTTCTTTACAGTAGTTTCGTTTTTTGTGCCCAAATACTTCTCACATTAATAGACTCATTACTACGCCCTAAATCAACATGGGAGGATGGTAAATTTAGAGCAGGAACAGCGTCAGTCTTAGACTTTTGTTTCGAAGGAATATTCAATAGTTCACTTTGCAAACCCTTTTCATAATCTTGATCAGTGAAATGTACTGAACACACACGGACATTATCAACTGAAAACGAATCTGTACGTTTACAAGCATTTATCGATTTTCGTGTCGTCTCATTATTGTGAGGAAATTAATGGAAATTAATTCCGAAGTTACATAGTTATCTGCTGTTGTTCGTATAGCTGGTGACTGCGCAGTAAACCATTACTTCTCACGTAAAAACTTACTCTAAAATTCCCTCAACACACTGATAATTATGGCGTAACTCTGAGCGCAATCACCAGTCACTAATAAAAATCCACACTGGCATAAACAACCTTGTTTCTTTCGTATACGCAATTACAACGCAATACGTTGTGTTGGTGGCGAGCTACTGTTCACTGTGACGTCAGCGGCAGCTTGCTACTGCAGAACGTGGTCAGCAGTGAGCGACAGGATGCTGTAGGATGGACCTAGTCAGTGCAGCTGTAGGTAATGGCAAGCTATAGGGTGCTCGAAGATGGGACGTAGTCCGTGGAGTCGTGGTAAGATACTCCTCATTGACTCGACAATGCAAACTGTGATTGGTGAGCCGCTAGGCACAGCAAGAATAAGCTCGGGGTGTGAACTGGCTGGAAAGCGGTAGGGTAGTGACCTCAATATCCACTCAGGGGAAGGATGTCAGCAAAGGCACGCGACTAGGAGAAACGAAGAAGTGCCTCTGGCGGTGAGGCAGGCAGGACACGGTACCGTGCCAGAAGCTGGAGGTTCAGTTGTAAACAACGCGGCTTGTGTCTGCCGATGCGGAACGTTTTACCTCCAGAGGGAGTGTCGTCAGATGATTGGAGCTGGGGCAACCTGCGGCACACGACTGTTCAGTTGGTGGCAGCGTCGCAGCGACATAGAGTCGTGGAAAGACGGTGGGCTAGGGAACACCTGTAATGAAACCTGAATCAATGGCATTGGATTATCTTCTCCAACGGGTGCAGGACTTGATTGAAATGGCTCTGAGCACTATGGAACTTAACATCTGAGGTCATCAGTCCCCTAGAACTTAGAACTACTTAAACCTAACTAACCTAAGGACATCACACACATCCATGCCCGAGGCAGGATTCGAACCTGCAACCGTAGCGGTCGCGCGGTTCCAGACTGAAGCGCCTAGAACCTCTCGGCCACACCGGCCGGCCTGCAGGACTTGAATAACGCCTGATGACAACGGTAGAACAGTGCAGAGGGCAGCAGGAGCAAATTCTCATGTCGGACATGCGGTTCCACAGGCTCAGTAAGAAGGTAGGTCAGTCCTTTTCTGGGCCGGTTCTTTATATTGATGTCGGACACCTCCCGAAGCCGTCATAATTTGAGGTTTGTGGGTTATCAGGACAGCATCATCGAACCTACTGAACAGTTCTACACTCAACATTACAACCCTGAAATTTTCAAGACCATAATGCACAATAATGCTTCTATTTCGTTATACACTTTCTTCTAGATGGCAGTCAATTAAGTGGAGTAGCCAAATCTTTTGTGCTATTTTTAACAGAACTGGCACATCTAGAAGCTTACAGTGTGACGCATCGGAGCCCCCTTCACATGGTCGAAGAGTCGGGACAGGCATGAACACCTACGTCCCGACCGCATCGCGTATAGCACGACGAGGAAGATCCGAGCGTATAATAATAAAGGGTATTTCGAAAGGAATATACGTATTTCGCATATTTGTTAAACATATTTACGAACCTCTCAAGTCCAAAGTACAGACGTTCAATGTGTCCTCCATCAGCGACACGAACAATATCACATCGTTACTCAAATTCCTCCCATACCCGTGCAAGCATGTCCTTCGTCACTGACGTTATGGCAACACGGATCCGGTTCTTCAACTCTTCCAGATTCTGTGGGAGTGGTGATACATAAACGTTGTCCTTAACGAAACCCCACAGGAAGGAGCCAGAGAGTGTCAAATCCGGTGACCGTGGAGCCCAGCAGAGACATGGTAAGTCGCCAGCTCCTTGCCGACCAATCCAACGGTTCGCTAGAGTTTCATTCAGATATTCACGCACTTGGCGACTGCAGTGAGGGGATGCCCCGTCTTGTTGAAAAATGAAGTCGTCTTCGTGCAGCCTCGGAAACAACCAGTTTTGTAACATAGCGAGATACTTCTGACCGTTAACCGTTGAAAGGGTCCTGTAGCCACCTTTCATTAGTCCGGTAGCCCAATTTCACAAGTATTTCTCTTTCTTTTCCTTGTTTCTCTTTTCTCTTTACTCTCATAGTGGCGTGATTGAATGAATGTGGTTGTGTGTCACGTTGCTAGACGGTGGCGTAGTTTGCTGCAGAAAGTCTGCGATAGTCGTACAGATTCAGCAGCACTGGTACAGAATAGCCAACTCTCGTAGTGGTCAAGTAGGCAAAGAGGTTTGCACTACTTGTGAGAAATCCACCTGCGTTAGGTTGGTGGCGGAAATGGCTTCTTTGGGTTATTCCGGTCCACGCGGAGCGTGGAGGAGGCTGGAGAGGAAACAGGGAGGCAGTCTGCCGCCGGTACGGGAAGCGTCCACAGCTGTGCTCCAGTCGAAGAAGGGTGAGTTAGACTGACCGCGTGGCGTGTTGTTACTTGGCGAGGGAGAGCTGTTAGCTATTGGTCTCGCTTTTCAAATCTGGAAGATTGCTTTGCCTTGTCGCAGCAAGGAATGCAAAACTTTGGCAGATTTTTCTTTTAGCCAATTTCTGTAGCAGTCTTGGATCCGCCGGAAGAGCGCCACACAAAGGTGTCGATAAGAAGTGAGCACTCGCTTCTGTATGAATGTCTGTTTGCCTTCAGCTGTGCCTGCATAAGCTTTCACCTTTCTAAATATTTAGAGCCTTGCCTTCTCGTAAATGTTCCTTGCTTTCTGTGTCTTTCGTCCGTGGAGAGCCAACCACGTGGTAGAACTTTATAGTTGTTCGGCTACTGGCATCACTAACTGTCCGATCGCATGTTTGTTTTAGATAATGTTAACATGATTGTGTGATGTGATATTGTTGGAATTAGCACTATACCTAGAAATTGTGTCTCCACAAACCACGTGTTATCAGGAATCGTGTACATGCCTCACACCCTTATCTTAAGAATAAATGATTTTATCTACAATTTTCTCTTGTGTTCCGAGATTACGTTTTTGCACCTAAGCCACTCACCTCGTAGCTTTCCCGTTAGCACATCCAATGCGTTTCCTTATGCACAGGTCCAGTGATTAGTCTCCCCTTGCATTTCATAACAAATTCTTTAGATTAAGTCTTATTTTCAGGTGTGTTGCTGGGAGCTGATCTTATGCAGTGTTCATGCATTTTCTATTTTATTTTAAATGCTTGATTGTCGTGAACAGTGCACGGGCAATACTATTAATTACATCGTATCCGCTGTGAGAGACCTCACAACGTACGCATTTTTGGGAGTTTTTGGTCTGTGATCAAATTAATTTATTTTCCGACTCCACCAAACCTTCGATTAGTTGTATAGTTAGAGTCGGTGGCGACCCTAATCTTCTCAAGTTAACTTCACAAGCAATAAACATTTACATTCCCAATAATAACGTAATAACCCGTAGAAACAGGTTAGTTACACCGTGTTCCATCAAAGAAGAAGTGCGGTAAACAGATGATCGGGATATCGCACAAAACACAATGACTTTGGGCGGATCTCGTACATGTTCAATGGATGCATATGGGTTCTATAGGCGCCAAATTCGAACATTGTGTTTGTTTTCGTGACCACTAAGATGGAAAGTCGCTTCATCACTGAACACGATCCGTTGTAAGAAAGAGTTATCATTGTCAATGGCATCAAGAATCTCGTTACAAAATGCCACACGTCTGCGTTTGTCATCAGGACGCAGAGCTTGTAAGCTGTAGCTCGTACGGTTTCGTAACCAACCGACGTCTCAAAACACGCCAAGTTGTTGCTGTAGGGAGTTGTAACTCTTGACTGGCATGACGAGTTGATTTTGAAGAACTACGTTGGAAAGAAGTTTGAATTCGTGCAACATTTTCTTCAGGAACACGAGGGCGGCCAGGACTCTTTCCCTTACGTACACATCCTGTATCTAGAAATTGTCGATACCATCTGCGAATTTTCCACTCATTCGTAGCATAAATTTGGTACCTCAACCTGAAACGTATTTGCACTGTAATCACGGAACTGCACTTCGCAAACTCAAGAACACAAAATAATTTCTGCTGCGGAGTTGCCATTATAAACATATGGCGGTTACCAAGCAAAACAGAAGACAACTGACATCTAGCGGCTATTAATATCAACTAGACTATGTATTCGTTTCTCCAATAACTGAGCCGAGGCGCAGCGATCGATAGTTTGGACTAAATAATACTTTGTAATACGTATATCCTTTTTGCAACAACCTGTATATAGAGAGTAGCACTATGGTATTGAATGTCGCTCAACAGCAGATTTTAAGTTTCGTGGATGTTCAAAGACGTACACTGTCAAAGAGACTGTATTATTTGGGTAATTGTTTAGTTTTCAAAAAAATTGTTCAAATGGCTCTGAGCACTATGGGACTTAACATCTGAGGTCATCAGTCCCCGAGAACCTAGAACTACGAGGTGCATTCAAGTTCTAAAGCCTCCGATTTTTTTTATAATTAACTATTCACCCGAAATCGATGAAACTGGCGTTACTTCTCGACGTAATCGCCCTGCAGACGTACACATTTTTCACAACGCTGACGCCATAATTCCATGGCAGCGGCGAAGGCTTCTTTAGGAGTCTGTTTTGACCACTGGAAAATCGCTGAGGCAATAGCTGCACGGCTGGTGAATGTGCGGCCACGGAGAGTGTCTTTCATTGTTGGAAAAAGCCAAAAGTCACTAGGAGCCAGGTCAGGTGAGTCGGGAGCATGAGGAATCACTTCAAAGCTGTTATCACGAAGAAACTGTTGCGTAACGTTAGCTCGATGTGCGGGTGCGTTGTCTTGGTGAAACAGCACACGCGCAGCCTTTCCCGGACGTTTTTGTTGCAGTGCAGGAAGGAATTTGTTATTCAAATCATTTTCGTAGGATGTACCTGTTACCGTAGTGCCCTTTGGAACGCAATGGGTAAGGATTACGCCCTCGCTGTCCCAGAACATGGACACCATCATTTTTCAGCACTGGCGGTTACCCGAAATTTTTTTGGTGGCGGTGAATCTGTGTGCTTCCATTGAGCTGACTGGCGCTTTGTTTCTGGATTGAAAAACGGCATCCACGTCTCATCCATTGTCACAACCGACGAAAAGAAAGTCCCATTCATACTGTCATTGCGCGTCAACATTGCTCGGCAACATGCCACACGGGCAGCCATGTGGTCGTCCGTCAGCATTCGTGGCACCCACCTGGATGACACTTTTCGCATTTTCAGGTCGTCATGCAGGATTGTGTGCACAGAACCCACAGAAACGCCAACTGTGGAGGCGATCTGTTCAACAGTCATTCGGCGATCCCCCAAAACAATTCTCTCCACTTTCTCGATCATGTCGCCAGACCGGCTTGTGCGAGCCCGAGGTTGTTTCGGTTTGTTGTCACACGATGTTCTGCCTTCATTAAACTGTCGCACTCACGAACGCACATTCGACACATCCATAACTCCATCACCACATGTCTCCTTCAACTGTCGATGAATTTCAATTGGTTTCACACTACGCAAATTCAGAAAACGAATGATTGCACGCTGTTCAAGTAAGGAAAAAGTCGCCATTTTAAGGATTTAAAACAGTTCTCATTCTCGCCGCTGGCGGTAAAATGCCATCTGCCGTACGGTGCTGCCATCTGTGAGACGTTTTGACAATGAACGCGGCCTCATTTTAAAACAATGCGCATGTTTCTATCTCTTTCCAGTCCGGAGAAAAAAAATCGGAGGCCTTAGAACTTGAATGCACCTCGTACTTAAACCTAACTAACCGAAGGACATCACACACATCCATGACCGAGGCAGGATTCGAACCTTCGACCGTAGCGGTCGCTTCGGTTCCAGTCTGAAGCGCCTAGAACCGTTCGGCCCCACCGGCTGGCTTTAGTTTTCATTTCACAGTAAAACTGTCATGTTACTTTCATACAGCGAGTACAAAAGAGTAAAAAAAAGTCTAATGGAATGTACTCAGATGAAATTAGGCGATGATTATCTATATCAGTAAACGGCTGTCCCATTGCACCATCTTTGCAGCATGCTGTGTATCTAACTGCTTCCAGAGGCAAGAAAAATTTGATTTTTATTACTTCACATTATCATTGACCGAACTGAAATGTTAAAAATTGTGTCATAATCAAGTCATAAAGAGGTGAAATGAAATGTCGTGTGGCTAGGGCCTCCCGTCGGGTAGACCGCTCGCCTGGTGCAAGTCTTTTGAGTTGACGCCACTTCGGCGGCTTGCGTGTCGATCTGGGGATGATATGATGTTGATGAAGACAACACATCACCCAGTCCCTGAGCGGAGAAAATCTCCAGCCCAGCCGGTAATCTAACCCAGGCCCCTTTGCATGGCATTCCATCGCGCTGACTACTCAGCTACCGAGGCGGACTCACAAAGAGGTAAAATCTAACGTTAAAGTATTGGCACAATAAATCAAATTTAGTTAGAAACTGTGTAGTCCATATGTCGTAAGGCCGCAAATAACGCAGACTACATGCATCCAATATAAGAGAATCAGAGTACTCAGCGACTGCTTTCAAACATTGCACAAAGTTTCAAACCTTATCGTAACTTCCCCTTGCTAAAACTCCCGCAAAATAAAGAAAGGTAAAAATATTGTGGCTTACTACATTTTCGCTGTTCATCCAGCAAAAATTCAGCATCTGGTAAGATGTTATAATTTATTACTTCTCTACTACTATATTCGCTACAAATTTTGAAAAGAGTAGTCACATACGCCACTGAATCTATCTGCAAAATTATATCGTTGTAAGACACATAGTTCAGAAATTGTGACGTCATAAACATCGAGAGCCCTGCAGAACATGATTTTGTCAAATGTGGTGCGCGTATCACCTACACTATACTCATCCAGTGTTTCATAATGAGAGCGTTTAGCGACTTCCAACAAACTTTAAACACAACTTCAAACCATTTTAGATTTCTCTCCCGCATACATGTTCAACGTACAACATTTAACACATTAAGTCATTTGTAAAGTAATCATATGTATGAAATTGTTACAGACATGGGAGTTCCATTTTTTAAACAATTGGAGGTGTGGAGGCTTAGTGGTGGAATTAGATTAGGAAATAAGGCACTGAAAGCAGTTGAGAGTTCTGCTATTTCGCCACCAAAATAGTTGACGACAGCCCAAGTACAGATATAAAATACAAACTTTCAATAACGAGAAAACCGTTTCTGAGAAAAAAGGAATTTACCATCGAATATAAATTTAAATGTTGGGAAGTCTTTCCTGAAGGTATTCGAGCCCACTGTAGCCTCGTACGGAAGTGAAACGTGTACGATAAGTGAAACGTCCCCTTAGAAAAATTATACATGACTGTGCTTAAACTGACACACAATATTTTTAGCGCAACGCAATCTGACTTTCAAAAAACCCTACAAAAGAATGGCCCTGACTAACATTAACCTATACCTTTCACAAATCACTTACCTCACCAAAAATCTTCGTTACTCGAACTACTGCAATACAGCGAGCGCCACTACTCCCAGCTAAATGTTGTTGTTGTTGTGGTCTTCAGTCCTGAGACTGGTTTGATTCAGCTCTCCATGCTACTCTATCCTGTGTAAGCTTCTTCATCTCCCAGTACCTACTGCAACCTACATCCTTCTGAATCTGCTTAGTGTATTCATGTCTTGGTCTCCCCCTACGATTTTTACCCTCCACTCTGCCCTCCAATACTAAATTGGTGATCCCTTGATGCCTCAGAACATGTCCTACCAACCGATCCCTTCTTCTGGTCAAGTTGTGCCACAAACTTCTCTTCTCCCCAATCCTATTCAATACTTCCTCATTAGTTATGTGATCTACCCATCTAATCTTCAGCATTATTCTGTAGCACCACATTTCGAAAGCTTCTATACTCTTCGTGTCCAAACTACTTACCGTCCATGTTTCACTTCCATAGATGGCTACACTCCATACAAATACTTTCAGAAATGACTTCCTGACACTTAAATCTATACTCGATGTTAACAAATTTCTCTTCTTCAGAAACGCTTTCCTTGCCATTGCCAGTCTACATTTTATATCCTCTCTACTTCGACCATCATCAGTTACTTTGCTCCCCAAATAGCAAAACTCATTTACTACTTTAAGTGTCTCATTTCCTAATCTAATTCCCTCAGCATCACCCGTCTTAATTCGACTACATTCCATTATCCTTGTTTTGCTTTTGTTGATGTTCATCTTATATCCTCCTTTCAAGACACTGTCCATTCCATTCAACTGTTCTTCCAAGTCCTTTGCTGTCTCTGACAGAATTACAATGTCATCGACGAACCTCAAAGTTTTTATTTCTTCTCCATGGATTTTAATACCTACTCCGAATTTTTCTTTTGTTTCCTTTACTGCTTGCTCGATATACAGATTGAATAACATCGGGGAGAGGCTACAACCCTGTCTTACTCCCTTCCCAACCACTGCTTCCCTTTCATGTCCCTCGACTCTTATAACTGCCACCTGGTTTCTGTACAAATTGTAAATAGCCTTTCGCTCCCTGTATTTTACCCCTGCCACCTTTAGAATTTGAAAGAGAGTATACCAGTCAACATTGTCAAAAGCTTTCTCTAAGTCTACAAATGCTAGAAACGTAGGTTTGTCTTTGCTTAATCTTTCTTCTAAGATAAGTCGTAAGGTCAGTATTGCCTCACGTGTTCCAGTATTTCTACGGAATCCAAACTGATCTTCCCCGAGATCGACTTCTACTAGTTTTTCCATTCGTCTGTAAAGAATTCGTGTTAGTATTTTGCAACTGTGGCTTATTAAACTGATTGTTCGGTAATTTTCACATCTGTCAACACCTGCTTTCTTTGGGATTGGAATTATTATATTCTTCTTGAAGTCTGAGGGTATTTCGCCTGTTTCATACATCTTGCTCACCAGATGGTAGAGTTTTGTCAGGACTGGCTCTCCCAAGGCCGTCAGTAGTTCCAATGGAATGTTGTCTACCCCGGGGGCCTTGTTTCGACTTAGGTCTTTCAGTGATCTGTCAAACTCTTCACGCAGTATTGTATCTCCCATTTCATCTTCATCTACCTCCTCTTCCATTTCCATAATATTGTCCTCAAGTACATCGCCCTTGTATAGACCCTCTATATACTCCTTCCACCTTTCTGCTTTCCCTTCTTTGCTTAGAACTGGGTTTCCATCTGAGCTCTTGATGTTCATACAAGTGGTTCTCTTATCTCCAAAAGTCTCTTTAATTTTCCTGTAGGCAGTATCTATCTTCCCCCTAGTGACATAAGCCTCTACATCCTTACATTTGTCCTCTAGCCATCCCTGCTTAGCCATTTTGCACTTCCTGTCGATCTCATTTTTGAGACGTTTGTATTCCTTTTTGCCTGCTTCATTTACTGCATTTTTATATCTTCTCCTTTCATCAATTAAATTCAATATTTCTTCTGTTACCCAAGAATTTCTACTGGCCCTCGTCTTTTTACCTACGTGGTCCTCTGCTGCCTTCACTACTTCATCCCTCAAAGCTACCCATTCTTCTTCTACTGTATTTCTTTCCCCCATTCCTGTCAATTGTTCCCTTATGCCCTCCCTGAAACTCTGTACAACCTCTGGTTCTTTCAGTTTATCCAGGTCCCATCTCCTTAAATTCCCACCTTTTCGCAGTTTCTTCAGTTTTAATCTACAGGTCATAACCAACAGATTGTGGTCAGAGTCCACATCTGCCCCTGGAAATGTCTTACAATTTAGAACCTGGTTCCTAAATCTCTGTCTTACCATTATATAATCTGTCTGATACCTTTTAGTATCTCCAGGGTTCTTCCATGTATACAACCATCTATCATGATTCTTAAAATAAAATATTCAAACTACTGAAGGCACTAACTACTAATAGGCATAGTTAGCAAATGAAAGATTTTGATAGAGAACAAACAATGTATTTACCTTAATAGTGTTCAAAAGTCATAAATATATAGTAGTTCATGACATACAGTCTTACAAATTTCAAAACTCCGCCATTTCTCTCCCCACATCCACCACTGCTGGCGGCTCACCTCCAACTGCGCAACGCTACGCGCTGTTAACAGCCAACTGCCCAACACTACAATAGCAAACAACAATGCAAACCAGCCGCAGACTGCACGCAGCACAGCCAGTGATTTTCATACAGAGCGCTACGTGGCGTTACCAATATAAAAACCTAAACAGCCTACTTACATAAGCAGTTCAATCGAGATAACAATTGGAGCTTTTGAAATGTGATATTACAGATCAGACTGGTACTGTGGATAAATAATGAAGACGTAACGAATCTAACTGCGGAGGAAAGATCTTTAGGATATCATTTGACCATAAAAAAAGGATTGTTTGATAGGAAATGTCTTGATGCATTTAAGGAACAGTGAATTTGGTAACTCAGGGAAGTTTGTGTATGTTTGGGGAGGGGCGGGGGAGGGGGGGGGGGGGTACAATTGTAGAGAGAGACCAGAGCTTGAATACAGAAAGCATATTCAAATGAATATAAGTGGCAGCAATTACGCAGAGATTAAGAGGCTTGCACAGGGTAGAGTAGTTTGGAGAGCTACGTCAAACGAGTACTTCAGATTGAAGACCAGGAAAATGCACAGCTAATTCTGTAAGTCCCAGCTTCACTAGATCCTAAGACCACGCTTGCACACATGCATTTTGTGCAACACTTTGAGTCTTCTGGCAGCCGATGTCCCAGCTACACCGATCAATGTGGACGATCTTGTAAAAAAAATTCGCTATAATGGAAGTGGAATCAGGAGCTAATCACAATTTAAAGACCAAATATTTCCATTTTGCATATCATCTAAATTTCCGCCATTATGCAATACGTATTCTAGCCCACCTTAGAGTTCGTTTATCAGTCTACTGACCTAAGAGACAGAGTGTCTCTATCTCTCACAGTACTTGTATCTAGATAAAATCTAGGTACTCCACGAAAGCTTCGGAAGAAGCGACACACGCCGACTACGACTTGCAAGCCATTTCGGATACGACGCAGCGCCGAGTGGAGACGGGAGAAAAATACGCAGCGAAGCTTCAAACGGAAAGTTAACGTCGGCAGCTTTTAACGCGATGAGCTGTCCGTAGCGCGGGAAGCCTTCACGTCAGGGGCAGCAGGTTTGGCTCTGTGCAATGCATGGCCCGGGAGACATTTCAGCACTCTGGGAATCCTGCTTCAGGAAAAGCTTACACTAAGCGATCTCGCTTCCCATCTCACTGTCTTCGACGTTGCGTAGGCACCAGTAAATTCGAACAAGGTTATGAATTTCCCTCGGATTTCCTAATGTCGCCACAGCGCAAGTTGCTGTTGTTGTGGTCTTCAGTCATGAGACAGGTTTGATGCAGCTCTCCATGCTACCCTATCCTGTGCAAGCTTCTTCATCTCCCAGTACCTACCAGTACCTACTGCAACCCACATCCTTCTGAATCTGCTTAGTGTATTCATCTCTTGGTCTCCCTCTATGATTTCTACGCTCCACGTTGCCCTCCAATGCTAAATTTGTGATCCCTTGATGCCTCAGAACATGGCCCATACAGTAAAGCTGCATGCCCTCGGGAAAAATTGCGGCCGTAGTTTCCCCTTGATTTCAGCCGTTCGCAGTACCAGCACAGAAAGGCCGTTTTCGTTACTGGTGCAAAGCCACGTCAGTCAGTCATCCAGACTGTTGCCCCTGCAACTACTGAAAAGGCTGCTGCCCCTCTTCAGAAACCACACGTTTGTCTGGCCTCTCAACTGATTCCCCTCTGTTGTGTTTGCACCTGCGGTACGGCCATCTGGTATCCCTGAGGCACGCAAGCCTCACCACCAACGGCAAGGTCCATGGTTCATGGGGAGAACACAGCACAAGAGAAAAAGGAAAAATCATTTTCACTTGTATCAGCTTCTCAACTACCGTTTCAAACAAGAGTGTATTGTCACTTTGCTGATGACACAGCCGTAGTCTCCGAAAGCGAACACGAAGTGAGCCGAAAGATTAATGGAACGGAGGCAGTGCTAGCTGAGAGCATGATATCCACGGAAAAATTTACAGTGGTCTGTGCTGCAGGTGGACATACTAACAGCTTAAACGTTAAACTTGGACAAGAGACACTTCAGGAATTAAATAGACAGAGAACAAATTTAAAATTATTTAAAAGCAGTCTTGATCGTAGCTGAGGTTAGCTTCTGACCGGTTTCGGTCTTTTAATTACGCGCCGTCATCATTGTTTGCACAGTAATAAAAAAACGTAACAGTGCTGTATTACATAGAGAAGCCAATGTTGTAAAAGTATGATCTAAAACGATGTATGATTACCCATCTGGATGACGTCAACAGCCCCTGACCGGCTGTGGCTGCCTCAGTCGCTGATGTTGAAGGCTAAGCAGCCACTAGTTGTGTAGGGTAGAGAGAGAGGGCGGTGCAGAACCTGAGGAATCGCCGGCAGTCTATGGGGAACGACTTACGTATCATATTAGTCTTCATTCTTAGATATTTACTTTTTAAATTTAACTAACCGAGAAACGAGTTTATATTCGTTTGTAGTTCAGAATCTATGTTACAGCGTCTATTCATGGCAGTTTAGTGTTATTCGTTAACTGAGGTCCTTAGCGTCGTCTGGATGTAATAATTAGCACTACGAGATCCTTAGCTCTGTAGCTACTGCTATTTATTCGTAATGTAACCAAATATACGGCGTATTAATACACTGCTGGACATTAGAATTGATACACCACGAAGATGACGTGCTACAGACGCGAAATTTAACCGACAGGAAGGAGATGCTGTGATATGCGAATGATTAGCTTTCCAGAGCATTCACACAAGGTTGGCGCCCGTGTCGACACCTACAACGTGCTGACATGAGGAAAGTTTCCAACCGATTTCCCATACACAAATAGCAGTTGACCGGCGTTGCCTGGTGAAACGTTGTTGTGATGCGTCGTGTAAGGAGGAGAAATGCCTACCATCACGTTTCCGACTTTGATAAAGGTCGGAATGTAGCTTATCGCAATTGCGGTTTATCGTATCGCAACATTGCTGCTCGCGTTGGTGGAGATCCAATGACTGTTAGCAGAATATGGAATCGGTGGGTTCAGGAGGGTAATACGGAACGCCGTGCTGGACCCCAACGGCCTCGTATCACTAGCAGTCGAGATGACAGGAATATTATCCGCATGCCTGTAACGGATCGTGCAGCCACGTCTCGATCCCCGAGTCAACAGATGGGGACGTTTGCATGACAACAACCATCTGCACGAACAGTTCGACGACGTTTGTAGCGGCATGGACTATCACCTCGGAGACCATGGCTGCGGTTACCCTTGACACTGCATCACAGACGGGAGCGCCAACGATGCTGTACTCATCGACGAGCCTGGATGCAAGCATGGCAAAACGTCATTTTTTCGGATGAATCCAGGTTCTGTTTACAGCATCATGACGGTCGCATCCGTGTTTGGCGTCATCGCGGTGAACGCCCATTGGAAGCGCGTATTCGTCATCACCATATTAGCCTATCACCCAACTTGATAGTATGGGGTGCCATTAGTTACACGTCTTGGTCACTTCTTGTTCGCATTGACGGCACTTTCAACAGTGGATGTTACATTTCAGATGTGTTACGACCCATGGCTCTACCCTTCATTCGATCCCTGCGAAACCCTACATTTCAGCAGGATAATGCACGACCGCATGTTGCAGGTCCTGTACGGGCCTTTCTGGATACAGAAAATGTTCGACTGCTGCCCTGGCCAGCACATTCTCCAGATCCACCAACTGGAATCGTCTGGTGAATGGTGGCCGAGAAATTGGCTCGTCACAATACGCCAGTGACTACTCTTGATGAACTGCGGTATGGTGTTGAAGCTGCATGGACAGCTATACCTGTACACGCCATCCACGGTCTGTCTGACTCAATGCCCAGTCGTATCAAGGCCGTTATTACGGCCAGAGCTGGTTGTTCTGGATACTGATTTCTCAGGATCTATGCACCCAAATTGCGTGAAAATGTAATCAGATGTCAGTTCTAGTATAATACATTTGTCCAATAAATACCCGTTCATCATCTGCATTTCTTCTTGGTGTATCAATTTTAATGGCCAGTACTATATGAAAACTATACATACTGATTTATTTGCATTAGTAGTCATTTAAAGTGTTCAGTACTTGAGGCCGTCAACGTACTCTTTGCACCTATTTGCTCTCTCCTCAGAATTTAACAAAAGGATTGGCATTGCACTCTCAATGTTACCACGCTTGCTTTTTATTCCACCGAAGATTGTTTTGACTTTTTGAGTCAGTCTCCGGCAATCGTTGTCTTTTTTTTTTCTTTTTTTTTGTCGTCATTTCGCCTTAACGTCCCTGCACGTCCTGTTTACTTCATTTAAGTGACTTGTATTTCTGTATATCTGAATTTTCCAGAGCATTTTTGTACTTCTTTCTGTCGTCGATCAAGTGAAGTATTTCCTCTGTTACCCATAATTTCTTCATTGTTACGTTCTTTGCTCCTATGATTGCTCTTTTCACATATTTCAATTTCTCTTCAACTAATCTGTCTGCTGACTTTTTTCTTATCGCTGTATGTACAGCCTCAGAGAACTTTAAGCGTATCTCTTCATTCCTTAATAGCTCCGTATGCCATTACTGATTTTTCCTGATTAGTCTCGTAAACTTCGTTCTACTCTTCACCACTACTAAATTGTGATGTGAGTCTATATCTGGTCCAGCGTACGCCTTACACTCCAGTATCTGCTATCGGAATCACAGCCTGATCATGACGTAATCCAGCTGATATCTTCCCGTATCTCCCGGTATTTTCTAAGTATACCTCCTCCTATTATGATTCTCGAGCAGAGTATTCGCACTCATTAGCTGAAATTATTACACAACTCAATTATTCTCCTCCCTCATTCCTAGTACCAAGCCCATATTCTCCCGTAATCCTATCTGCTTACCCTACAACAGCAATCCAGTCCCTCATGACTATTAGATTTTCATCTCCCTTTACGTATTAAATTACCAGTTCAATATACTCACATACTTTGTCTACTTCTTCATCTTCCACTTGCGACATCGGCATGTATACCTGAACTATAGCTATCGATGTAAGTTTGCTGCCGATTCTGATGAGAATAATCCTACCACTGAACTGTTCACAGAAACTCACTGCTCTACCTTCCTATTCATGACGAATCCTACTCCTGTTATGTCATTGTCTGCTGCTGTTGATATTAGCCTATACTCATTTGGCCAGAAATCCTTGTCTTCTTTTCATTTCACCGTCCTGACCCCCTCTAAATCTAGATCGAGTTTTAGCATTTTCCTTTTCAGATTTTCTAGCTTCCCCATCACGTTCAAAATTCTTACATTCCACTCCCCAACTTATAAAACGTTATCCTTCCGTTGGTTGTTCAATCTTTTTCCCATGTTTACCTCCCTCTTTGCAGTGCCCTCCCTGAGATCCGAATCTTTTGACAATGGATCACGATTCTTTTCAACTACAGGCCGTGTCTCCTAAGGAGTACACATTACATCTATTTAAAGCAGTGATTTCCATTGTCTTCTGCAAACTTATGTCGTTGATCGCTGCTGATCCTTCCGACTTCAGGGGCATTTTCCCACCCCAAGCGCAAGAGTTGTGTCCTGAACCTCTGTCCGCTCCTACACCGTCGTTAACAAGGTCACTGGCAGAATGAGGGTGCCTTCTTATTCCGGAAGTCTTTGGTTTCCATTGCTGATGATTTAAAGGGTGGCGGGGTTCGAACCTGGGGCTGATAACGTTTCAGTTATTAATGAAAGACGATATCCTTAGACCATAGGTGCCAATATGTACCTGCATGAGACAAAAATAATATGTTTTCGGAAATTTGGGAATATGAGTAGCGTCGATAGGTGACACGAACAACAATGATGTCTTTGATGTTACCAAAATTAATTGCACAGTTTTCTTGTCATCTTTTTCGCTGGAAGTTTCTATGAGGTTAAGGAAATGAAAATCCATCAGCGGCGATATTTCTCGTTCCACATGCTACGCAATTTCACACCACTTACGGTATTTTATATTTTATGACGGAACAGTGTTATATATTCAAGACAAAGCATGTATCACATGGAGCTTAGTTCACATATTTTTTTCAATCCAAATATGTTAGTGCCTCTGCTCTTTTCAGCTGGTTAAAGTAAAAAAATGTTTATCTTAAGAAGTTCTTTTTTTCACAACAACTGTAAGAATTTTCTTCTGATAAGCACGCCTTAATATTCTAGGCCGACAAGAAAGAGGTCATATATTTTATTTTCAGTTTTACACTAACATTTGAAATTATGACTAACTGGCAATATTGTAAGAAAGTGACATGAGCCTGAGCAGTTCAGTTTCGTGATAGCCGCTGTAGTCACTAAATGCCAAAATAAAAAGGAATATTACGATCGACCAAGTCGGACAGTATGTAACTCACTCCTTTTTTTCTAGACGAGCAATATGCTGGCATATACGGAAGACTGCCTACAACGAGCCGTATGACCCTTAAATATAATAGAAAAATAACATAAGTAATGGTCTTTTGTGAAAATAATATCTGAGATCTAAAAATTGTAACTGAGAATACCATAGTGGGATATAAGATATATTCAAGTAGTGGAATTGTAATATATCTTGTGGTCATGTTAATGATCCTGACAGGAAACTACAAATGTGATAATACATCCAGAATGAGATTTTCACTCTGCAGCGGAGTGTGCGCTGATATGAAACTTCCTGGCAGATTAAAACTGTGTGCCCGACCGAGACTCGAACTCGGGACCTTTGCCTTTCGCGGGCAAGTGCTCTACCATCTGAGCTACCGAAGCACGACTCATGTCCGGTACTCACAGCTTTACTTCTGCCAGTACCTCGTCTCCTACCTTCCAAACTTTACAGAAGCTCTCCTGCGAACCTTGCAGAACTAGCACTCCTGAAAGAAAGGATATTGCGGAGACATGGCTTAGCCACAGCCTGGGGGATGTTTCCAGAATGAGATTTTCACTCTGCAGCGGAGTGTGCGCTGATATGAAACTTCGTGGCAGATTAAAACTGTGTGCCCGACCGAGACTCGAACTCGGGACCTTTGCCTTTCGCGGGCAAGTGCTCTACCATCTGAGCTACCGAAGCACGACTCCTTTCTTTCAGGAGTGCTAGTTCTGCAAGGTTCGCAGGAGAGCTTCTGTAAAGTTTGGAAGGTTGGAGACGAGGTACTGGCAGAAGTAAAGCTGTGAGTACCGGACGTGAGCCGTGCTTCGGTAGCTCAGATGGTAGAGCACTTGCCCGCGAAAGGCAAAGGTCCCGAGTTCGAGTCTCGGTCGGGCACACAGTTTTAATTTGCCAGGAAGTTTCGTGATAATACATGTTTACATTACATTATGTGCTGAAAATGACCTCCTTGTGATGCTGTGCACTTTTGCACGCGCCCTGACTTGCTAATATACTCTTTGCGCAACTCTGTCGCGTCAGTTCTCAAAATGTCTTTACGAATATTGTGCTTCAAGACTTCTAACGTTATTGTGTTATTTGTGTACACTTTTTCCCTTTAGACTTCCGCACAGATAAAAGTTACACACGATTGGATCCAGTGAATGTGGGGGCCACAATCCTTTGCTGACAATCCTTTCTTCTGTGAACCTTTCACGAATTCATGAGATTGACTCACGTGAAGTATGACAGGTCATCCTATTCTGTTGAAAGACAGCATACATACGTTCATGAGGTAAGGGGGAGGGGCGGGGCGGCTCAACTGTGCATAAGATTCCTCAAGGATTCTCATACACACAGCAGTGTTCTCTCCTTTCTAACGTTTGCGACAGACCCTGTCATACTCCACTTTGTCACCAAATCCTGGTCGGCCGTGATGGCCGAGCGGCTCTAGGCGCTACATTCTGGAACCGCGCGACCGCTACAATCGCAGGTTCGAATCCTGCTTCGGGCATGGATGTGTGTGATGTCCTTAGGTTAGTTAGGTTTAATTAGTTCTAAGTTCTAGGGGACTGCCGACATCAGATGTTAAGTCCCATAGGGCTCAGAGCCATTTGAACCAAATCCTGCTCGTTGGTGTTATGGGAATTCCATGAACCTTCTTTGCAAAGATGTCCAGCGTTTTCTTAAAAGAACCAGTAGACATGTATGCCTCCACTGTTGCAGTTCTTTCTTCAAGAGGATACATTTCACTGAGATTTTTACTTCACATGTCTTAACCAAGTCCCAACAGCTTTCGTACTGGCAATACAAAATGTAGTCTCAACAGCTTCGAAATAACAGACGACAGTTCGTGGGCTACAGTGACCAGTCTGCTACTCAGGGCCACTTTCTCGTGCATCAGCCTATACTGTGACTGTACCTTTATAGTTCTGAGTGTTGGTATCGTGTATCAGTACCATCCTACAGGTGCGAATGTTGGCGACAGAACTGCAGGTTTCCGTTAGAGGCGACTGCGGTCGTGCGGGATCCAGTGGAGCAGGCCCGCTCAGCCACACCTCCAGTGGCTCTGTGCCACGAGCGCCCTCTGCTGCCACAGTATAGGACGGCCGGCGGCAGCCGCACAGCCCACCTGCACTCGGAGCCTCTTCACTGAGGCCGCCTAGTCGCTGCACTGACTGTGGTGTCACAGCCAGACACCACACTTTCTAGGTGGTAGCCTTTAAATCGGCCGCGGTCCGCTAGTATACGACGGACCCGCGTGTCGCCACTATCAGTGATTGCAGACCGAGCGCCGCCACACGGCAGGTCTGGAGACACTTCCTAGCACTCGCCCCAGTTGCACAGCCGACTTTGCTAGCGATGCTACACCGACAAATACGCTCTCATTTGCCGAGACGATAGTTAGCATAGCCTTCAGCTACGTCATTTGCTACGACCTAGCAAGGCGCCATTACCAGTTTATATTCAGATTGTTATTAATGTACCGTCAACAGCGATGTACACCATTATGGATTAAAGTTAAGTATTACATCAACTACGTACTTTATTTGCTACTATCAAGTCCCTTAACTGCTCCAGACCTCACGCCAGTCTGCGTGAGCTTAACGCGTGCTATTCGGCTACAATTCATAGTGGATTGGCTGTCGGGTCAGTCCACTACAGACTCCATCATTCGTGCTTTACTTTAGAGAGAGCCTCATCCTTGTTGATATTGTATCAGATGCACTCTGTTTCTTGCTCCGTTATTTGTAATGAGTCATCGTGTCCCTGGAGAAATACAAGTGAAGTAAATCTTCTGTTTACTGCGTTCAGTCGTTCGCTAATCATTTCTGCTCCTGGCCAGTTTTTCTACAACGACAGTTCTCACAGCATTCCTTAGCCCACCTCTCCTTGCCATTGTGTATAACGTTGTACACAACACTACGGACTCAAAGTATGGATATTAACAGTCAAATGATTGCAGAGGGTTGATGTGGCAGAAATGATACTTCTAATACTTTCGAAACGTTACAATTAGGAGATCATAAGAAGGCCCGTGAGACAAAAGGTGAGCTCCATATTTCATGAATAGGTAAGGATCAAAGCTAGATACAAAGAAAAACCTATTGTAGCGGCACCACCGTTTAGAATAGGGAAAGTTAGTGTGGTGTCACCGCCAGACACCACACTTGCTAGGTGGTAGCCTTTAAATCGGCCGCAGTCCATTAGTATACGACGGACCCGCGTGTCGCCACTGTCAGTAATTGCAGACCGAGCGCCGCCACACGGCAGGCCTAGAGAGACGTCCTAGCACTCGCCCCAGTTATACAGCCGACTTTGCTAGCGATGCTACACTGACAAATACGCTCTCATTTGCCGAGACGATAGTTAGCATAGCCTTCAGCTACGTCATTTGCTACGACCTAGCAAGGCGCCATTACCAGTTTATATTGAGATTGTTATTAATGTCCCGTCAAGAGCGATGTACACCATTATGGATTAAAGTTAAGTATTATATCAACTACGTACTTTATTTGCTACTATCAAGTCCCTTAACTGTTCCAGACCTCACGCCAGTCTGCGTGAGCTTAACGCGTGCTATTCGGCTACAATTCATAGTGCATTGGCTGTCGGGTCAGTCCACTACAGACTCCATCATTCGTGCTTTACTTCAGAGAGAGCCTCATCCTGGTTGATATTGTATCAGATGCACTCTGTTTCTTGCTCCGTTATTTGTAATGAGTCATCGTGTCCCTGGAGAAATACAAGTGAAGTAAATCTTCTGTGTACTGTGTTAAGTCGTTCGCTAATCATTTCTGCTCCTGACCAGTTTTTCTACAACGACAGTTCTCACAGCATTCCTTAGCCCACCTCTCCTTACCATTGTGTAGAACGTTGTACACAGCACTACGGACTCAAAGTATGGATATTAACAGTCAAATGATTGCAGAGGGTTGATGTGGCAGAAATGATACTGTTATGTGTCGACAGAAGTGCCGACACAGTGTTATTTAGAAGGGCCGAATAGGCACGCTATCAGCTCACCCAGAATACCGTGAAGTCTGAAACAGGATGCTCAATGAATGCTAATAAGAAAAGTACGTTGCTTTGGGAATACTTAACTTTAATCCATCCTTTTGGTATACATCGTTTATGGTGAATACAAGTAAGACTCTCTCCAGATATGGTTAACTGCGCCTTGCTAGGTCGTAGCTATGGACTTAGCTGAAGGCTATTCTAACTGTCTCTCGGCAAATGAGAGGAAGGCTTCGTACGTCTAGTCGCTAGCAATGTCGTCCGTACAACTGGGGCGAGTGCTAGTCCGTCTTTCTAGACCTGCCATGTGGTGGCGCTAGGTCTGCAAGTACTGACAGTGGCGACACGCGGGTCCGACATGTACTAATGGACCGCGGCCGATTTAAGCTACCACCTAGCAAGTGTGGTGTCTGGCGGTGACACCACAGATACTTCTAATACTTTCGAAACGTTACAATTAGGAGATCATAAGAAGGCCCGTGAGACAAGAGGTGAGCTCCATATTTCATGAATAGGTAAGGATCAAAGCTAGATACAAAGAAAAACCTATTGTAGCGGCACCACCGTTTTTTTTTTTTTTTCTTAGATCCACCAGATTGACCTGCTGCAGCCTGACGTTTACCTGAATCTACCTGCATTGGCGAACTCATACCTTCGTCACTATCAGAATATGGTACTAAACGTTGTGGTTCAGAATGTTGTTGTGTTTCTTCTTGTCTTTCTACGTCTTCGTCTTCTTCGCTGTCTGATACCTCGTGGTCTACGTGATGTTCGTTTAAAGAACTTGTTCCAGTGGCTGAACCAGATGTTGATGGACGGTCGTGATCTATAGGCAAACCACGGCGAACACGAGACATTAGCCATTGTTCATAGGCATAGCGTTTCTCGCCTTCATGTATGAACTCCCAATTAGACCGTTCCCACGGTGGAATATCATAATTCTGAAGGCAAGAAACGTTAAAATTAAATAATGAAAGCAAAAATATATCATACACAACAAAAATTATATTGACATACCTGTTTTTTCGGCATTTGGTTGTTTCGGATACAAAGTTTTTCCAATACGTTGTTCAACAGCTGTCTTCAATTTCAGGCCGTATTTTCCCACAAATGAATGCCAATTTCGTGTATGACTCCAGTCAATTGCAATTAGAATAGGGAAAGTTAGTTTTGTGCAATATTCTGAGCACAAGTTACAGCCAGGTGCAGACCGGATTGCAGTAAATTACGGTGACCAGCGGTTGCGAAATGGAATGGAGGCCACAGGGGCCATCGAACCGTTGGAAAGAGGAAAAGAGTAAATGCAGCGGTTCGCATGTCGAAAGCTATGGGCAGTAGGGTCCCACTCGCACAACCAGGGTGTGGGGTGTACATGACTCGGAGTGACGCATTAGCGAAACAGAGGCGAGCAGCGGAGTATAAATAGGTGTTTTCTAACGAGATTCAATTCAAGTGTGGCAGCTCTCCTGGACAGCGGCACGTCTCACACTACCGGCGACACACGGTGACAGATGGGGCGACAGCGTCCCAGTCCATGGCAGGTCGTTGGTTCGACCCTCTGAGGCCGACGCATGGTCTGCAGCCAGAGAGGGCGGGCCACTCTTTGGTTCACTACTGCGGGCAGTCGTCTCGTCTCCCGACACACGCCAGAGACTTACAAGGCGAGGGCCATAGGTTCGGACGCCGGAACAGGGGCGGTCGTTGCCACCGCATTCCCAGCTACGCCAGCCGAGGAAGAAGCAGCAGTGCGGCTGGCCTACGGCTCCCGGCGGAGCAGCGCGGAGTCAATGGGGACAGTGGCTGCTGAGTTGGCTGCTGACTCAGCCATCCTGACGTAATGGGAACTCTATACCTGGCGAACAAGGCTGGCACGACACAGCGTTGCATTGCACAGGTCGCTGGGGCAGTGGCCCCAGCAATGCGGGGCCTGTGAGGCGGACCGAGGTGAATGAAGCTTTGTACTGGAAACGAATAAATCATTTGGAAAGTTCTCGTCGAGTTTTAATACGGCACCTCCTGGCACTCACCCACTACACTATACCGCAGATCCAAGTATAGGAGAAAGATAGGATGGCCATGAAGAAGATGGAGTTGATCGATTTCAGA
Source organism: Schistocerca cancellata (assembly GCF_023864275.1). Classification (NCBI taxonomy): domain Eukaryota; kingdom Metazoa; phylum Arthropoda; class Insecta; order Orthoptera; family Acrididae; genus Schistocerca; species Schistocerca cancellata. Next base: position 119,441,568 of record NC_064637.1, on the reverse strand, counting down.
ACAGGCAAAGATGTCTAATCGAAAAATGTACTGATGATTATAAATTAAAACCATTCTTATTTTAGTAACATTTTCAGTGTCAGGTACTGTGAAAGTAGTAACCTCTAATACGAGGTGCATTCAAGTTCTAAGGCCTCCGATTTTTTTTTCTCCGGACTGGAAAGAGATAGAAACATGCGCATTGTTTTAAAATGAGGCCGCGTTCATTGTCAATACGTCCCAGAGATGGCAGCACCGTACGGCAGATGGAATTTTACCGCCAGCGGCGAGAATGAGAACTGTTTTAAATACTTAAAATGGCGACGTTTTCCTTACTTGAACAGCGTGCAATCATTCGTTTTCTGAATTTGGGTGGTGTGAAACCAATTGAAATTCATCGACAGTTGAAGGAGACATGTGGTGATGGAGTTATGGATGTGTCGAAAATGCGTTCGTGGGTGCGACAGTTTAATGAAGGCAGCACATCGTGTGACAACAAACCGAACCAACCTCGGGCTCGCACAAGCCGGTCTGACGACATCATCGAGAAAGTGGAGAGAATTGTTTTGGGGGATCGCCGAATGACTGTTGAACAGATTGCCTCCAGAGTTGGCATTTCTGTGGGTTCTGAGCACACAATCCTGGATGACGACCTGAAAATGCGAAAAGTGTCATCCAGGTGGGTGCCACGAATGCTGACAGACGGCCACATGGCTGCCCGTGTGGCATGTTGCCAAGCAATGTTGACGTGCAACGACAGCATGAATGGGACTTTCTTTTCGTCGGTTGTGACAATGGATGAGACGTGGATGCCATTTTCGAATCCAGAAACAAAGCGCCAGTCAGCTCAATGGAAGCACACAGATTCACCGCCACCAAAAAAATTTCGGGTAACCGCCAGTGCTGAAAAAATGATGGTGACCATGGTCTGGGACGGACAGCGAGGGCGTAATCCTTACCCATTGCGTTCCAAAGGGCACTACAGTAACAGGTGCATCCTACGAAAATGTTTTGAAGAACAAATTCCTTCCTGCACTGCAACAAAAACGTCCGGGAAGGGCTGCGCGTGTGCTGTTTCACCAAGACAACGCACCCGCACATCGAGCTAACGTTACGCAACAGTTTCTTCGTGATAACAACTTTGAAGTGATTCCTCATGCTCCCTACTCACCTGACCTGGCTCCTAGTGACTTTTGGCTTTTTCCAACAATGAAAGACACTCTCCGTGGCCGCACATTCACCAGCCGTGCTGCTATTGCCTCAAGGATTTTCCAGTGGTCAAAACAGACGCCGAAAGAAGCCTTCGCCGCTGCCATGGAATCATGGCGTCAGCGTTGTGAAAAATGTGTACGTCTGCAGGGCGATTACGTCGAGAAGTAACGCCAGTTTCATCGATTTCGGGTGAGTAGTTAATTAGAAGAAACATCGGAGGCCTTAAAACTTGAATGCACCTCGTAGTAACAGTTCATATTCAGATCATTTCCTCTTTCTTACAGCCAAGGAATTCTCAGATGATGGAGGCAGATAATGTTTTAATGTCCCACAAATGATGACGTTCATTAGAGATACCGAGAACGTGGACTGGGGTAGGAAAGTGGCCATGTCGGTTTCAGAGAAACCTTCCTAGATTTGCCATCAGCAGCTTATAGAAACAATGGCAGACTTGAACTTGGTTGGACAAACGGTGGATACAACAGCTGTCCTCTGAAATGACAGTTTAGGTTACAAACCATTCTCCCATCATGCCATGAAAGATATCCATGCGTTATTTTATTGCGTGATGTGCCATGAGCTCAAAATATGAGAGTAAAAGCACAGATAAATCACTTGAAGACGTTGATTTATTGGAAGATTCTGGCAAAGTATAATGCATCTGTAAGAGAAATCACTCAGTAGAACTTAGTGTAATAAGCCGAAGAGTACCGTTCAGTATTCTGTGCTCTTACGAAGCTGCATGACAACAGATGCTGAGTCGTTACCGAAGTGTACAACAGAGATGTTCAGAAAACAAAAACTGACGGCAGACGGAAAGAACGATTATGTTTAACATCAGACGGGTGATTAAACAATTACATAGCTTAATAATTTCGGGAGGAATTCATCCATGACACTGTGAAAAGATCCAAACCGGCATTTGCATAAACTGCAGTAATTCATAGAAGGTATAGGAAACTTAATCAAAATGGCTACGTTAATCTTGGAATCTTTCTCCTCTCCGAAGGAATTCCAGTGTCTGGCCACTGCCCCTTGTCACTGTCAGGTTAGTTAGTTAGCTGGAAGACAGACGACTCTGCCTACTGCTACTCCATTTTGTAAATTTACATTGCTGGTACTTCAGCAACTATTGAAGTTGGTGTGTAGAGTCTATGAGTCTGCAGAATACAATCAGAGTTTTGGAAAAAGTAGCACCAACACAATCCGAAAGATAAAAGAGGCAGGTAACTGTGAGAACTATCGCACAGTAAGTTTGATGGATCATGTATCTATGCTGCTGAAAAGAACGATATACAGAAGACTGGAAAAGGAAATTGAGGGTGTGTTAGATGATGATCAAGTTGTATTTCAGGAAGATGAGTTCACCAGAGAGGCAGCACTGACGTTGCGATTGATAATCGAAACAACATTTAAGAAAAATCGAGAAAAATTCATATGATACTTTGGCCTGTGAAAAACGTTTGACAGAAAGTGGTGCAAGACGTTAGACGTTCTGAGAAAAATAGGAGATAACTGAAGGGAAAAACGGATAACAAACTGCATCACGAACGAGAATCAAGAGGAAATAAGAGTGGAAGACCAAGAACGAAGTTCTAGGACTAAACTCGGATTAAAGAGGGTGTATGGCACGGAAGCACTCTTTCGCCCCTGTTTTTCAATCTAAACAGTGAAGAAGCGATGACGGAAATAAAAGAAAGGTTACAAAGTTGAGTTAAAATTCAGGATGAAATGATATCGATAATGAGATTTGCTAATGTTATTTTTACCCTCAGTGAAAGTGACGAAGAACTGCAGGACCTGTTGAAAGGAATGAACAATCTAATGAGTACAGAATATGGACTGCAAGTAAACTGAAAAAAGACGAACGTGTTGAGGAGCAGTAGAAACGAGATTACAAGTTAGAGGAATTTAAAGACCTCCGCTATCTTGGAAGAAAAATAACCATCACGGACGGACCTAGAAGGACATAAAGAGTTGCCCGCATCTCGTGGTCGTGCGGTAGCGTTCTCGCTTCCCACGCCCGGGTTCCCGGGTTCGATTCCTGGCGGGGTCAGGGATTTTCTCTGCCTCGTGATGGCTGGGTGTTGTGTGCTGTCCTTAGGTTAGTAAGGTTTAAGTAGTTCTAAGTTCTAGGGGACTGATGACCACAGATGTTAAGTCCCATAGTGCTCAGAGCCATTTGACATAAAGAGTTGACTACCTGAGGCAAAGAGTGCATTCCCAGCTAGTGTCAAACATGGGCATTAATCTGAGCAAATATTTCTGAGAATGTACATTTGTAACAACAGCACTGTATGAAAGCGAATCGTGGACTACAGTAAAAAAAAAAAAAAAAAAAAAAAAAAAAAAAAAGTAGAGAACTGAAGAGATTCAAATATGGTACTATAGAAGGATGTTGAAAATTGGACGAATTGATAAGAAAAGGAATGTGGTGGTTCTCCGCTCAATCGGCAAAGAAAAGAAGAAGGTGAAGGGATAGGATGACGAGACAAGTGTTAAGGGAAGAACTTTCGTGGTGCTAGAAGGAGCTGCACAGGGCGGAAACCGTAACGGAAGCCAGAGTTTGAAAATAAAATAATTGCAGACTTAAGCTGCAAGTTCTAGTCCGTAATGATGGTTTTAGTTGAATTAATATTTAATGACAATGAATACTGAGGACTGTGTTCAATCACGACTCGAGACCATAATTCCATTATTACTCAGATCAGCCGTACTAACCAACTGAGAACGTCTCCAGGCCTACCTAAAAGTTTCACAGTTTCTGATATTTCCTTCTATCAGCTATGAACAAAAGTAGATGGTTGTCCATTCTGGAATAGGACTTTTAGATGTTAACTAGTGTCAGTTATTACGCCACAGACCGCGGCGAGGAGCGCGCCCACTAGACTTCCTATCAACTATGGAGATTACGTCACACATTGGCCGCTAAGCGTACATCGGGAACCAGGGGCTCAAGAGGGAAACAGTTTTGCCTACATCAGTAATGAATTTGGTAAGAAGGCGTTTGTAACAGCATTGTTCCGCTCACACAGAAGACGTCCCGTTGCAGGAGATACAGAAGACGGTCTCTTGTGACTGTCTACAAGGCTATCAACGATTTGGAGATTACTACAGCGGATGGTGTTGGAGCTCAAGTTATAGTATTAGTATTAGTATTTGAGAAATCTTTCACGCAGGAGGATCGTACAAACATACCGCCGTTTGAGTCTCGTACAGATTCCCCTATGGAGGAGATGGTGATAGACATCCCTGGGGTTGTGAAGCAGCTGAATGGGTTGAAAATAAATAAATCGTCAGGACCTGATGGGATTCCAGTTCGGTTTTACAGAGCGTACCCTACTGCATTGGCTCCTTACTTAGCTTGCATTTATCGCGATTCTCTTGCCCAACGTAAAGTCCCGAGCGACTGGAAAAATGCGCAGGTGACGCCTGTATATAAGAAGGTTAGAAGGACGGATCCACAAAATTACAGACCAATATCCTCAACATCGGTTTGTTGCAGGATTCTCGAACATATTCTCAGTTCGAATATAATGAATTTCCTTGAGGCAGAGAAATTGCTGTCCTTGCATTAGCACGGCTTTAGAAAGCATCGCTTCTACGAAACGAAACTCTTGCGATTCATGGATGAAGGGTATAAGACGGATGCCATATTCCTTGACTTCCGTAAAGCGTTTGACTCGGTGCCCCACTGCAGACTCCTAACTAAGGTACGACCATATGTTATTGGTTCCCAAATTTCTGAGTGGCTCGGAGAGTTCTTAAGTAATAGAACCCAGTACGTTGTCCTCGATGGTGAGTGTTCATCGGAGGTGCGGGTGTCATCTGGAGTGCCCCAGGGAAGTGTGGTAGGTCCGCTGTTGTTTTCTATCTACATAAATGATCTTTTGGATAGGGTGGATAGCAATGTGCGGCTGTTTGCTGATGATGCTGTGGTGTACGGGAAGGTGTCGTCGTTGAGTGACTGTAGGAGGATACAAGATGACTTGGACAGGATTTGTGATTGGTGGAAAGAATGGCAGCTAACTCTAAATATAGATAAATGTAATTTAATGCAGATGAATAGGAAAAAGAATCCCGTAATGTTTGAATACTCCATTAGTAGTGTAGCGCTTGACACAGTCACGTCGATTAAATATTTGGGCGTAACACTGCAGAACGATGTGAAGTGGGACAGGCATGTAATGGCAGTTGTGGGGAAGGTGGATCGTCGTCTTCGGTTCATTGGTAGAATTTTGGGAAGATGTGGTTCATCTGTAAAGGAGACTACTTATAAAACACTAATACGACCTGTTCTTGAGTACTGCTCGAGCGTTTGGGATCCCTATCAGGACGGATTGAGGGAGGACATAGAAGCAATTCAGAGGCGGGCTGCTAGATTTGTTACTGGTAGTTTGATCATCACTCGAGTGTTACGGAAATGCTTCAGGAACTCGGGTGGGAGTCTATAGAGGAAAGGAGGCGTTCTTTTCGTGAATCGCTACTGAGGAAATTTAGAGAACCAGCATTAGAGGCTGACTGCAGTACAATTTTACTGCTGCCAACTTATATTTCGCGGAAAGACCACAAAGATAAGATAAGAGAGATTAGGGCTCGTACAGAGTCATATAGGCAGTCATTTTTCCCTCGTTCTGTTTGGGAGTGGAACAGGGAGAGAAGATGCTAGTTGTGGTACGAGATTGCGGAGTATGTATGTAGATGTAGATATTGCAGGGCCCCTCTGTGTTTTTTGGATGTGTTCTTCTACATCTACATCTACATCCATACTCCGCAAGCCACCTGACGGTGTGTGGCGGAGGGTACCTTCAGTACCTCTATCGGTTCTCCCTTCTATTCCAGTCTCGTATTGTTCGTGGAAAGAAGGATTGTCGGTATGCCTCTGTGTGGGCTCTAATCTCTCTGATTTTATCCTCATGGTCTCTTCGCGAGATATACGTAGGAGGGAGCAATATACTGCTCGACTCTTCGGTGAAGGTATGTTCTCGAAACTTTGACAAAAGCCCGTACCGAGCTACTGAGCGTCTCTCCTGCAGAGTCTTCCACTGGAGTTTATCTATCATCTCCGTAACGCTTTCGCGATTACTAAATGATCCTGTAACGAAGCGCGCTGCTGTCCGTTGGATCTTCTCTATGTCTTGTATCAACCCTATCTGGTACGGATCCCACACTGCTGAGCAGTATTCAAGCAGTGGGCGAACAAGCGTACTGTAACCTACTTCCTTTGTTTTCGGATTGCATTTCCTTAGGATTCTTCCAATGAATCTCAGTCTGGCATCTGCTTTACCGACAATCAACATTAAATGATCATTCCATTTTAAATCACTCCTAATGCCTACTCCCAGATAATTTATGGAATTAACTGCTTCCAGTTGCTAACCTGCTATTTTGTAGCTAAATGATAAAGGATCTATCTTTCTGTGTATTCGCAGCACATTACACTTGTCTACATTGAGATTCAGTTGCCATTCCCTGCACCATGCGTCAATTCGCTGCAGATCCTGCTGCATTTCAGTACAATTTTCCATTGTTACAACCCCTCGATACACAACAGCATCATCTGCACAAAGCCTCAGTGAACTTCCGATGTCATCCACCAGGTCATTTATGTATATTGTGAATAGCAACGGTCCTATGACACTCCCCTGCGGCACACCTGAAATTACTCTTACTTCGGAAGACTTCTCTCCATTGAGAATAACATGCTGCGTCCTGTTATCTAGGAACTCCTCAATCCAATCAGACAATTGGTCTGATAGTCCATATGCTCTTACTTTGTTCATTAAACGACTGTGGGGAACTGTATCGAACGCCTTGCGGAAGTCAAGAAACACGGCATCTACCTGTGAACCCGTGTCTATGGCCCTCTGAGTCTCGTGGACGAATAGCGCGAGCTGGGTTTCACATGACCGTCTTTTTCGAAACCCATGCTGATTCCTACAGAGTAGATTTCTAGTCTCCAGAAAAGTCATTATACACGAACACAATACGTGTTCCAAAATTCTACAACTGATCGACGTTAGAGATATAGGTCGATAGTTCTGCACATCTGTTCGACGTCCCTTCTTGAAAACGGGGATGACCTGTGCCCTTTTCCAATCCTTTGGAACGCTACGCTCTTCTAGAGACCTACGGTACACCGCTGCAAGAAGGGGGGCAAGTTCCTTCGCGTACTCTGTGTAAAATTGAACTGGTATCCCATCAGGTCCAGAGGCCTTTTCTCTTTTGAACGATTTTAATTGTTTCTCTATCCCTCTGTCGTCTATTTCGATATCTACCATTTTGTCATCTGTGCGACAATCTAGAGAAGGAACTACAGTGCAATCTTCCTCTGTGAAACAACTTTGGAAAAACACATTTAGTATTTCGGCCTTTAGTCTGTCATCCTCTGTTTCAGTACCATTTTGGTCACAGAGTGTCTGGACATTTTGTTTTGATCCACCTACCGCTTTGACATAAGACCAAAATTTCTTAGGATTTTCTGCCAAGTCAGTACATAGAACTTTACTTTCGAATTCATTGAACGCCTCTCGCATAGCTCTCTTCACACTACATTTCGCTTCGCGTAATTTTTGTTTGTCTGCAAGGCTTTGGCTATGTTTATGTTTGCTGTGAAGTTCCCTTTGCTTCCGCAGCAGATTTCTAACTCGGTTGTTGTACCACGGTGGCTCGTTTCCATCTCTTACGATCTTGCTTGGCACATACTCATCTAACGCATATTGTACGATGCTTTTGAACTTTGTCCACTGATTCTCAACACTATCAGTACTTGAGACAAAACTTTTGTGTTGAGCCAACAGGTACTCTGAAATCTGCTTTTTATCACTTTTTCTAAACAGAAAAATCTTCCTACCCTTTTTAATATTCCTATTTACGGCTGAAATAATCGATGCCGTAACCGCTTTATGATCGCTGATTCCCTGTTCTGCGTTAACTTTTTCAAATAGTTCGGGTCTGTTTGTCACCAGAAGGTCTAATATGTTATCGCCACGAGTCGGTTCTCTGTTTAACTGCTCAAGGTAGTTTTCAGATAAAGCACTTAAAAAAATTTCACTGGATTCTTTGTCCCTGCCACCCGTTATGAACGTCTGAGTCTCCCAGTCTATATCCGGCAAATTAAAATCTCCACCCAGAACTATAACATGGTAGGGAAATCTACTCGAAATATTTTCCAAATTATCCTTCAGGTGCTCAGCCACAACAGCTGCTGAGCCAGGGGGCCTATAGAGACATCCAATTAACATGTCTGAGCCTGCTTTAACCGCGACCTTCACCCAAATTATTTCACATTTCGGATCTCCGTCAATTTCCTTCGATACTATTGCACTTCTTATCGCTATAAACACGCCTCCCCCTTCACTGTTCAGCCTGTCTCTGCGGTACACATTCCAATCTGAGTTTAGGATTTCGTTACTGTTTACGTCTGGTTTCAGCCAACTTTCTGTCCCTAGTACTATATGGGCGTTGTGATCGTTTATTAATGAAAGCAGTTCTGGGACCTTTCTATAGACGCTCCTGCAGTTTACTACTAGCACATTAATATTGTTATTCCCTGTTGCATTTTGCCTACTCCTATCTTGCCGCGTCTCAGGAGGCGTCTTGTCGGGCCTAGGGAGGGGATTCTCTAACCTAAAAAACCCCCATGTGCACTCCACACGTACTCCGCTACCCTTGTAGCCGCTTCCGGCGTGTAGTGCACGCCTGACCTATTCAGGGGGACCCTACATTTCTTAATTTCACTTTCATCAAAGTTGATGCAGCTCAGTGTGGTAATAAGTGGATCACCGTTGCATTAGTTCATTATAATGGGGATAAAGTTAAAACAATTCCAGGACTCAAGACCTTTAATTTTAGAGACGTTATAGACTGTCATATCTTTCAGAAGGCGAGGTATATGACAAAGATATGGTAATGTAAGTGTCGTATGACTACGGCCTGCCGTCGGGTAGACCGTTCGCCGGGTGCAAGTCTTTCAATTTGACGCCACTTCGGCGATTTGCGGGTCCATGGGGATGAAATGATGATGATAATTAGGGCAACACAACACCCAGTCCCTGAGCGGAGAAAATCTCCGACCCAGCCGGGAATCGAACCCAGGCCCTTAGGATTGATATTCTGTCGCTCTGACAACTCAACTACCGGGGGCGGACAAAGATATGGTTAAATCCTACTTCACATCTACAACGCCATTGATATTAAGGTCTCGTAATCATCATAAAATTATTGAACAGGAAGGAGCATGGTCCAAATGGCTCTGAGCACTATGGGACTTAACTTCTGAGGTGATCATCCCCCTGGAACTTAGAACTACTTAAACCTAACTAACCTAAGGACATCACACACATCCGTGCCCGAGGCAGGATTCGAACCTGCGACCGTAGCGGTCGCGCGGTTCCAGACTGTAGCGTCTAGAACCGTTCGGCGACTCCGGCCGGCGAAGGAGCATGTATATGGATCAAGGGTGACCCTGTTGTGTTAGATAACCTCGGTTTCCCCTGGCATAAGAGAAATTAATCGCACTGACATGGAACGGATGCAAGTATTGAGGATGAAAACAGTGAAGATGCATTGATGTGAAATGATTTTGGCAATGATTACTGTAGTTGTTCAAGCAATGCATGTGTTTCAGTCATAACAGGGAACAAAATGCCATTAGTATTAGCATAATCATTACATTAGAGTTCAGCATATTTGATTGTTAGATGGCTCATGTCGTTTAATGTCGTTCCATCTTAATTGCTTTCATTCCTCTTACCTCCATTCATTTTATGTCACTGAAGTTAATTCGTTAACTATGCAATAGTCTTACAAACGCCGCCATGTATATGATGGAAGGATCATGAGAATAAGGCAACCCTGTGGCCGAGCGGTTCTAGGCGTTTCAGTCTGGAACCGCGCGACCGCTACGGTCGCAGGTTCGAATCCTGCCTCGGGCATGGATGTGTGTGATGTCCTTAGGTTAGTCAGGTTTTAGTAGTTCTAAGTTCTAGGGGACTGATGACCTCAGATGTTTAGTCCCATAGTGCTCAGAGCCATTTGAACCATTTGAATAAGGCAAGAGAGATCAGAGTGTGGATGTAAGTATTTAGAGAGGCGCCTTAGTTTTAGCATATATAAACAACCAGACTACACTCCCCATGAAAAATACTGGAACACCTATAAGTGGAGCAGGAAGCGAAATGAAACTTCACTGGTTGAGAGGATATATGATGTTATTACAGTGCTTACAAAATAGTGCTACATTTACAAGGAATTTGGCAGTATTATGAGTCCACATATCACAATGAATTAGCAGCCCATCTGGCTTGGACGCTTGCACTGATCGTAAAGCTGTTATATGTTTTCCTGAGGTAAGATGGCCCGCATCTGTTGTAATTGGTGCTCGATCTACTGGGATGGAGTTGAGGTGCGAGATGGTTCCACACATGTTCTAACAGAGACAGATCTGTGGATCTACTGGTCATGGGAGAATCTCAATATCTCGCAAAAAGGGCTAGAGACTTGTACCTTGTGTGGATGAGCATTGTCCTGTTGAGAAATACCACCACAGCACTTTCACACAGTCAACAAGACATGAAGACCCAAGTAGTCAGTGAGGTTCGATTGTGCTGTCAGAATTCCCTCAGTCACTACTCCGACGAATCCTCGTAGCCTGACGCCAGGAATAACACTGCTGTGTCTCTTCAAAACATTGGAAGAATGAGAAATCTCCCCATGTCACCACCGTTGTCACCAATGATAATCCTTCGGGATACTGCAAAACCGCGGTTTATTGCTGAACACAGTACGACGCCATTAATCAGCAGTCCATGCTTCTCGGTCACCGCAGTACTCCAAATGCAGCTGTATGTGTTGTGGTCTTAAAGGTGGCCTGCCCACGGCACAATAATTCCCTATCCCCACTGCTACTAGTCTACGATCACTGCTGGGAGCCCATTAATTGTTCTCGGATGGCAGGCGCAGGTCCAAAGAGTATAAGATGTGCTTGGCGCACAATTAGGCGGTTCTCCCCTGTTACTGTAACACGTGGTCGACCGCAACGTCGACTACGAAACAGAGGTGACTGGAAAATCACTGTAGCGACAATACAGATCCAATATGACGAAATCCACTGCCATAAGCGATGTTAACAAAGGATGGGTTATTACGCACAGGCAAGCAGGAACCCAGCAGCATATCCGAAATTGTGGAACTGTTCGACGTGCTGTATTGTCTATGGAAACTAACCAGGTGACAAGATGCTGGACACCCTCTCTCCTCAACGGAAAGTGACATTCAGGAGCTTTCGCACTTTATAATCAGGATAAGCAGCTATCTGTGACAGGCCTGAAGACAGAGTGCAGTGTTGGTGCATGTACAATCGTTTTGGTGTTCACTGTTCTGCACACATTTTGGAGCGCCACAGCCTATGACCCCAATGTATTCCCTTGCTGGCCCAACATCACTGACAATTTCAAATGCACTGAGCAAAGGAATATCAAGATTGGATCGTTGATGAATGTAAACGTGTTACGTGATCCGAGGGGTCATCTTGCTTGTAGTACCACATCGAGGGTCTTGTACAGATAAGCTGTCATCCAGGCGAATGTGTGCTCGAAAGATTCACTGCACCAGAAATGCAGTCTGGTGGGGGTAGTATATTATGTCATGTTATGTTAACCAGGGACCTAGAAACGACGGAGAGGCTCCGTCCCCGTTGCAGCCGCAGTGGTCCGCAACCCCACGACGACTACCGCAGTCCACTTCACCCCTCCGCCGCCCCACATCGAACCCAGGGTTATTGTGCGTTTCGGCGCCTGGTGAACCCCCAGGGAACGTCTCACACCAGACAAGTGTAACCCCTATGTTTGCGTGGTAGAGTAATGGTGGTGTACGCGTACGTCAGGAACTTGTTTGCGCAGCAGTCGCCGACATAGTGTAGCTGAGGCGGAATAAGGGGAACCAGCCCGCATTTGCCGAGGAAGATGGAAAACCGCCTAAAAACCATCCACAGACTGGCCAGGACACAGGACTTCGACACAAATCCTCTGGGCAGATTCTTGCCAGGGATCGGAGCTCCTTCCCGCCTGGAATGCCGTGCGTTAGACTGTACGGCCAACAGGGCGGACTGAGGGAAGCATTATGCTATGGGGGACATCCAGGTGGGCAGCCACTAGACTTGTTATAGTAATCGAAGGCAACATGACGGTTGGGAACTACATGGTAATTATAGCGGACTAGCTGCGTATCTTCACGCTCGGTGTTATTTCCGATGTCGATGGCATCTTCCAGCAGGATAATGGTCTGTGTCAGAAGGGAAAAAATAAATGGAAATCGATAGGTACTTATGATGTCCAGACAAAATGATTACAATTCCAGAAAAATTGGACAACTCAACCAAGAGGAAAGCTTCACAAGCTGAGCAAGTCAGTAACCTGGTGAGCCACCTCTGGCCCTTATGGAAACCGTTACTGGGCTTGGAACTGACTGATAAGAGTTACTGGATTTTCTCCTGAGGCGTAGCGTGCTGAATTGTGGTAGGAGGAGAGTTCCAGCGGTCTTGTTGGATACAGTATGGTCTGAATAAGCATGAAGACAAGCAATAGAAACTGTGTCTGCGGGCATTACTTTGTTGAAATATAAGCCCAGGATGGTTTGCCATGAAGGGCGAAATAAAACTGGGCGAAGAATATCGTCGACATAGCGCTGTACTGTAAATATACAATGGATGACAACCAGTGGGGCTCTGCTATAAAAAATATTGGTACCCCTAACTGTCGCTCATTGTTGTTGGGCCATATGCCAGGCAACAGTCAGGTTGAAATCCTTCTGCTGTCACAGGATTCGCCAGACTCCCCAGACACTTCTTTGGACTGGAATATCATTGTTGGGCCATACACCAGGCAACAGTCAAGTTGACATCCTGCTGTTGTCACGGGATTCCCCAGACTCCCCAGACACTTCTTCGGACTGGAATCACATTGACTGGAGTAGAATTGTCTTTAGTGCTGAGTCCCACTTCAGACTGAGCCTTGATGACCATTGGAGACGTGTCTGGAGATGCCCCAGTGGAATACCAACCTGACTGTCTCCCACCATATGAACTGATAACCAGGCATCATCGTCTGGGGTGTCATGTCATTTCATGTTAGGACCTCTTTGCCTGTCACCTGTAGCGCTATTTCAAATGGCTCTGAGCACTATGGGACTCAACTGCTGTGGCCATAAGTCCCCTAGAACTTAGAACTACTTAAACCTAACTAACCTAAGGACATCACACACATCCATGCCTGAGGCAGGATTCGAACCTGCGACCGTAGCGGTCGTGCGGTTCCAGACTGTAGCGCCTTTAACCGCTCGGCTACTCCGGCCAGCAGCGCTATTTCAGCACAGTGGTATTGTTCTTCTACACGTGGTGAGAGCTTACTTCTTTTCTTCATGCTTGTCAGTCCCTACCTCGATCAGCAAGGTCACCATATCTCTCCCTGCACTCCAACGAGTTGGGATTTTGGCGATCCAACGCACCAGTTGGATAGAGTTTGGCACAACATCCCTCCAAGCCGAATATCTGCTTCCATAAGGGCCAGAGGTGGAACAACATGTTATTGACTTGCTCAGTATGTGAATCTCTTTTTTTTTTAATAAATCATCCTATTTTTTTTAAACTGTAATCTTGTCAGTACATATATATCACATGTACCGATTTCCGTCCCATACGGATAATACCTTTGTGGTGCGCTGTTCTTTTTTATTGTGTAGGTAGATCAAAGTTTAAGTAGGAAAGTAATTTAAGAGAAACATTCTTCACCGAATATATGATCTCATGAGATGGCCAGCTTTCTTGTCAGATCAGGTGTTGCTATCCCTCCAAGTACCAAACTGTAACAACTTTCGTTGCAGCCACTACTGCAACGATAGGCAGTAACAAATTCAGTAGAAGCTGTGTCAATAAAAGAAATAAATAAGACTGAGAGGAATATAAGGAGAGGAGTTGCACGCTAGGGATGGAGGGTGAAGGAGGAAGTGTGGAGAGCGCCCGTCCTGCCAGCAGCATGTTGGCAGCGCCTGGCGCCACTACACTGGAGTGGAGAGCCGGCGGCGTCTGGCGCGCTGCCAGGATTGGCCAGCCGCCGGCCAATCAGCGGCTGAGTGACAAAGTGCCCGCCGGCGTGGCCCGGAAACTAAATCACCCAGTCTGCTTCCTCCCGGCCACGCCGCAGCGGGCGCTGAGGGGCCATATGGGGGCTTCGCGAGGACTTCTCGGGCCGCCAGAGGCCGTTTAGCCCACACGCCGAGGTCGGTGCAGGTCTTCAAACCACAATGCGACGTCTCCCATCGCCGCTACGCTGTGAAGTACTCACTAATAGGCGAAAGTAATTAGTGAAACTTTGGAGGCAACTTTAAACGTCATCTTGCCGCCTTTCGGATGTGCCAACTAGAAACCATGAGCCAAATTCAATTCCTTTTAGATGTCGTGTTGTACAGTTATGTGAAAACAGAGTAAATCACCCTTAAGAGCCAATCACAGGGTTCTTCTAAACACCTTCAGACTATATCTCAACCATTCCACCTCTGACAGCACCTGGGAAAAGTGAGCACTTAAATCTACATCTACATTCTACCTTTGTACTCCGCAAGACAACCAACGGTGTGTGGCGGAAGGCACTTTGCGTGCCACTGTCATTACCTCCCCTTCCTGTTCCAGTCGCGTATCGTTCGCGGTAAGAACGACTGCCGGCAAGCCTCCGTGCGCGGTCGAATCTCTCTAATTTTACATTCGTGATCTCCTCGGGAGGTATAAGTAGGGGGAAGCAATATATTCGATACCTCATCCAGAAACGCACCCTCTCGAAACACCACGATGCAGAGCGGCTCTCTTGCAGAGTCTGCCACTTGAGTTTGTTAAACATGCTGATAGGCACGCGTTAAGCTCACGCAGACTGGCGTGAGGTCTGGAACATTACAATGTAATTAATATAGCAAATAAAGTACGTAGTTGAAGTAATACTTAACTTTATTCCATAATTGGTGAACATCGCTCTTGTTGATACATGATTTATAATCTCAATATAAATTGGTAATAGCGCCTTGCTAGGTCGTAGCAAATGACGTAGCTGAAGGCTATGCTAACTATCGTCTCGGCAAATGAGAGCGTATTTGTCAGTGTAGCTTCGCTAGCAGAGTCGGCTGTACAACTGGGGCGAGTGCTAGGACGTCTCACTAGACCTACCGTGTGGCGGCGCTCGGTCTGCAATCACTGACAGTAGTGACACGCGGGTCCGACTTATACTAGCGGACCGCGGCCTGTTTAAAGGCTACCACCTAGCAAGTGTGGTGTCTGGCGGTGACACCACACCTCATCCAGAAACGCACCCTGTCGAAACCTGGACGGCAAGCTACACCGCGATGCAGAGCGCCTCTCTTGCAGAGTCTGCCACTTGAGTTTGCTAAACATCTCCGTAACGCTATCACGGTTACCAAATAACGCTGTGACGAAACACGCCGCTTTTCTTTGGATCTTCTTTATCCCGACCTGGTACGGATCCCAAAATGGTTCAAATGGCTCTGAGCACTATGCGGCTTAACTTCTGAGGTCATCAGTCGCCTAGAACTTAGAACTAATTAAACCTAACCTAAGCACATCACACACAGCCATGCCCGATGCAGGATTCGAACCTACGACCGTAGCGGTCGCTCGGCTGCAGACTGTAGCGCCTAGAACCGCACGGCCACTCCGGCCGGCTACGGATCCCACATTGATGAGTAATACTCAAGTATAGGTCGAACGAGTGTTTTGTAAGCCACCTCCTTTGTTGATGGACTACATTTTCTAAAGACTATCCCAATGAATCTCAACCTGGCACCCGCCTTACCAACAATTAATTTTATATGATCATTCCACTCCAAATCGTTCCGCACGCATACTCCCAGATATTTTACAGAAGTAACTGCTACCAGTGTTTGTTCTGCTATCCTATAATCATTCAATAAAGGATCCTTCTTTCTATGTATTCGCAATACATTACATTTGTCTATGTTAAGGGTCAGTTGCCACTCCCTGCACCAAGTGCCTATCCGCTGCAGATCTTCCTATATTTCGCTGCAATTTTCTAATGGTGCAACTTCTCTGTATACTACATCATCCACGAAAAGCCGCATGGAACTTCCGACACTATCTATTAGGTCATTTATATATATTGTGAAAAGCAATGGTCCCATAACACTTCCCTGTGGCACGGCAGAGGTTACTCTAACGTCTGTAGACGTCTCTCCATTGAGAACAATATGCTGTGTTCTGTTTGCTAAAAACTCTTCAATCCAGCCACACAGCTGGTCTGATATTCCGTAGGCTCTTACTTTGTTTATCAGGCGACAGTGCGGAACTGTATCGAACGCCTTCCGGAAGTCAAGGAAAATTGCATCTACCTGGGAGCCGGTATCTAATATTTTCTGGGTCTCATGAACAAATAAAGCGAGTTGGGTCTCACACGATCACTGTTTCCGGAATCCATGTTGATTCCTACGGAGTAGACTCTGGGTTTCCAGAAATGACATGGTACGCGAGCGAAAAACATGTTGTAAAATTCTACAACAGATCGATGTCAGAGATATAGGCCTACAGTTTTGCGCATCTGCTCGACGACCCTTCTTGGAAACAGGAACTACCTGTGCTCTTTTCCAATCATTTGGAACCTTCCGTTCATCTAGAGACTTGCGCTACGCGGCTGCTAGAAAGGGGGCAAGTTCTTTCGCGTACTCTGTGTAGAATCGAATTGGTATTCCGTCAGGTCCAGTGGACTTTCCTCTGTTGAGTGATTCCAGTTGCTTTTCTATTCCTTGGACACTTATTTCGATGTCAGCCATTTTTTCGTTTGTGCGAGGATTTAGAGAAGGAACTGCAGTGCTGTCTTCCTCTGTGAAACAGCTTTGGAAAAAGGTGATTAGTATTTCAGCTTTACGCGTGTCATCAATGCTATTATCATCCCAGAGTGTCTGGATATGCTGTTTCGATTCACTTACTGATTTAACGTAAGACCAGAACTTCCTAGGATTTTCTGTCAAGTCGGTACATAAAATTTTACTTTCGAAATCACTGAACGCGTCACGCATAGCCCTCCTTATGCTAACTTTGACATCGTTTAGTTTATGTTTGTCTGTATGAGCTGTAATTTCCGTCATTGTATTAGGACGATCATTTCTGCCGAAGTAGATTAACGACAGTAAAATATTCTCGCTATATGGTCGAGAGACGTTTTCAAGTCTCAAATATTTACGATATATACATGCAGACTGAAGCGACGACTGAAAATTTGCGTCAAGGCCAGGAACCATGCAGTCTCTGGAACCATATAGTTTTATTTAAATGAAGCGCCTATGATTGGTTTTCAGGCAGGATCCCCCGTTCCGTTTGATGCTGGGGTGTATTCGAAGCCTCTACAATGGTGCTCCAATTTGGGGGTAACTGCAAGTGGACAGAAGCGTGAATGGGAATCTGGACTGAGGAGGGAGGAATGCTAGGGTAGTCTGTGCAGTTGTGCAAAGCCACTGTGCCAGGGTGGCGTAGTGGTTAGTGCTTCTGCCTCGTGAATAAAAGACCCGGCTTCGAATACTGGTCTTGGTACAAATTTTCATTTGTCACTTCAGTCTGCAAATACACTCCTGGAAATGGAAAAAAGAACACATTGACACCGGTGTGTCAGACCCACCATACTTGCTCCGGACACTGCGAGAGGGCTGTACAAGCAATGATCACACGCACGGCACAGCGGACACACCAGGAACCGCGGTGTTGGCCGTCGAATGGCGCTAGCTGCGCACCATTTGTGCACCGCCGCCGTCAGTGTCAGCCAGTTTGCCGTGGCATACGGAGCTCCATCGCAGCCTTTAACACTGGTAGCATGCCGCGACAGCGTGGACGTGAACCGTATGTGCAGTTGACGGACTTTGAGCGACGGCGTATAGTGGGCATGCGGGAGGCCGGGTGGACGTACCGCCGAATTGCTCAACACGTGGGGCGTGAGGTCTCCACAGTACATCGATGTTGTCGCCAGTGGTCGGCGGAAGGTGCACGTGCCCGTCGACCTGGGACCGGACCGCAGCGACTCACGGATGCACGCCAAGACCGTAGGATCCTACGCAGTGCCGTAGGGGACCGCACCGCCACTTCCCAGCAAATTAGGGACACTGTTGCTCCTGGGGTATCGGCGAGGACCATTCGCAACCGTCTCCATGAAGCTGGGCTACGGTCCCGCACACCGTTAGGCCGTCTTCCGCTCACGCCCCAACATCGTGCAGCCCGCCTCCAGTGGTGTCGCGACAGGCGTGAATGGAGGGACGAATGGAGACGTGTCGTCTTCAGCGATGAGAGTCGCTTCTGCCTTGGTGCCAATGATGGTCGTATGCGTGTTTGGCGCCCTGCAGGTGAGCGCCACAATCAGGACTGCATACGACCGAGGCACACAGGGTCAACACCCGGCATCATGGTGTGGGGAGCGATCTCCTACACTGGCCGTACACCACTGGTGATCGTCGAGGGGACACTGAATAGTGCACGGTACATCCAAACCGTCATCGAACCCATCGTTCTACCATTCCTAGACCGGCAAGGGAACTTGCTGTTCCAACAGGACAATGCACGTCCGCATGTATCCCGTGCCACCCAACGTGCTCTAGAAGGTGTAAGTCAACTACCCTGGCCAGCCAGATCTCCGGATCTGTCCCCCACTGAGCATGTTTGCGACTGGATGAAGCGTCGTCTCACGCGGTCTGCACGTCCAGCACGAACGCTGGTCCAACTGAGGCGCCAGGTGGAAATGGCATGGCAAGCCGTTCCACAGGACTACATCCAGATTCTCTACGATCGTCTCCATGGGAGAATAGCAGCCTGCATTGCTGCGAAAGGTGGATATACACCGTACTAGTGCCGACATTGTGCATGCTCTGTTGCCTGTGTCTATGTGCCTGTGGTTCTGTCAGTGTGATCATGTGATGTATCTGACCCCAGGAATGTGTCAATAAAGTTTCCCCTTCCTGGGACAATGAATTCACGGTGTTCTTCTTTCAATTTCCAGGAGTGTATATACCAAGGGTGCCTAAGATGTGAAAAGGACTAATGAACCCTGTGGTTTCATTTCATCACATTTCGCTGGTGAAGCTCTCGCGCTGGATTTTTAGAGTACTGGTCCTATACTGAATGTGTTAGGGCCTTCACTATTTACTGCAAGAACAGGAAACACCACAATATTCTTGTGACAGCTAATCATTACACAAAAATCAATAAATCTTCCCCTCTGCCCTGACGGCCTAGTAAGTTTGTCAAAATGTTCCCTGCGCTAGAGTGGTCGGCCCTACGGGTACTGAGTCATCTATCAACGTCGCGCACCTGTCAGTGCAGGCCGTGGCTAAACACGCACGTCTCCTGGGCAGTCCGCTAATCTGAACGCGTGGACCCGTCACAGCTAGCGTTATAGGCAGCTCTGGTCTGATACGACAGAGCTAAACGATCGATGGCACGCTTCCAGTAATGTCTGCAGCCACGCAGTGCATACACGTACACTGCCTTGACAGGTCATTAATCACTACGCATCCCTAGTCATCAAAGGTTCTCAGTACAAATCATTTCCTACTTTGATATAAAAGTAGAGGTCGTGTTTGAACACTGTCTGCATATACATCTACGTGGTTACTCTGTAATTCACACGTAAGTGCCCAGCAGAGGGTTCATAGAACCATTTTCATACTACTTCTCCACCATTCCACTCTCGAATGGTGCGTGGGAAAAAGGAACACCTAAATCTTTCCGTTCGAGCACTGATTTCTCTTATTCTATTATGATGATAATTTCTCCCTACTTAGGTGGGTGTCAGCAAAATATTTTCGCATTCGGAAGAGAAACTTTGAAATTTCGTAAATAGATCTCGCCGCAAAGAAAACCGTCTTTGTTTCAGTGACTACCACCCCAACTCGCGTATCATATCAGTGACACTCCCACCCCTGTTGCGTGATAATACGAAACGGGCTGCCCTTCTTTGCACTTTTTCGATGTCCTTCGTCAATCCTCCCTGGCAAGGATCCCACACCATGCAGCAATATTCCAGCAGAGGACGGACAAGTGTAATGTAGGCTGTGCCTTTACTGGGTTTGTCGCATCTTCTAAGTGTTCTGCCAACAAAGCGTAGTCTTTGTTACGCCTTCCCTACAATATTATCTGTAGTGGACTGACAAGACAGCCAGTCCACAGTGACGGGTCACCGAAAGGCACGCGTTTACACACGCCGGCCGAAATGCACGCTATAATCTAACGCAGACTGGCGTGAGGTCTGAAACAGGATACGTAATGAATGCTATAAAGAAAAGTACGTAGCTGCTGGAATACTTAACTTTAATCCATCATTTGTATACAGCATTGTTGACGATACAAGTGAGACTCTCTCCAGGTATGGTTAAGGCGCCTTGCTAGGTCGTAGCCATGGACTTAGCTGAAGGCTATTCTAACTGTCTCTCGGCAAATGAGAGAAAGGCTTCGCCAGTGTAGTCGCTAGCAAAGTCGTCCGTACAACTGGGCGAGTGCTAGTACGTCTCTCTCGACCTGCCGTGTGGTGGCGCTCGGTCTGCGATCACTGACAGTGGCGACATGCGGGTCCGACATGTACTAATGGATCGCGGCCGATTTAAAGCTACCACCTAGCAAGTGTGGTGTCTGGCGGTGACACCACATTATCTATGTCGTCTTTCCAATTTAAGTTGCTCGTAATTGTAATTCCTAGGTATTTAGTCGAATTGACAGGCCCTAGCTTTGTGAGATTTATCGTATAGCCAAAATTTATCGGATTTCTTTTGGTACCCATGTGGATGCCCTCGCACTTTTCTTTGTTTAATGCCAATTGCCACTTTTCGCACCATACAGAAATTCTCTCTAGATCATTTTGTAATTGGAATTGATCGTCTGATGATTTTACTAGACGGTAAATTACAGCGTCATCTGCAAACAGTCTATGGGGACTGCTCAGATTATCACCTAGATAATTTATATAAATCAGGAACAGCAGAGGCCCTATTACACTACCTTGCGGAACGCCAGATATCACTTCTATTCTACTCGATGATTTACCGTCTATCACTACGAACTGTGACCTGTCTGAGAGGAAATCACGAATCCAGTAACACAACTGAGACGATACTCCGTATGCAAGCAATTTGATTAATAGTCGCTTGTAAGGAACGGTATCAAAAGCCTTCTGGAAATCTAGGAATACGGAATCGATCTGAGATCCCTTGTCGACACCACTCATTACTTCATGGGAATAAAGAGCTAGCTGTGTTGCACAAGAACGATATTTCCTGAATCCGTGTTGGTCATGTATCAATAAGTCATTTTCTTCAAGGTGACTCATAATGTTCGAGTACAGTATACGGTCCAAAATCCAACTGTAAATTAAGGTCAGTGATGTGGGTCTGTAATTAAATGGGTTACTCCTATTTCCTTTCTTGAATATTGGTGTGAACTGTGCTACTTTCCAGTCTTTAGGAAAAGACCATTCGTCAAGTGAGTGGTTTTACGTGATTGCTAAGAAAGGCGCTATTGTGTCTGCATACTCTGAAAGCAACCTGGTTGGTATACCATCTGGACCGGAAGACTTGTCTTTCTTAAGTGATTCGTGTTGTTTTGCAACACCTAAGATATCTACTTTTATGTCGCTCATGCTAACAGCTGTTCCGCACTATATTTCGAGCTTCCGTGCGACCCAAGATTCCACCACACTGCGATAGTTGCAGTAGAAATCCATGCGCACTTTTTGTCCTGAACGGAGTATTTCATTTGCCGGTAATGGAGCGATCTATAAGGATTTCGTAACGAAACAAATATTGAGAATGTCTTAAAATCTTACCTTGCGTAAAATCGCATCGATAAGCTGCAAGTTGTGGGTGAGGAGTTACACGTTTTATCGAGCGATCGTATTTTGTACTTGGTGTTTTCAGTTTTATCGGTATTAGGGCATAGTCCAAAGCATATTTTTGTACCTATCGGTTCGTCTCCTAATGCTGGGGACATAGTCAGGAACTATAAAGACCCAGGTAGCCATTTAACATTTAAACACGCTCAGCAAGCCGAACTGTTTGTACTTACGTGCGAAACGATAGGTTCGTCACGTCATCTGATCCCTACTTAAGACAGCAGGGTCGCGCTGAAGTATATCATGGAGTCTGTACTGGGGGTGAGGCGGTGCTGTTTGCTTCGGGTACTAAGGCCAAAAAGTTCTTTTCCGTTAAAGTCATATATGTGTTTTCGAATTTCTAGGGCCCTCTGCTCTACATTTACATCTACATTTACATAAACACGCCGCAACCCACCGTGTGGTTGTTGGGTTCCTTTTCTGTTCCATTCCCACATAGAGGGAGGCAAAAACGACTGTCTACATTCCTCCGCATGAGCTCTAGTTCCCCTAATCTTATCTCCATGGTCCTTATGCAATATGTACGTTTTCGGCAGTAGAATCGTACTGCAGTCAGCTTCAAATGCCCGTTCTCTCAATTTCCTCAACAGCACTTCTCGAATAGAACGTCCCCTCCTCCCGTTTCAGCATCTCCGTAATGCATGCGTGTTCTTCGAACTTGCCGGTTACAAATCTAGCAGTCCACCTCTGAAGTGCTACAATGTCTTCCTTTAATCCGACCTGGCGTGGATCGCAGGCACTCTAACAGAACTCAACAATGGGTCACTCTAGTATCCTATATGCGGTCTCCTTTACAGATGAACCATATTTTTCTAAAATTCTCCCAATAAACCGAAGTACACCATTCACCTTCCCTACTAAAGTCCTTACATTCACATTCCACTCATATCGCTTTGCAAAGTTACGTCTAGACATTTAATAGACGTGACTGTGTCAAACAGTACACTACAAAGTGCATTCTAGTTCTAAGGCCTCCGATTTTTTTTCTAATTAACTACTCACCCGAAATCTATGAAACTGGCGTTACTTCTCGACGTAATCGCCCTGCAGACGTACACATTTTTCACAACGCTGACGCCATGATTCCATGGCAGCGGCGAAGGCTTCTTTAGGAGTCTGTTTTGACCACTGGAAAATCGCTGAGGTAATAGCAGCACGGCTGGTGAATGTGCAGCCACGGAGAGTGTCTTTCATTGTTGGAAGAAGCCAAAAGTCACTCGGACCCAGGTCAGGTGAGTAGGGAGGATGAGGAATCACTTAAAAGTTGTTATCACGAAGAAACTGTTGCGTAACGTCAGCTCGATGTGCGGGTGCGTTGTCTTGGTGAAACAGCACACGCACAGCCCTTCCCGGACGTTTTTGTAGCAGTGTTCTTCAAAACATTTTCGTAGGATGCACCTGTTACCGTAGTGCCCTTTGGAACGCAATGGGTAAGGATTACGCCCTCGCTGTCCCAGAACATGGACACCATCATTTTTTCAGCACTGGCGGTTACCCGAAATTTTTTTGGTGGCTGTGAATCTGTGTGCTTCGATTGAGCTGACTGGCGCTTTGTTTCTGGATTGAAAAATGGCATCAACCTCTCATCCATTGTCACAACCGACGAAAAGAAAGTCCCATTCGTGCTGTCGTTGCGCGTCAACATTGATCAGCAACATGCCACACGGGCAGCCGTGTGGTCGTCCGTCAGCATTCGTGGCACCCACCTGGATGACACTTTTCGCATTTTCAGGTCGTCATGCAGGATTGTGTGCACAGAACCCACACAAATGCCAAATGTGGAGGCGTTCTGTTCAACAGTCATTAGGCGATCCCCCAAAACAATTCTCTCCACTTTCTCGATCGTGTCGTCAGACCGGCTTGTGCGAGCCCGAGGTTGTTTCGGTTTGTTGTCACACGATGTTCTGCCTTCATTAAACTGTCGCACCCACGAACGCACTTTCGACACATCCATAACTCCATCACCACATGTCTCCTTCAACTGTCGATGAATTTCAATTGGTTGCACACCACGCAAATTCAGAAAACGAATGATTGCACGCTGTTCAAGTAAGGAAAACGTCGCCATTTTAAGTATTTAAAACTGTTCTCATTCTCGCCGCTGGCGGTAAAATTCCATCTGCCGTACGGTGCTGCCATCTCTGGGACGTATTGACAATGAACGCGACCTCATTTTAAAACAATGCGCATGTTTCTATCTCTTTCCAGTCCGGAGAATAAAATCAGAGGCCTTAGAACTTGAATGCACCTCGTACTAATACCGTATTAGAACATAATCCGTTTGTTTCTCCTTCTCGTCCGAATTAAATTACATTTTTCTACATTTAGGACTAGTTGCAATCCATCAGACGAACTATAGATTTTGTCTAAGCCATCCTGCATCTTCCTACAGACAGTCAACTTCCACACCTTCCCACACACCACAGCATCATCAGGAAATAGCCGCAGGATGCTGCTTACCCTGTATGCTAGATCACTTATGTGTATAGAAAATAACAGTGCCGCGCGGGATTAGCAGAGTGGTCTAGGGCGTGGCAGTCATGAACTGTGCGGCTGGTCCCGGCGGAGGTTCGAGTCCTCCCTCAGGCATGGGTGTGTGTGTTTGTCCTTACGGTAATTTAGGTTAAGTAGTGTGTAAGCTTAGGGACTGATGACCTTAGCAGTTAAGCCCCATAATATTTCACACACATTTGGACATTTTTGAAAATAACAGCAGTCCAACCACAGTTACTTGGGGAATTCCTGACGATGCTCTTGCCTCTGATAAACACTCGTCCGCGAGGAAAACATACGGGGTTCTGTTACTTAAGAAGTCTTCGAGCCACTCACATACCTGGAAAAGTATTCCGTATGCGCCTAACTTCATTAACTGCCGGCAGTGTGGCAGCTTGTTAAATGCTTTACGGAAGTTTAGGAATATGAAATCCGCCGGTTGCCCTTTACCCATAGTACGTACGGCACGCCGAGTTCGCATGAGCGATGCCTTAAAAAACCGTGTTGATTTATGGACAAGATTTTCTCTGTCAAAGAAATTTATTATATTCCAACTTAGAATATGTTCAAGCATTCCGCATCAAACCGACTTTAAAGATTCTGAGGATCCGTTCTTTTATCTTTCTTATATATGGGGGTCACATGCGCTTTTCCCACTCTCTCGGTAAATAAAAACTGGGCCAGAGATTCGCGGTACATGGAAGCTAAATAAGGGGCCAGTGCTGTTCGACCCAGCATAGTAATCAATGAGCCTTGATAAAATCACAATATAGGACAAACGAATTTATTGTTTTCCTGGTCCCAGATGATGCAGATTTGTCCGTGTTTCCCAGGCAATAATTGCACTTGTGTTCTTTAAGCTGTACTTCTTTTTATAGTTGCTACAAACACTACATCGCATGTGCAAGGGATTTGTATTGCCGCGTTGCGGAAAGCGGTGGTTTTGGTGCTCAGCTGTGTAGGAACATTCGCGAACCCCTCTTGTCGGTTTTGAACACTTTATTAATACTGTATTTCGCACATATTTTGCTGATATAATCCTTTTCATACGGACCAGTTAAATGAAAACGAGACAGTTGAAAAAAAGTAAGTAATCTGTTTATTGTTTCAAAAGTAATCGCATTAACTGTTAATACACTCCTGGAAATGGAAAAAAGAACACATTGACACCGGTGTGTCACAAGCAATGATCACACGCACAGCACAGCGGACACACCAGGAACCGCGGTGTTGGCCGTCGAATGGCGCTAGCTGCGCAGCATTTGTGCACCGCCGCCGTCAGTGTCAGCCAGTTTGCCGTGGCATACGGAGCTCCATCGCAGTCTTTAACACTGGTAGCATGCCGCGACAGCGTGGACGTGAACCGTATGTGCAGTTGACGGACTTTGAGCGAGGGCGTATAGTGGGCATGCGGGAGGCCGGGTGGACGTACCGCCGAATTGCTCAACACGTGGGGCGTGAGGTCTCCACAGTACATCGATGTTGTCGCCAGTGGTCGGCGGAAGGTGCACGTGCCCGTCGACCTGGGACCGGACCGCAGCGACGCACGGATGCACGCCAAGACCGTAGGATCCTACGCAGTGCCGTAGGGGACCGCACCGCCACTTCCCAGCAAATTAGGGACACTGTTGCTCCTGGGGTATCGGCGAGGACCATTCGCAACCGTCTCCATGAAGCTGGGCTACGGTCCCGCACACCGTTAGGCCGTCTTCCGCTCACGCCCCAACATCGTGCAGCCCGCCTCCAGTAGTGTCGCGACAGGCGTGAATGGAGGGACGAATGGAGACCTGTCGTCTTCAGCGATGAGAGTCGCTTCTGCCTTGGTGCCAATGATGGTCGTATGCGTGTTTGGCGCCGTGCAGGTGAGTGCCACTATCAGGACTGCATACGACCGAGGCACACAGGGCCAACACCCGGCATCATGGTGTGGGGAGCGATCTCTTACACTGGCCGTACACCACTGGTGATCGTCGAGGGGACACTGAATAGTGCACGGTACATCCAAACCGTCACCGAACCCATCGTTCTACCATTTCTAGACCGGCAAGGGAACTTGCTGTTCCAACAGGACAATGCACGTCCGCATGTATGCCGTGCCACCTAACGTGCTCTAGAAAGTGTAAGTCAACTACCCTGGCCAGCAAGATCTCCGGATCTGTCCCCCATTGAGCATGTTTGGGACTGGATGAAGCGTCGTCTCACGCGGTCTGCACGTCCAGCACGAACGCTGGTCCAACTGAGGCGCCAGGTGGAAATGGCATGGCAAGCCGTTCCACAGGACTACATCCAGCATCTCTACGATCGTCTCCATGGGAGAATAGCAGCCTGCATTGCTGCGAAACGTGGATATACACTGTACTAGTGCCGACATTGTGCATGCTCTGTTGCCTGTGTCTATGTGCCTGTGGTTCTGTCAGTGTGATCATGTGATGTATCTGCCCCTAGGAATGTGTCAATAAAGTTTCCCCTTCCTGGGACAATGAATTCACGGTGTTCTTATTTCAATTTCCAGGAGTGTACATTTATCCCACTGTGAGACAAGGCGGTCAAGGCCTGCATGGAAAATGTTTGCAGTTGCATACGCAACCATGACTGTATCCAGGCGTGCAACTCCGCGTCCGAAGCTAATCGACAGCCTCGGACGTCTTTTTTGAGGACACCAAAAATACGGAAATCGCATGGAGAGTGACGAGGACTGTGTGCAGGGTGTGTAACCTCTTTCCTGAAAAACATTCTCCAGCTTAGTAGAAACAACCCACGTCCATATGTTGCATACAAAGAGAGAATGGTCATTAGCATAAAAACTTAAGGATAGTATGCAGTACTAATAACATCTCTTAAGCAATCACATAACAAAATTAGAATATAAAAACCTTCAACTGAAAGTCTGCAGAATGTAC
This sequence comes from Schistocerca cancellata, assembly GCF_023864275.1. NCBI lineage: Eukaryota > Metazoa > Arthropoda > Insecta > Orthoptera > Acrididae > Schistocerca > Schistocerca cancellata. Next base: position 119,414,051 of record NC_064637.1, on the reverse strand, counting down.
CACCTAAACTACGTTATGTGCACGAATTAAAAAATAAATAAATAAAAAGGAGGATAACTTCACGTTTCCTAGAAAATAATTATCATATAACTTCTGACTGACTGTAACACAAACTAAGGATCAGCAAAAAACGGCGGCCTCGGTGACCGAGCGGTTCTAGTCGCTTCAGTGTGGAACCGCGCGACCGCTACGGTCGCAGGTTCGAGTCCTGCCTCAGGCATGGATGTGTGTGATGTCCTTAGGTTAGTTAGGTTTAAGTAGTTCTAAGTTCTAGGGGACTGATGATCTCAGATATTTAGTCCTGTAGTGCTCAGAGCAATTTGAACCATTTTGAACCAAAAAACATTACACAACATACTCATCTAATAGTTACATCACAGGAAATAGAACAGTAAACGAACAATCTGCCTATTCCCCACATTCTAACACGGAAAGTGGAGAACAAGTTACAGCAGTCAAATGTAACACTACGTAAAACGAACGAACTTTGTGTACCATGCATTTCTTAATCATCAATTTTCAGACATTTAATGCTGCCAGCCACAAATTCCTCTCCTGTGCCAACCTCATCATCTCATAGTAGCACTGGCAACCTACGCCCTCATGTTGGATGTATTCCAACTCTGTCGTCCTCTACAGTTCCCTCCAGCACCATGGACGTCATACCCTGATGCCTCAACAGTCCCATCATCCTGTCCCTTCTCCTTGTCAGTGTTTTCCACATATTCCTTTTATCTCCGATTCTGCTCAGAACCTCCTCCACCTTATCAGTCCACCTAATTTTCAACATTCGTCTGTAGCACCACACCGCAAATACTTCGATTCTCTTCTGTTTCGGTTTTCCCACAGTTCATTTTACGATTCGCTGCCATACAATGCTGCGCTCCAAACGCATATTCTCAGAAATTTGTTCTTCAAAATAAGGCCTATATTTGATACTAACAGACTTCTCTTCGCCAGGAATTCACTTTCTGCCATTGCTAGACTCCTTTTAATGTCCTCCTTGCTCCGCCCGTCATTGGTTACTTTTCTGCCTAGGTAGTTAGAATTCCTTAACGTCATTTACTTCGTGACCATCAATCCCGTTGTCGAGTTTCTCGCTGTTCTCATCTGTGTTACTTCTCATTACTTCGTCTTTCTTCGGTTCACTCTCAATCCATATTCTGTACCCATTACACTGTTCATTCCATTCAGCAGATCATGTAATTCTTCTTCACTTTCACGCAGGATAGCAATGTGATCGGCGATTCCTATTGCTGATATCCTTTCACCTTAAATTTTAATTCCACTCCTGAACCTTTCTTTTATTTCCATCATCGCTTCTTCGATGTACAGACTGAATAGTAGAGGAGAAAGAATACATCACTGTCTTACACCCTTTTTAATATCACAGCTCTCAGTTCTTGGTCGTCGGCTCTTATTATTCGCTCTTGTCTCTTGTACATATTATATATTACCTGTCTCTCCCTGTAGATTCCACCTATTTTTTTTCAGAATTTCGAACATCTTGCACCATTTGACACTGTCGAACGCTCTTTCCAGGTCGATAAAACCTTCGACAATGTCTTGCTTTTTCTTTAGTCCTGTTTCCATTATCAACTGCAACGTCAGAGTTGCCTCTCTCCTGCCTTTACCTTTCCTAAAGCCAATCTGATGGTCATTTATCAGGTCCTCAATTTTCTTTTCCATTCTTCTGTGTATTATTGTTGTCAGCAACTTGGATGCATGACCTGTTAAGCTGATTGTGCGATAATTCTCGCACCTGTCAACTCTTGCAATCTTGGGTAATGTGTGGATGACATTTTTCCGAAAGTCAGATGGTTCATCGCCAGAGTCGTACATCCTACACACCAACGCGAAAAGTGATTTCTTGCCACTTCCCCCAATGATTAGAAATTCTGATGGAATGTTATCAATCCTTTCTGCCTTATTTGATCTTAAGTCCTCCAAAGCTCTCTTAAATTCTGATTCTAATACTAAATCCCCTGTCTCTTCTAAATCGAATACCATTTCTTCTTCTATCACATCAGAAAATCTTCCCCCTCGTAGAGCCCTACAGCGTTCTCTTTTCACCTGCCCGCTCTCTCCATTGCATTTAACACTGGAATTCGCGTTGCACTCTTAATGTTATAACCCTTGCTTTTTATTTCACAGAAGGTTATTTTGACTTTCCTATATGCTGAGTCAGTCCTTCCGACAATATTTTTTTTCGATTTCTTCACATTTTTCATGCCTCCATTTCGTCTTAGCTTCCCTGTCCTTCATATTTATTTCATTTCTCAGCGACTTGTATTGCTGTAATCCTGAATTTCCCTGAACATTTTTCTACTTCCTACTTTCATCGATCAGCTGAAGTATTTGTTTTTTTACCCATAGTTTCTTTACAGCTACTTTCTTTGTGCCTATGTTTTTCTTTCCAACTTCTGTGATTGTCCTTTTCAGAAATGTCCGTTCTTCTTCTTCTGTACTGCCTACTGAGCTATTCCTTATTGCTGTAACTATACCCTCAGAGAACTTCAAGCGTATGTTGCCATTCCCTAGTACACTTGTGTCCAAAATTAAAGCAACGAAGGTTGCATTTATTTTGCCACAAAACAGTATAATCCGGTGATAGTAAAGTAGAAACAATCTAATGTATACAGAACGTAAACAACCGCAACATGCGTAACGGTAGACAAAAATGTTCTTCCTGTTTTCCAACTTAACGGATTTACGCACACACACACACACACACACACACACACACATACATTCCGACAACTACACTCCTGGAAATTGAAATAAGAACACCGTGAATTCATTGTCCCAGGAGGGGAAACTTTATTGACACATTCCTGGGGTCAGATACATCACATGATCACACTGACAGAACCACAGGCACATAGACACAGGCAACAGAGCATGCACAATGTCGGCACTAGTACAGTGTATATCCACCTTTCGCAGCAATGCAGGCTGCTATTCTCCCATGGAGACGATCGTAAAGATGCTGGATGTAGTCCTGTGGAACGGCTTGCCATGCCATTTCCACCTGGCGCCTCAGTTGGACCAGCGTTCGTGCTGGACGTGCAGACCGCGGGAGACGACGCTTCATCCAGTCCCAAACATGCTCAATGGGGGACAGATCCGGAGATCTGGCTGGCCAGGGTAGTTGACTTACACCTTCTAGAGAACGTTGGGTGGCACGGGATACATGCGGACGTGCATTGTCCTGTTGGAACAGCAAGTTCCCTTGCCGGTCTAGGAATGGTAGAACGATGGGTTCGATGACGGTTTGGATGTACCGTGCACTATTCAGTGTCCCCTCGACGATCACCAGTGGTGTACGGCCAGTGTAGGAGATCGCTCCCCACACCATGATGCCGGGTGTTGGCCCTGTGTGCCTCAGTCGTATGCAGTCCTGATTGTGGCGCTCACCTGCACGGCGCCAAACACGCATACGACCATCATTGGCACCAAGGCAGAAGCGACTCTCATCGCTGAAGACGACACGTCTCCATTCGTCCCTCCATTCACGCCTGTCGCGACACCACTGGAGGCGGGCTGCACGATGTTGGGGCGTGAGCGGAAGACGGCCTAACGGTGTGCGGGACCGTAGCCCAGCTTCATGGAGACGGTTGCGAATGGTCCTCGCCGATACCCCAGGAGCAACAGTGTCCCTAATTTGCTGGGAAGTGGCGGTGCGGTCACCTACGGCACTGCGTAGGATCCTACGGTCTTGGCGTGCATCCTTGCGTCGCTGCGGTCCGGTCCCAGGTCGACGGGCACGTGCACCTTCCGCCGATCACTGGCGACAACATCGATGTACTGTGGAGACCTCACGCCCCACGTGTTGAGCAATTCGGCGGTACGTCCACCCGGCCTCCCGCATGCCCACTATACGCCCTCGCTCAAAGTCCGTCAACTGCACATACGGTTCACGTCCACGCTGTCGCGGCATGCTACCAGTGTTAAAGACTGCGATGGAGCTCCGTATGCCACGGCAAACTGGCTGACACTGACGGCGGCGGTGCACAAATGCTGCGCAGCTAGCGCCATTCGACGGCCAACACCGCGGTTCCTGGTGTGTCCGCTGTGCAATGCAGGCCTCACAAACGACAGGGCATGCTGTGAATGTCCTCAGTCTCATGTCGAGGCAATAACGCCCAGTCTTCCTGTAGTGCTGCTCTAAAGTCTTGGAGAGTGGTTGGTGGGTGCTGACGTGTTGCAACCCGTGTCCCCAGTGATCTCCAGACGTGCTGTATGGGATCCAAATATGGACGACAAGCAAGCCACGCCATGCGTGCAGTATCTTCCGTTTCCAAGACAACATCAACCACTCGTTCGAGATCGAGCATTATCGTCCAACAATACGAAGTCTGGACCGACAGCGCCGCGCAACAAACGCACATGAGGTCCCAAGGTCTCGTCATGATAGCTGATAGCATTTAAACCTTGCCGATTTAACCGTACAATTTCATAAAGAGGTGTTCGAATAGTCAACATGATCCCTGACCACACCATTAGGTATCGTTCTCGATATCAGTTTCTTTCCACAATGGTTGGATCCCGAAATCGTGTTCCACGTTCCCTCCAGATGTGAATCCGTCAAGAATCACTGTTCAGACCAAATCGGGACTCACCTCTGAAAAGAACGTTGGCCCACTTTTCGACCGTCCAGGTAGCATGTTGATGGCTCCACTCTAGATGTTCCCTTCTGTGTCAGAGGTACACTTACAGCAGGTGTCCAACAATAAAGGTAGCATGTTGATGGCTCCACTCCAGATGTTCCCTTCTGTGTCAGAGGAACACTTACAGCAGGTGTCCAACAATAAAGGTAGCATGTTGATGGCTCCACTCCAGATGTTCCCTTCTGTGTCAGAGGTACACTTACAGCAGGTGTCCAACAATAAAGGTAGCATGTTGATGGCTCCACTCCAGATGTTCCCTTCTGTGTCAGAGGTACACTTACAGCAGGTGTCCAACAATAAAGGTAGCATGTTGATGGCTCCACTCCAGATGTTCCCTTCTGTGTCAGAGGTACACTTACAGCAGGTGTCCAACAATAAAGGTAGCATGTTGATGGCTCCACTCCAGATGTTCCCTTCTGTGTCAGAGGTACACTTACAGCAGGTGTCCAACAATAAAGGACACTCTGTGAAGGCGTTCTGTACAACGTTTGTCTCGCTACAACACGTCCAGTGGGTGCTGCGAGGTCAGACGACGACTGTTGCCGTGCAATACTAAGGCGGTACCGTCGTGCCCTTACAGCCAAATAACGGTTCTCTCCTTCTGATGTTACACATGGTCGAACCCGTCCTGATCTTTGGGCTCAGTTTTGACCTCTATAAAACGTCGCCACATCCGAAAAACAACAGAACGATTCAAATTAAGTCATCGGGCCACACCAGTTTGCGACTGTCCCGCTTCCAGCCTTTCCATGGCCCTTCACCGCAGGTAGGCGTCTCCTCTGTGCCATACTACACCGTCTCTCATCGTGTACAGAGCGATGGCGGATGTGGGACTACCCGGCAAACACTACCCCGATACATAAGTGCCCTGACGCCATCGTCAGCGTGGTTGTCCGGTAAACAGAATCCCACCTTCCGTGCAGGACACGAACGTACGGACATCTGTTGACAGTTTGTATGATTATACAGTGAATTAAACGTGACGGGAAGCAGTGGTTCGTCGCTCTAATTTTGGACACCAGTGTGCTCCAATATCCCACTTACTTGCTTACTGATTCTTCCTGATTAATTAATTCAGCCTGCTCTTCATCACTGTTAGGTTGTGATCTGAGTCTATATCTGCTCCTCGGTACGCCTTACAGTCCAGTATCTGATCTCGCAATCTCTGTCTGATCGTGAAGTCATCTAACTGAAACTTCCCCGTATCATCCGGCTGTTTCGAAGTACACCACCTCCTCTTGTGGTGATTTCCAGGCGTGCTGTATGGGATCCAAATATGGAGAACAAGCAAGCCACGTGCAATATCTTCCGTTTCCAAGAAATCAACCACTCGTTCCAGATCGAGCATTATCGTCCAACAATACGAAGTCTGGGCCGACAGCGGCGCGCAACAAACGCACATGAGGTCCCAAGATCTCGTCATGATAGCTGATAGCATTTAAACCTTGCCGATTTAACCCTAACAATTTCATAAAGAGGTGTTCGAATAGTCAACATGATCCCTGACCCCACCATTATGTATCCTTCTCGATATCAATTTCTTTCCACAATGGTTGGATCCCGAAATCGTGTTCCACGTTCCATCCAGATGTGAATCCGTCTAGAATCACTCTTCAGACCAAATCGGGACTCACCTGTGAAAAGAACGTTGGGCCACTTGTCGACCGTCCAGGTAGCATGTTGACGGCTCCACTCTAGATGTTCCCTGCTGTGTCAGAGGTACACTTACAGCAGGTGTCCAACAATAAAGGACACTCTGTTATGGTCTTCTGTACAACGTTTGTCTCGCTACAACACGTCCAGTGGATGCTGCGAGGTCAGACGACTGTTGCCGTGCAATACTAAGGCGGTACCGTCGTACCCTTACAGCCAAATAACGGTTCTCTCCTTCTGATGTTACACATGGTCGAACCCGTCCTGATCTTCGGGCTACAGTTTTGACCTCTATAAAACGTCGCCACGTCCGAAAAACAACAGAACGGTTCAAATTGAGTCATTGGGCCACATCAGTTTGCGACTGTCCCGCTTCCAGCCTTTCCATGGCCCTTCACCGCAGGTAGGCGTCTTCTCAGTGCCATACCAGACCGTCTCTGATCGTGTACACAGCGATCGTTGATGTGGGACTACCCGGCAAACACTACCCCGGTAGATAAGTGCCCTGACGCCATCGTCAGCGTGGTTGTCCGTTGAACAGAATCCCATCTTCCGTGCAGGACACGAACGTACGGACATCTGTTGACAGTTTGTATGATTATACCGTGAATTAAACGTGACGGGAAGCAGTGGTTCGTCGCTCTAATTTTGGACACCAGTGTGCTCCAGTATCCCACTTCCTTGCTTACTGATTCTTCCTGATTAATTAATTCAGCCTGCTCTTCATCACTACTACGTTGTGATCTGAGTCTATATCTGCTCCTCGGTACGCCTTACAGTCAAATATCTGATTTCGCAATCTCTGTCTGATCGTGAAGTCATCTAACTGAAACTTCCCCGTATCATCCGGCCATTTCCAAGTATTACCACCTCCTCTTGTGATTCTTGAACAATTCGCTATTACTAGCTAAAATTTATTACAAAACTCGTTTAGTCTTTCTCGTCTCTCATTCCTTGCCCCAAGCCCGTATTCTCCTGTAACCGTTTCTTCCACTTCTTGCCCTACAACTGCGTTCCACTCCATGACTATTAGATTTTCATATCCCTTTACGTACTTTCAATATCCTCATATACTTTCTCTATCTCTTCACCTTCAGCACGCGATGTCGTCATGTATAGCCGAAGTATCGTTGTCGGTGTTGGTTTGTTGTCGATTCTGACAAGAACAACCCCATCACTGATCTGTTCACAGTAACACACTGTGTGCTCTACCTTCCCATTCATAACAGATCCTACTCCCGCTATACCATTTTCTGCTGCTGTTTATATTAAGCTATACTGATCTGACCAGAAACTAGAAACCCTTTTCTTCGCTCCATTTCAGTTCACTGACACGTACTATATCTGGATTGAGCCTTCGTGCCCGCATCTTGTGATCGTGCGGTAGCGTTCTCGCTTCCCACGCCCGGGTTCCCGGGTTCGATTCCCGGCGGGGTCAGAGATTTGATTTTCTCTGCCTCGTGATGGCTGGGTCTTGTGTGCTGTCCTTTTAGTTAGGTTTAAGTAGTTGTAAGTTCTAGGGGACTGATGACCAGAGATGTTAAGTCCCATACTGCTCAGAGCCATTTGAACCATTTTCTTGATTGAGCCTTTGTATTTCCCTTTTGAGATTTTCTAGCTTCCCTACAATGTTCAAGCTGCTAACATTTCATGTCTCGACTCGTAGAACGTTATACTTTCGTTTGTTATTCAATCTTTTTTGATGGTAACCTCCCCTCCAGGAGATGCGAATGGGGGACTATTCCGGAATCATCATGACACTTTTTCAATTACAGGCCACATGTCCCGTGGATACACGTTAGCCGGCCGTAGTGGCCGAGCGGTTCTAGGCGCTACAGTCTGGAACCGCGCGACCGCTACGGTCGCAGGTTCGAATCCTGCCTCGGGCATGGATGGATGTGATGTCCTTAGGTTAGTTAGGTTTAAGTAGTTCTAAGTTCTAGGGGACTAATGACCTCAGAAGTTAAGTCCCATAGTGCTCCGAGCCATTTTTTTATACACGTTACGTGTCTTTAATGCAGTGGTTCCTATTGCCTTCATCATCCTGATTCTTCTTCCTTTAGGGGCAGTTTCCCACCCCAAGGACAGGAGAGTGTCCTGAACCTCTGTCCACTCCTTCGCCGCCTTCAGCACGGCCGTTGACAGTGTGAGGGTGACTTCTAATGCCGGAAATCTGCGGCCGCCAATGTTGATTACTAATCAAAATCCCGACCGAGGACGTTTTGATTAATAATTGAAGATGCTGCCCCTAAATCACGGGTGCATGTATTGAGTAAGCATTATTTTACACTTTCAGTGTTTTGATATTGCTATGCAGTCATCATATAGTCATGATGAGCATTTAATGACACTTCCCTGCTAAATCGCTCCTAAGAACATTTCCTGTATTTACATCTACATCTGCATACATACTCCACAAGCCATCATCTGGTGCATGGCGGAGGGTACCCGGTACTATTAGTCATTTCCTTTCCTGTTCTACTCGCAAATAGGACGAGGGAAAAACGATTATCTGTGTACCTCTGAACTAGCCTACATTCCCGTATTCTTATCTTCGTGGTCCTTACGACAAATGTATGTTGGTGGCAGCAGGATCGTTCATCAGTCAGCTTCAAATACCGGTTCTCAAAACTTTCTCAATTGCATTCTTCGATAATAACGTCAGAGTTCTCGAAGCATCTCTGTAACACTTAGGTGGTGATCTAATTTACCGATGAAGAAACTAACAGGCCGCCTCTAAATTGATTCGATGTCTTCCTTTAATCCGATCTCACGGGGATTCCAAATAATGGAGAAGTACTCAAGCAGTAGTGCTTCATAACGGTCTCCTTTACAGATGTCCCACACCTTCTAAAAATTCCCACAATAAATCGAAGTCGATTATTCGCGTACCCTACTGCAATCTGTACCTGTTGGTTCCATTTGATATCACTTTGCAACGTTACACTTAGATATTTTATTGTGTTGGCAGAAGAGCCAACACCGTGTTGCTAGGGGAGGCCGAAATGCACGCCTTTAAGCTCACGCAGACTGGCGTGAGGTCTGGACCAGTAAAGTAGTTGAGTCTAGTAAGAAAAGAACGTAGTTGCTGGAATACTTAACTTTAATCCATAATTGGTGTACATCGCTCTTGACGATACATGTTTTAATATCTCAATATAAACTGGTAATGGCGCCTTGCTAGGTCGTAGCAAATGACGTAGCTGAAGGCTATGCTAACTATCGTCTCGGCAAATGAGAGCGTATTGGTCAGTGTAGCTTCGCTAGCAAAGTCGGCTGTACAACTGGGGCGAGTGCTAGGACGTCTCTCTAGACCTACCGTGTGGCGGCGCTCGGTCTGCAATCACTGACAGTGGCGACACGCGGGTCCGTCGTATACTAGCGGACCGCGGCCGATTTAAAGGCTACCACCTAGCAAGTGTGGTGTCTGGCGGTGACACCAACATATTTAATCGGCGCGAAGGAGTCAATTAGCATACTACTAATGCTGTATTCGAATATTATAGATTTGTTTTTCCTACTCAACTGCATCAACTTACATCTTCCTACATTCCCTCGTCACACAATCTGGAATTTTTTCTACGTCATCTTTTATCCTCATACAGTCACTTATCTTCGACACCTTCCCGTAAATCACAGCATAATCAGTAAACACCGATTACTGCCTACCTACTCCGTCAGATCGTTTATGTGTGTGTAGAACAATAACGGTACTATCACAATTCCCTGGGGAACTTCTGATGGTGCACTTGTCTTTAACGAACACTCACCGTCGAGGGGAACGTACCGAGTTTTATTACTTAAGAAGTCTTCGACTCATTCACATATCTGTGAACTTATTCCATATGCTCGTAACTTCGTTAATAGCCTGCAGTGTGGCGTTATGTCAAACGCTTTTAGGAAATCTAGGTATGTGGAATCTGCCTGTTGCCCTTCATCCATAGTTCGTATTATATAATATGAGAAAAGCGCAAGCTCTGTTTCATGTGAACGATTATGTCTAGAACTGTGGTGATTCTTTGACAGAATCTTGTCAGTATCAAGATTCGAACTGAGAGTACTTCTGCGGGGAACCGATGTTAAGGAAACTGGTCTGTAATTATGCTGGTCCGTTTCGCTTGGAACTTGGCACAGGGCGAGGGATTCTCGATAAGTAACAGCTAGGCAATGGGCAAATGTTGTAAAGTGCTCTTTGTAAAACCGATGTTGGGCTTCATCTTGACCTGGCAACTTATTGGTTTTCAACTTTTTCATTTGTTTCTCTACGCCAGAGATGTTTATTACTATGTGATCCGCATGGGAGTCTGTCGACGGTCAAACGACGGCATGTTTCTACGATAGTCCTACGTGAACGGTTTCTTAAACGTGAAATTTAAGATTTCGGCTTTCCAATCACTATCTGCTACTATCGCACCAAACTGATAAACTAGTGGGTGGATAGAAGTTTTAGACCAGCATAGCGATTTTAGCAGTCAAGTGTTACAATTCCAATACAGGTGGATTCTATTATCACGTATTAAAAAACTGTTTTGGTCTTTGAAACATCATGATCATTTGAAACGAGTGTTTTTATATTGCTGTTGATTTTTGAAATCGAAGTGGTGAACATGAACATGATCACTTCTGTGAATACAAACGGTATCCACATTTATAAGTTATTTCAGAAAATTCAGAAAAATTAAATGTCGATGGAAATACAGTACCTGTCTTTTCCAACACTTTTTCTGAGGTAGGTGTCATCGTCTTTCTCTTCAAATTTCTGATGTAATATCACTTATTTTGATAGGTATATTGAAAAAGTTCTGTATTAATAGCAAGTTTATTTTGCAGAGAACAAATTTATCATAGACTGTAGAATTTCCTGAGAGAGAAGGACTACGCTCTAAGACAACATAAAACGACACACCACGAGAGAATCATCTAAATGGAACGGAAATCGGTAGACTTGAAGTACATATACAAACTCAAAATGATTATAATATCAGAAAAATTGGATCATTTATCCAAAAAAGAGTCAAAAGTTGAGCGGGTCCATACGGCTCTGTTCCACGTCTGGCCCTTATGCAAGCAGTTATTTGGCTTACCAGAGTTACTGGATGTCCTGCTGATGGATCCGGTGCCAGATTCTGTCCAACTGGTGCGTTAGGTCGTCAAAATCCTGGAACGGTTGGGGATCCTGCCCGTAATGCTCCAAACGCTCTCATTGGGGTGGATATGCGATGAACTTGCTGGCAAAAGTAGGATTGGCAAGCACGAAGACAGTAAAACTTTCACTGTGTGGGCCGGCCGGAGTGGCCGAGCTGTTCTAGGCGCTACAGTCTGGAACCCCGCGACCGCTACGGTCGCAGGTTCGAATCCTTCCACGGGCATGGATGTTTGTGATGTCCTTAGGCTAGTTAGGTTTAAGCAGTTCTAAGTTCTAAGGGACTGATGACCTCAAATGTTAAGTCCCATAGGGCTCAGAGCCATTTGAACCATTCTTTTTTTCACTGTGTGCGGGCGAGCATTATCTTGCTGAAATGTAAAAATGTAAGACCAGGATGGCTTGCCATGAAAGGGCAACAAAACAGGGCGCAGAATATGTTTGACGTACCTCTGTGCTGTAAGGGTGATGTTGAAACCTCCCTTTCGAAAAACTTATGAATGACTGTGCTGCTAAACCCCTTACGTTGTTTGATTTTCAAACAGCTGAGCAAAACTGAACGTACTCAGACATTTCTCTCTTTACTGATTCTGATCATCACTAAACTGACACACAATATTTTTAGTGCAACGCAATTTGACTTTCAATAATCCCTACAAAAGAATGGCCCAGTCTAACAATAATCTATACCTTTCACGAATCACTTACTTCACAAAAATGTTCGTTACTCGAACTACTGCAATACAGCGAGCGCCAATACTGCCAGCTAAATAAAAGATTATAACTACTGAAGGCACTAACTACTGATAGGCATAGTTAGCAAATGAAAGATTTTGATAGAGAACAAACAATCTATTTACCTTAATAATATTCAAAAGTCATTTCATGATATAGAATACTACAAATTTACTCTTTCTGATGCACACACGTCCAGATCGTCCGCTCTCAAAATTCTGCCCTCTCTCTCCCCACATCCATCACTGCCGGCGGCTCACCTCCAACTGCGCAACGCTACGCGCAGTTCACATCCAACTGTCCAACACTACCATAGCGAATATTCCAACAATGTCAACCAGCCACAGACTGCAAACAGCACAGCCAGTGATTTTCATACAGAGCGCTACGTGACGTTACCAGCAGAAAAAACCTAAGCAGTCTACTTACAATGTAGATGACAAACAAAGGGGTTCTGCTATGAAATGAAATAGCATCACAGACAGTCTCTCCGTCTCATCTGTCCGTATGGTGGGCGACAGTCAGGTATCCCACCACTGTCTGGGACGTCTCCAGACCTATATTCGCTCTGGAATCTCAATGACTGGACTTTCCTTCAGTCATGAGCCCTGATTCGAACCGAGGCCCGACTGACCAGCGACGATGTGTCTGGAGTCGCCCTGGACAACGGTGGGATACCAACCTGAGTGTCGCCCGCCATTCATCCGGACAACCAGGAGTGATGGTCTGGGTTGCAAGTTCTCTTCATGGCAGGACTCATTTGGTTGTCGTCCGCTATACCCTTACATACAGCACAGCGATACGTGGACGTTACTCTAAGCCCCGTTTTGTTGCTCTTCATGGCAAGCCATCCTGGGCTTACATTTCAGCAAATAATGCGCGCCCGCGCACGGCGAAGTTTCTGTTCCTAGCTTCGTCTTTCTAAAACTCCTCGGCCAAAATGGGACCCGATCTCTCCCCACTTGAGAATGTTTGGAATTTTGATATTCGTACAGAAAGTGTCACGATATCCATCAGGAGGACATCCAACAATGCCTTCAGTCAGTGACAAGTCGAACAAGTCCCTGCATAATGCACAATTTGTGACGCTCTTTGTGTTTAATAAAAGTCAATTTTTCCTGAAAATGTAATCATTTGTTTCTCTGTACATGTAATTTAGTGACAGAAGTTAAGAAAAACCATACTTTATAACTTTTGTCCATGACATATTGTGGATCGGGTAGTATATAATCTGTAAATTTTTAGTGGTACAGCCGGCCTGTACGACCGAGCGGTTCTAGGCGCTTCAGTCCGGAACCACGCTGCTGCTACGGTCGCAGGTTCGCAACCTGCCTCGCCCATAGATGTGTGCGATGTTCTTAGGTTAGTCAGGTTTAAGTAGTTCTAAGTTCTAGGGGAATGATGACCTCAGATGTTAAGTCCCTAGTGCTTTGAGTCATTTGAACCATTTTAGTGGTACCGAAGGATTCACTGACTATCCTCTTGTAACGCCGGAAATGTATATCCTCCTATTTCCATCTATTGTACTATAATTTTTTTCCTTGCTTTGTTACCTCAAGATATGACATTTCTGTCTCTTTAGATATTGTAATTGTTTTACTGTTTGTATATATATATTTATGCATTTATGTTTGTTTGTATCGTAAATATTATTTGTATTTTTACGCTAGGGAAAACTGCTATCGAACGAATACGTCGATAGGTCGTGTGGAGAACGAGAGTGTTTAGGATCTTTGGTAGTGTTAACTCTGTCGCGTGGAGCGCGGGCTGAGAGAGTCTGGCTGGAGTAGCGAGTGGAGCAGTGTGTTGTGTGACGCTCCCGCGAGTTGCCGCGCTTTCGGGGTTTGGCAGCATGTAATAGCGTTCGACTTGCGATGATAGTATCTGACATGGTGTCGCGGACGGGAAGCATTATCTGGCGCACATCAAGAGCCTGTTTCGTCTGGTGACCGTGTCGAGAAGAAGGCGCGCCAACATCCAGCTTCTGCAACAGCGACGGCCGACAATGAGTGACTGTCGCCACATCCTCGATCGACGGCTTCAAACCTTCAATCAACCAACAAGGAAGACTGGAAGCACGTAAAGTTTTAGAACTGTATGGCAGACCTCAGCTTTTCAAACTTTTAAAATTGTTGCATCACAAAATTACAGCAACTTAGCATGAACCTTTGTTGCTCATTGTCCCAATTGCACTACCAAGCAGGGTCCCTTCCTTTTCCGGAATGAACCCGAGTGTCGTTGAAATTCAAACGCCAGCATTAAAGTAATATTATAGCATTTCACTGCTTTAATTTCAAAGTTCAGTTAAAGTATTCATAGCTGGTTACAATATTTAGATTACACAAGCACGAATTAAGAGTGCGAGTTTTGTTACCGTATTTTAGCTTACCTGTGACTGCAGCTCAGCTTGGTACGTACTAAATTTTACTGTTGTTAATTGTTCAGAATCATTTAATTCAAGTTCAAAGTTAAATCTCTTATTTCTAAATTGCGTAGATTCAAGTAGCTTTTGAAATGATTGTTGAGGTAGTCCAAGACTAACCGTATTTTACTGAATTTCGATGTGCTTCAGAAAGAAAGCTCACTATTAACTTCAGTCACTAAATTAACTTTCGATTTTCCGGTTTTATTAATTCTTTTGCTAAATTAAGCCAGAGTGTAGCGAAATTTATTACTTCTGACAAACTTTCAGTTTTCACACTACACTTGTCAACCTTCAGTTGCCACACTTCTAGTGCTAATTACATGTGTAATAATCTTTCTTTTTCAGTTACTATAGTAATTGTCCTTAGGACTGGCGACCGTAATTTCCCCCAAATCTCAAATATCTAATTACCTCTAGTTGATTGTTAACGTAACGGCCGCACATTTACTTTCTTTATTAACTTTACCGCTTTTTCAAAATTAATTTCCCCCAGTTTCATTAGCATTTTTCCTTTCATTTAGATGTAACCCTTTCCTCCCTCTTTACTGACAAATTAACCTCGGTGACGATTGCTTTTCCCAAATTTCCATTAGGTACACGTGGTTTAATTTTTCACTGTCATTAAGGTCGATAAGTGAGGGGGAGGTTACACTCTAACTTCTCCTATTACATGTGCTTTACTGTTGTTCTGCTTATAGGCTGCAAGGCATCTTTCCATCAAACTGTCATCAGTCAGATCTTTGTACATGTCAGTAATAGCTTCGAGAACTTCGGTCCTCAAGGTACTATCAAAAGTATCCAGTGTCCCGTTCATTCCAGCTTGCTTCCATTTACGCCGGCTTTCAGGACAGTAATCTTGCTGCGGGTTGTCGTTCGTTGATCACCTGCTATGAAGTGTCGCCATAACCGCTTCTTTCATCTCATTTGTGTCGAGTCTCAGACGACCGAAGCACCGAGAGCGGCTAGAGTGGGTGTATACGCGCTTCCATTGAAACGTGATTTTCAGGTATAAAGAATAATTTCCCGACAAAATCCATTTCATCATATATTCATATATTTAAGACTATAAGGAGTCGATACATGCATTTATTTTTTTTTAACTTCGAAACTGGAACATCGGCCAACGCGATTTGTTGATACACACACACACACACACACACACACACACACACACACATACGCGCGCACACACACGCCACACACATACGCGCGCGCACACACACACACACACACACGCGTTCACACGCACACACACACACACACACACACACACACACACACAGGGAGAGGTGGGAGAGGGAGAGGGAGAGGGAGAGGGAGAGGGAGAGGTGGAGAGGGAGGGAGGGAGGGAGAGAGAGAGAGAGAGACAGAGAGAGAGAGAGAGAGAGAGAGAGAGAGAGAAAGAGAGAGAGAGACTGCCATCAGATATGTGCCTGCTACGCGCTGCTCCACAGCAGGTGTGTTAGCAGCTGCCTCCCCAAAGCACGGTCTCAGAATTGGATTGCTGGGGTTCGCGAGTGGCACTGCAAATCCTGCAGATCCCCAGCAAACCCGACTACCCGGCCCTGGGGACGCTCTGTTTCTGTGCTCACGTCAGATCAAATGCGGTGCCCTTCTTCCCCCGACTTCTCTTCTCTGGCGCAACCGGCCAATATCGGTTCCTTATACCGGCAGGCAAATTGGATGCAAAAGGCGGCATCGGCCGCGTACAGACAGACTCCTGCAAACTTTGTTTACACACCGCTTGCCTAGGGTGGCTGTCTCCACAGCTCTCTTCTCCCCACATCTGCGAGCCGATATATTTGCAGCGGAATGAATGTTACTGTGTAACACGGGCCACTGCCATAGTTGCTGCGGGGTTCCCTATGAAACAGCTTCCAGCGACAAAAGAAATATGCTTTTCAGGATTTTATGCAGTTTGTTTCCGTAAGAGCGTGTAAAAATTTGACAGGACAGGACATAGAAGATGATGCGCTGAACAATTTGAGGTACGGAATATGGGGTCGGAGTAGGGAGATAGTAAGAATAAAATCACATTACTGTGTACCTTTTATTTTACATTACTTACAGTTAACTGCAAATTCCATCACTGACAAAGTGAACGTACTATTTGTGCTGTGTCTTACAAAACTGACGGCCATCAGCCTGAATGCAAGCTTCAGATCGGTGAACCAGATTCTGATAAATATGCCTGATGTGTTAAAGTTTCGAACATGGTTGCATGGTCAGCGACCGTTTACAAACTGAAATTAAAGCAAATACAGCCCTCTGTCTTTTGACCTAGGTTTCGGCACTACAATGAGTGACTTCATCAGAAGTAAAATACTGAAATTAGCCTATAACATTGTACTTACGTCATAGCCCAATCTGAGTGTTTTACTTCTGATGAAGGCACTCATAGTAGTGCCGAAACCCAGGTCAAAATACTTCTTTTTTTCGACTGGGAGCTGTTATTGCTTTCAGCGCCATGTTTTATCCACAACCTTTTACGAATAATGTAAATAAGATACAACAGAGCGAGCTGATGAACAAGTAAAGGTCGTCCGCGGTGGCCGAGCGGTTCCAGGCGCTTCAGTCCGGAAGCGCGCGACTGCTACGGTCGCATGTACTAATCCTGCCTCGGACATGGATGTGTATGGTGTCCTTAGGTTAGTTAGGTTTAAGTAGTTCTAAGTTCTAGGGGACTGCTGACCTCAGATGTTAAATCCCATAGTGCTCAGAGCCATTTGAACCATTTGAAGAAGTAAAGAAAATTTTTTGATGACTTCCTGGTAATCATACTCGTCCTCCTAGTTTCCTTGCAGGAAATAAGGGATGTAAATAAAGAGCCCAATACGTGTAAACTTGTACCCGTGTTATTTGTAAATGAGCTGCAAAGGCAGTAACGGTAGACAAAGCGGTAGACAAGTTTACTTCCATATCTCCTTAAGCTGGCTTCTCCGAAGCCAGTTTTACTGCCTTCACTGCCTTAAATTGTTCAGTGAGGCATTCTCTGTGTCCTGTTACATTTTTGCATGCATCTTGTATAATTACTGACAGAATTAAAAAACTAAAAATACTGTAAAAAATACTAATTAAGAGCTATGAACTTACTGTCGTAACCCGACGAGCGTCGCAACATGTTTACTCGGAAGCTCACCCTCAGATCAGAGGTCACGCGAGATTTAGATTGTTTTTCATGCGAGCGGCTGCGTACACGAGTCAAACGGCGACGTGGTCAGGCCGAGATTTTTGAAGTCTCTGTCATTGGAGAGAGTACATGATGACTTGCATGTTAGGCCATGGAGTTATGTATGGTGATGATAGACGAAATGAGACAATGGATTGGCGTACTCGTCTGCTTTTTATTGCTTCCTCCCGTGTAGGCAAGGAAAATGCTGAGCACGCCAGACATTTTTTTTTCTTTTTCTTTTCTTAAGATCCTATGGTAACAAACTGCAGCCCGCATCTCGTGGTCGTGCGGTAGCGTTCTCGCTTCCCACGCCCGGGTTCCCGGGTTCGATTCCCGGCGGGGTCAGGGATTTTCTCTGCCTCGTGATGGCTGGGTATTGTGTGCTGTCCTTAGGTTAGTTAGGTTTAAGTAGTTCTAAGTTCTAGGGGACTGATGACCATAGCTGTTAAGTCCCACAGTGCTCAGAGCCATTCTTTTGAACAAACTGCAGTGGTCGTAGGTCCCTAAGGCTGCACACTACTTAATCTAATACTAACTTCCGCTAACGACAACACACACATCCAGGTCCGAGAAAGGACTCAAACCTCCGGCGGGATAAACCGCGAGAACCATGACAAGGCGCCCTTTACCACGCGGCTACACCGTGCAACCACAGCCATTAGTTTATAACTTCAGCAAGTGTGAAATATAGACAGGCGTTTCTAGATGCTCCAATCAGTTACCAGACTTAACGGCCGCGCCACCCTGTAACTTTCCTAAGGTTCAGCTACACGTGGTAACGTCCGTTACTAGAGACCACTAACCGTGGGAATGCTAGATTCTGTTGCTATAATCGAAGCCTTAGGTTCAAGAAGCCAATTCGTCAGAATCAAAATGGCACACATAGGTACATGTAGCCAAGTGCACAATGCAAACCAATGATTTTTATCCAGAGGCACGGCAGGCAGGCTGTGCAAGTCTTTCTTAGTGTACAAGCTTAGCTGACTACACGACTGGCCATTATAATGGCTACACCAAGAAGAAATGCAGATGATAAACGGGTATTCATTGGGCAAATATATTATACTAGAACTGATATCTGATTACTTTTTCACGCAATTTGGGTGCATAGGTTCTGAGAAATCAGTACCCATAAAAACCACCTCTGGCCGTAATAACGACCTTGATACGCCTCGCCATTGAGTCAAGCTGAGCTTGGATGGCGCATACAGGTACAGCTGCCCATGCAGCTTCAACACGATACCACAGTTCATCAAGAGTAGAGACTGGCGTATTGTGACGAGCCAGTTGCTCGGCCACCATTCACCAGACGTTTGCAATTGATGAGAGATCTGGAGAATGTGCTGGCCAGGGCAGCAGTCGAACATTTTATGCATCCAGAAAGGCCCGTAGAACATTTTATCCATCCAGAAAGGCCCGTACAGGACCTAAAACTTGCGGTCGTGCACTATCCTGCTGAAATGTAGCGTTTGCAGGGATCGAATGAAGGGTAGAGCCACGGGTCATAACACATCGGAAATGTAGCGTCCACTGTTCAAAGTGCCGTCAATGCGAACAAGAGATGACCGAGACGTGTAACCAATAGCGCCCCATACCATCACGCCGGGTGATACGCCAGTATGGCGATGACGAATACGCTCTTCCAATGTGCGCTCACCGCGATGTCGCCAAACACGGATGCGACCATGATGTTGTAAACAGAACTCGGATTCATCCGAAAAAATGACGTTTTGCTAGTCGTGCACCCAGGTTCGACGTTGAGTACACCATCGCAGGCGCTCCTGTCTGTGATGCGGCGTCAACGGTAACCACAGCCACTGTCTCCGAGCTGATAGTCCATGCTGCTGCAAACGTCGTCGAACTGTTCGTGCAGATGGTTGTTGTCTAGCAAACGTCAACATCTGTTGAATCAGGGGTCGAGACGTGGCTGCATGATCCGTTACAGCCAAGCGGATGAGATGCCTGTCATCTCGACTCCTAGTGATACGAGGCCGTTGGGATCCAGCACGGCGTTCCGTATTACCGTCCTGAACCCAACGATTCCATATTCTGCTAACAGTCATTGGATCTCGACCAATGCGAGCAGCAATGTCGCGATACGATAAACCGCAATCGCGATAGGCTACAATCCGACCTTTATCAAAGTCGGAAACGTGATGGTACGCATTTCTCCTCCTTACACGAGGCATCACAACAACATTTCACCAGGCAAGGCAGGTCAACTGATGTTTGTGTATGAGAAATCAGTTGGAGACGTTCCTCATGTCAGCACGTTGTAGGTGTCGCCACCGGCGCCAACCTTGTGTGAATGCTCTGTAAAGCTAATCATTTGCATATCACAGCATCTTCTTCCTGTCGGTTAAATTTCGCGTCCGTAGTACGTCATATTCGTGGTGTAGCAATTTTAATGGCCAGTAGTGTATAATGCTCACTCGAATAGTATCTGCTGCGTGCTTGTTTATCCAAGGGTTGCTGGAACATTTGTGTTCTTTGGTGGTCCAGGCTGTTGCACCGAGAGGTTATTCGGCGAATGGACTGTCCTGCCCGCCCCCCGCCTTAAATCCCACCGAACACGCGTGGGATGCGTTGTGCAGACGTGCTGCAGCGTGTCCAAATGCACCAACCACCATCCAGCAGCTGTGAACCGTTTCGGTGGAGGAACAGAACCCCCCACCACGAGAACATCGTACCAGCTTCGTGGCCAGCATGGAAGCTCGTTGCAGAGCATGCACTGCCGTTCTTGGTGATCGCACCCCCTGTTAACTACAAATATTCGCATTTTGTGAGACCCAAGGGACCACCATACGTCGCGGTGACTTCAGTGTAATTATTGTTACCGAATAAAAGTAGCATTTCTGTTTGCGTCATTGCGCATGTCTTTCAGGTATATTCTGTACTTCACTCTAGCGGTTGTTCCTATCTATAGTCCAAGTTTCATACAGTTATGCTACATTGACAGTGGCACTTCACAGTAATAGTTTCTGAATGAGTCGAACTATTTAAACTAGGGTCAGATGAGAGTCGAGCATTGGTGTTACTGACTAAATGTTTACACATCGACATTTTTACGTATTCCAGTAGTTGTAATATCGGTACCCAAGAGACAGCATGCACAACCTAAGATGTCAGAAAACGCCGAACCTCAAAACTGTATTGTTCCGGGGCTCATATTCCGCATTCTATTGGTGACGCAAAGCTAGGGTCAAGTGTTCTGTACAGCCCTTTGGCAGGGACCATTTGTATAGGATCGTCTTAGTGTCACTATTGTACAGTGGCAATCATGAGCAAATGTAACGTATTGCGAGTATGTAGACAGGAAGACCCTTCATTGTAAGATTACACGATTGTACAACAGTCACTGGAAACAGTTACTTCCATAAAACATCTATGAGTTTGTATGCGGAGCACTGTGAAATAGAAGGATTACTTTTGTGGGTAATGAAGATGCCAAACTGGGTCACTGGAAGAATCCTCAAGTAATGGAGACAGTTAACAAAGGAAGTAGTTTACAAAACAATCGTTCCACCAATAATTATACATACATCAAAAAACGTTTTGCATCACCTCGGTTCTTTGCGTTCCGGAACCTGTACAGAGTATTGGAATAGAGATCAACATAAACATTATTTCCGCCCTTTCTATCGCTCATGAAAACCACACATTGCATGTTGTACCACCATACAGCGAGACCTTCAGAAGTGGTGGTCCAGATTGCTGTACACACCGGTACCTCTTAATACCCAGTAGCACGACCTCTTCATTGATGGATGCCCGTATTTGTCGTGGCATACTGTCCACAAGTTCATCAAGGCACTGTTGGTCCACATTGTCCCACTCCTCAACGGCCATTCGGCATAGATCCCTCAGAGTTATTGGTAGGTCATGTCGTCCATAAACAGCACTTTTCAATCAATCCCATGCAGTTGCGATAGGGTTCATGTATGGAGAACATGCTGGCCACTCTAGTCGAGCGATGTCGTTATCCTGAAGGAACTCACGATGGGGGCGCGAATTGTCGTCCATGAAGACGAATGCGTCGCCAATATTCTACCGTAATGATTGCACTATCTGTCGAAGAATGGCATCCACGTATCGTACAGCCATTACGGCGCGTTCCATGACCAATAGCGGTATACGTCGGCCCCACATTACGCCACCCCAAAACAGCAGGGAACCTCCACCTTGCTGCACTCGCTGGACAGTGCCACTGAGGCATTCAGCCTGACCGGGTTGTCTGATTGAAGGCGTATGCGGCACTCAACGGTGAAGAGAACATGATGCCAATCCTGAGCGGTCCATTCGGCATGTTGTTGGGCCCATCTGTACCACGCAGCATGGTGTCGTGGTTGCAAAGATGGACCTCCCCATGGACGTCGGGAGTGAAGTTGTGCATCATGCAGCCTACTGCGCACAGTTTGAGTCGTAACACGACGTGCTGTCGCTGCACGAAAACCATTATTCAGCATTGTAGCGTTTCTGTCAGGGTTCCTCCGAGCCATAATCCGTAGGTAGCGGTTATCCACTGCAGTAGTAGCATTTGGGCGGTCTGAGCGGGGCATGTCATCGACAGTTCCTGTCTCTCTGTATCTCCGCTACGTCCGAAACACATCACTTTGATTAACTCAGAGACGCCTCGACACTTCCCATGTTGAGAGCCCTTTGTGGCACGAAGTAACAATGCGGACGCGATCGAACCGCGGTATTCACCATCTAGGCATGGTTGAACTACAGACAACACGAGCCGTGTACCTCCTTCCTGGTGGAATGACTGGAACTGATCGGCTGCCGGACTCCCTCCGTCTAATAGGCGCTGCTCGTGCATGGTTGTTTACATCTTCGGGCGGTTTTAGTGACATCTATGAACAGTCAAAGGGAGTGTATCTGTGATACAATATCCACAGTCAACGTCCCTCTTCAGGAGTTCTGGAAACTGGGGTGATGCAAAACTTTTTTTGATGTTTGTATAAATGTTTCTCGTCAGTATGGGATACGAACCAGAGGAAACAGAGCAGATCCAAAGATGTTCAGCGTGTTTGATTATAGGTTCGTTCGGTAAACACGAAAACGTCACAGAGATGATCAAGCAACTCCAGTAGCAGTCGCTGCAAAAAGAGACGGTCTGTAACACCGGTGTCGTTTGTTGTTAATGTTCCAAGAGCGTACGTTGCTAGAAGAGCCAAACAATATATTGCTTTTTAAACAGAAAGAAAGTCACATTGCTAGATTCAGCTTTTTTATTTAACTGAGTCTAGTTTAGGGTTATCTGAATCCATTTTCAAAATGGTGTATTGCGTTATAGCATGCAAACCACTCTAAGATTGTACATAAACATATATAAACGTCTAGTTTTTTATGAACATTTTTCGCAGTCTTCTACTAATTGTATAACTGGTGAATGAGTAAAAAATGAACAAATAAATAAACTAATAAGTGAATGAGGAAATTATTTCAAATTTTTTCGGTGGACTTCCTGTAGTCTTTCTTGATTCACAAACAAGTGAAGTCGTTGTTTTTCAGTAAAGCAATCCGTTATGTGTGGTTTGCCGTGAAGTTACTGCCTACACGTGAAATCATTAGCAGTATTGACGACGTTTCTGTCACGTGTGAGACTCATACAAAGAAATGTCATTGTGGCGTATGTTCCTTCGTGCGTTGCTCGTGGTGTTCGAAATTTTTTTGTTTCGAAGATTCCTACTATCGGTATTCTGAAGAATCAACGTACGGTACAAATATAATGTAAGAAATAAAATAAGGATTGATATAAGACTGAAATACAGGAATATGAGAATTTAAAAAGACTGTAACCCCTGAAAAACCATACACATGTTTTATATAATAAATATATGACATTTATTGTGAAAACCAGTTATAATTTTACAGTTAATATAACACCCTTGTATTGCCTAATTTGATAAGAAACTTTCATGGACATCGGTAGATAAATGAAAATAAATAAATAATATAACTAAAAACATTAATAGGGTTTCGAACACTGCATGCAAAACTGAGAGAGCATGATGCTAACCACGGTGCCACCATTTTAGCTGAAATCGTCGTGAAGTTAAAGGCACATAAAGTACCTGAAAAACTTTGACCGTTGTTTTCTCAGAAACGGTGGAATATCTATGGATAAACCGAGTCACGTGTTCTCTTATGTTGACTCCTACTGAACGACATTTCTGGGAAATCGGGTTATGGCACTTGGCGTGTTCTCCTCGTTAGCTTGTGGCAGCTTAGTCGGTTAAGCCGCGTACACACCTGGCGACAAAAGTCGCGGAACACGTGTCCCGAGACGGGTCTCGGTGTTGTTCCGGGACATTTTCTCGTGTTGCGAGACTGTCGATACACAAAAGTCTCGAGTCTCAGGTTCCCCGTCAAAACGGGGAACATGATGTAATGTCGCGCGACATTTCGCAGTCTGTACGTGTACTTTGACGTGTGTGAGTCATTTTGTACCTGGCCACAATGGAGACAACAATGAAAATAACTGAAGATTTTCTAGCTTGCCCTTGTCTTTGGGATGTGACATGTGGGGAATATACAAACAGAAATTTGAGGAGGAATGCTACGGAATCTCTAGCTGAAAAATACCAGATGTCACACCATGAAATGGAGAAAAAAATCCACAATTTAAAATCACAGTTTAGGCGCGAACATAAAAAGTTACCCGAGTCAAAAAAAAAAAAAAAAGTGGTTCGTCCCACAAAAATTGTAGCTGGTTTGGGTACAAACCATTACTGTTTTTGTTACAAGGAACGGAATCCAGAAGAATCCGGGAGACTGATTGTGATGAAGCGGAAGAAGAAACATATACTGTAGTAAATGAACTTTATTTACTTTAACAATTTAATCAGTCATTTTTTACTCTTACCATAAGTATTTTAAAAGTAATTTATCAGAGCTTTTAAATTTATTTTTAACTTTATTAACATCAGATAATTATTTTCTTTGGCAACGAAGGAAAAATAATATTAAAAAATTAATTATCCAGCAAATATGTGCCATTGCCCCTATTGTTGATTGTTTTGCCAAGAAACCGCTCCTGCTGTAGATATAAAATAACCTCTAAATTCATCTCGAATTTTGTGCACATCGGTAGGTGCTCTTACAGGAATACTTTGCAATTTTATTAGACTATTTGATGGTTCAGATCTCCACTGTCCTTCTGTCAAATTTCCGTCAATGTCTTCTAAATCAAACGATCCTGGAGGAGTATAAAACTTCCTTGATTCAGAATTTCTTCTTAGGAAGTTGTGCAAATAAATACATGTCATAACCACAGATTCTACTTTATCGGGATCCAGTGCAATAGGTTTTAAGAGCGCTCTGGATTTGGAACTTAAAATGCCAAATATGTTTTCAATAATGCGTCGAGCTCTACAGAGCTTGTAATTGAAAATCCTTTCTGCTGATGTTGAACACAATCGCTGGCCTGGATGAGGGTTTTCTCACATGGGTGGATAATGCAAACGCATCATCTGCTACAAATACATAAGGAGCAGGGGTAGATCTGCCTGGCAATGCTTTATCTAGGGGGATATTTAGTGTCTTTTGCACCATTTTCTTGTACAAAGATGTAAATTTTGAGGCACCACCATCCGATATTCGGCCCTGACATCCCACATCACCATATATAAAGTTATAATTGGCATCACCTACTCCAAGAAGCACAATACTAAAGTTTCCTTTATAATTGAAATACATGCTGCCGCTGTTTTCTGGGGCCACTATCTGTATGTGTTTGCCGTCTATACTACGTAAACACGTTCCATCTCGTTGCGAATTGTTCTGCTATTGCTGGCCATTCGGAGTTAGATTTTCGCATATGAAATATTAAAGAAAATACAATAACATTAAAGCAATAAATACAAGTAACAGCTGTTAAACAAAAAAGTTCAATGAAATTGTTGATTATCTCTAGGAGGATAACGACAACGGAACGGAAGAAGAGCGATATGATGAACGGCAGTCCACTCTACCAAAAGAAGAATTCAGAAGGCCACCGATGCCCAAAAGGAGGAAGAATGCAGATCACGATGCTGATATTGCAAGTGATACAGTAAGCTGCATGAAATCTTTAACAGAGGCTGTTAGGAGCAGAGATGAATCTGCAGTTTACGGAGAGCATGTTGCTAATAAATTAAGAAACTGCCGTAGAAGTCGCATCGAAATTTCCTTAGCCCAGCGTGAAGTTGATGACATACTCTTAAAATTGGAAATGGGAATGTACAGTACGATAGGATATTCACTCCAGGTCAGTTCAAACCTGTTAAGCCCACTTCAAACAATTCCACCTCCATTCCATTCTTCACCATCAACATCTCATAGTACAGACGGTCAAAACTCATACTCTTCATACTGTTCCTTTACACCCTCAACATCTTCGCAAGATCTGGAACCACCTCCTCAATATGAAGGGACCAGAGAAGACCAAACTATAGAGGTTCTTTTTTTTAAATTTCAAATCATGGTAATTTAAAAAATGACGAAATTGTATACCTGTAATTAATTCATTCTTAAAATAAAAGTGTAATAAATAAAAATTGAGTTACTTCTTACCGTTGCAAACCCTTTCAGCGAAGTAATTACGGCTTCACAGACTTCTGGAACTATACTTGAAATTGATCGTTTTGACACTCGAACGGTGTACTTCAAGCTGGGAAATGATTCGCCGCTAGCAAGAAACCGGAGGGTGATAAGTAGCCTGACTGAGGCTGGAATGGTTTCCCTAAATATAGTGTTTCCTTTCGAAATCTTTTCTCCAACCATTTGCAGAAGGGTTTCGAAATCGGTAGGGCTCATTCTGACAAAATTTCTGAAACCAGTGTCATCTTCTAGCTTCAGTTTTTCAAGAAGATTCAAAGCTGTAGTAACTCCAACAGAAAATAAATTTCTCGTCCAGTACCCTTCAGGTTTAAGCTTTTTGCTTCTTAACAACATTAAATTATTTAAACAGAGATGAACAGCACAAACAGCTATTTCTTGTGGCATAGTATTCTGATTTCTGTATCGCAACTGGCTTCGTACATGTGGACACGTGACATTGTTTAGCGACAGTCACAAGACATTGTATCACGACTGTCCCCATACAAAGTACCGTGACTTTGTTGCTAGTTGTGTACGCGGCTTCAGGCACACTGCCTGAGAGCGTGCGGTGTTGCGGGGTGAGGTGGTGAGGGGCCAGCGATGCGGCCTGCGGACCTGCCTTTGTGGGCACGATGCCCTCAGCAGTCTCGAAGAGGGACGCGCGCTTAGACCTGTACACATATCTCCCAGATGACGTTTCTCCCCATATTCCTTCAGCACACAGCGCACAGCCAAGAAGGTAGTACACATACAGCCTCGGATGTGGCACTCAGGCATCCACACAGCAATCGGAAAATGGCACCTTGCAGTCACTCGGATTAGCTCTTCAGCAGAGGAAGGCGCAGTAGATATATTTTTTTTTTTGTTTATTTGGCCTTTGAGTGTGTACTCAATTTATCCATCAGCAACACAAGGACAATGTACACATAATTGAATAAACAAATACAGAAATGCATATTTGCAAGAATAAAAAGCTTAACTGTTACAGTTTTGTACTTAATGTTTTAAAAATTGAATTGAATTGAAAAATAATTAAAAGTGTCTTGGCGTACAATTCACACCAATTCTGAAATATCTTCATCAGCAAGACATATTTATAATTGACATACACCATTAAAACCTACAGATTGTGACCAGTACTCTTGATGAAGTTAACGATCACTTTACATAGACGAACGTCTTTAGTACACAAAAGAGAAGAAGCTGATTGAGGAAGGTGGTAGCCCATACTCAGCAATATCTTCAAAAAGACAAACCGTTCACGGTCAAATTTGGGGCACATAAATAAGATGTGGTTGACATCAGCTTCCGACTCAGGATCACACTCACATGCTGGTGAACTGTAAACGTTGATCCGATGTAGATGCTGTGGGAAAGAGGCATGATTGAAGCGGAGTCTTATGATGGTATAAATCGTGGATCGGTCCAGATGTGTCCTCATGAACCACGGCTGTGAAGGAATCCGAGGTTGTAGCACTGCGTAATAACCGCCTTTTGTCTGTTGAGAAACGTTCCACATTTCCTGCCATTGTTGTCTTGCGTGATCCTTGACTGCACGTAAGTAGTCTGTATAAGGAAGCTGCAGCTCCAGGCCGGTGCCTGACGTTGCCGCTTGTTTGGCTAATGCATCCAGTTCATCATTATAGACGATACCAGAGTGGGAAGGTACCCACAACAAATGGATCATCCGGCCCGTGCGTGTGCTGCGAATATATTCAGATATCACATCCAAGATATAACTGTTGGTCGTTTTGTTCCATCGACTGTACTGACTGTTTTTAAGAACGCTTTGCGAGTCACATACTATCAATATCTTGGGGAAGGAACTGCTAGAGACAAACTTAAGTGCTTCCAAAACTGCCACTGTCTCCGCCGTAAATATAGAAGTGCTCGTAGGCAGTTTGAAGGTTTTGCGGATCTGGATCTGAGGGCAGAAAAAAGCGCATCCTGTACACTCTTCTTGCGCAGTAGATCTTTTGTCAGTCACGGCTGTGGCAGGTCAGTAACGTGATGTCCAACCACAGCCGTGCAGGCTGCAGTCACGTGGCAGAAATCTTCAAACAGGTGGCAAGCAGCACAACACGGTTCACCAGCAGAGTTGACCCATCACTAGTCGGAACTCTCATAGCATCGGGATCGGTTATGCGTGTGGAATGACCAGACACTGAGGACGAGATGTCTGAAACAGGAGTATTTAAAGCCGGACATCACGCCATTGTAGCAGGCTGGCAGGCCATTTTACCTCGTTTAACCAGAGGTGTCAGCGTCTCAGATACAGTCGGATTTCCCTGCCTCTGTGTTTCTCATCAGCGCCAGCACACCTTGGAGTGGCCGAGATCGACGTTGCGTGCTGTAACTCGGTCGGACGACGTTGTGTATGTTGTCATAGTGCACCACTTTCGCTCCTTGCCGTAGTTCTGCTTGCGGTGTAGCAATGAGCTACAGGCGTTGCCATGCTTTTGCAATCCTGTCATTCATTGTTTGCTCTAGATTATAACTATGACACAAGATCTCAGTCAGACTTGGCTCCCTTGCCGTCTGTGTCGACCAATAGGTACTATAAGCAATCCGATAAATTTTGGGTATACGATAAATCGCACAAATCTGAGGGCTATCAATTCAACTAAATACCTAGGAATTACAATTACGAGCAACTTAAATAGGAAAGACCACATGGATAATATAGTGGGGAAGGCGAAACAGAGACTGCGTTTTGTTGGCAGAATACTTAAAAGATGCGACAAACCCACTAAAGAGACAACCTACATTACACTTGTTTGTCCTCTGCTGGAATATTGCTGCGCGGTGTGGGATCCTTAGCAGGTAGGATTGACGGAGGACGTCGAAAAAGTGCAAAGATGGGCAGATCGTTTCATGTTATCGCACAATAGGTGTAAGAGTGTCACTGATATGTTACGCGAGTTGGGGTGGCAGTCACTGAAACAGAGGCGGTTTTCTTTGCGGCGAGATCTATTTATGAAATTTCAATCACCAACTTTCTCTTCCGAATGTGAAAATATTTTTTTGACACCCACCTACATCGGGAGAAATGATAATCATAATAAAATAAGAGAAATCAGAACTCGAACGGAAAGATTTAGGTTTCCTCTTTCCCACGCGCCATTCGACAGTGGAATGGTAGAGAAGTAGTATGAAAATGGTTCGATGAACCCTCTGCCAGGCATTTAAGTGTGAATTGCAGAGTAACCATGCAAATGTAGATGTAGATATAGATGTGGGTTCGAAAATTTATAAACACACTCGACAACAGAGTTCCCGAGCAACATTAGTAAGGAGGAAACGTAAAAGCAGAACTTCAATTAGCGACGAGCAACATAACTCCAAGGAAGGCAAGCATTTGCACCCTAGCTTTTAGCAACTGGAGACATGTTAGTGATTATTTCATATTTAAATACCTGCCCTATCTGAGACAATTTCGTGTGTCTGCAGTAACGTATACGAACCACTTAAGGAATTGTATTAGAGTAAGTGTAAAGAAGGTAACTTTAGTAAAATATCATAAATGAAATGGGTAAGATACATATGACTTGCCGTTCTTTTTTTTATTCGTCAGTATTCTTACTATTTTGATTCGGAAATATTTGGAGATGGAAATATTTACTAAAATTTCTCACTTTTACAAGTTTCTGGGTTATGCTTTGGAATGTTGTGCTTATTTTATTATATTAAAATAAGTTAATTATCCTATAAATTCCATTTGCTTTATTTGACCACAAATGGCATGTAATTTTCATTTCGAAATATTTTGTTTACGGAGTTTCTTATAACATTTTATCATCTATTAAATCCAGGGCTGTTAGTTTTTTCAAAGCACATTAAATTTTTCCTTAAAAACAGTCATACGAAATAAAATACGAAATGTTTATTACTTACGCGATGTGACACCAACCGTAACTTTTAGAAAACACTGTTTTAAAATTATTTACAATAATATATAATAATTTTGGTTTTATGAATTTTACTAAACACGAGAAGCGTGTCTTCTTTGTAAACGTCCACTCATATATGCAGGAAACTATGTAAGAAAATTAATTTGACCAGTTACCGGTTCTGGTAGAATCTAGAACATTGTACTGTAATATATCGTTCATCATATCCACCAAAAGCAGTTAAACTTTGTCTCGGGATCGTGTGGAACAATCTTTGTTTAGACTTGGAGCTGTAAGTTAGTCTTTGTACTGTGGACAGAATGTACTCCAAGTACAACTTTTTTACGTTGGAAACTGTAATTTGTATTGAAAGTACATTCGGAATGTTACACTAATTTGTTGACAGTCATCAGTATGAAATCTGTATATCCTCGAAATAACAGTCTTCAGCGAAGTTCAGAAAACTGACACACAGATTTCATTCTTTTGGATGGGAGATAAAAGGAACTATGATGAAAATGCGAATAAATATCTTCATTAATATACGACAGACCTGAAGCTATACATCATTCCCTAGACCAGAGGCAGTTTGAAGCTTTAAATACATTCACGAAATTAGACGAGTATTAAAATTTTCGCTCATTACGTCATCCAATTTAGAGCTGCCTTTTAACATTGCTGTTTTTTCCTACAGTATAACTACGAATTTTCATAGCTATGTGACTAGCTGAAAAAAATGCAGTGAATTACCATAAAACGTCATAACAATGAATTTTAAATGGACACAGAGAGCAGCATTGTTCGAGTGTGTAGGTGAAAATTAGTGAAAATAGGAGAGTCTTGTAGTAATTTTTTAGCTAAATTAAATTTTAGTTGTAACTTTGCTTATCACATTCGTTTCAGATCATTTTAGCAAGGACGCTAATAAGCTTGTTATCGAGCACCAGTAGCGCGCGCGCGCAGATATCAACACCTCACAGCTGTATCATCTTCGAACTCTTCCATTTGGTCCGTGTTTGCATAGAAAAACAGTAATATCACAAACTGAGTCCGCCTTGATGCAAAACACCGTGCTATTTGTTTATTTCTTTATTATCCCAAACTAGTTTCACGACAAATATCACTATCATCAGTGGTTTTTTTTTAAATCTAAAACATGCAGAAAATGGTATGGTATGTACACAGTAAAACATTATTGGCTCTGAGCACTATGGGACTCAACATCTTAGGTCATAAGTCCCCTAGAACTTAGAACTACTTAAACCTAACTAACCTAAGGACATCACACACACCCATGCCCGAGGCAGGATTCGAACCTGCGACCGTAGCAGTCCCGCGGTTCCGGACTGCAGCGCCAGAACCGCTAGACCACCGCGGCCGGCAAAACATTATTACATTTTCTACAAATCGTCTTTTGAAATATAGTTTTATATTGATACTTTCATACTACCTTACTTATTTTATGCTACAGCATGTTTTAAGCTATTATTGGACTGTTTGTGACAGATTATCTGTGCTCTTTTGTATTGCCGTCTTTATTACTTAGCGAACATCATGTCATCTGCAACCATGTGAGCGGCTGTTAGTAAACAAATACTCAAAGGTGAACTTCGTATGTCAGCAGTATATACTTGGGGTTGTGGTATCTACTGCTGACATACGAAGTTCACCTTTGAGTATTTGTTTACTAACAGCCGCTCACATGGTTGCAGATGATGTTCGCTAAGTAATAAAGACGGCAACAGAAAATAGCACAGAAAATTTGTCACAAACAGCGCGAATAACAGCTTAAAACATGCTGTAGCATAAAATAAATAAGGTAATATGAAAGTATCAATATAAAACTATATTTCAAAAATACGATTTTGTACGACCATACCATTTTGTGCATGTTTTAGATTTAAAAAAAAAAAACACTGATGATGTTGTGGTGTCACCGCCAGACACCACACTTGCTAGGTGGTAGCTTTAAATCGGCCGCGGTCCATTAGTACATGTCGGACCCGCGTGTCGCCACTGTCAGTGTCATTGCAGACCGAGCGCCACCACACGGCAGGTCTAGAGAGACGTACTAGGACTCACCCCAGTTGTACGACGAATTTGCTAGCGACTACACTCAGTTGCAGAGCAGATAGTTAGAATAGCCTTCAGCTAAGTCAATGGCTACGACCTAGCAAGGCGCCATTAGCCTTACAGTGCTTGTATTTAAAGAGTCTCATCTGTATCGTCAAGAGCGATGTACCACAATGATGGAATAAAGTTAAGTATTACAGCAGCTACGTACTTTTCTTTATAGCATTCATTACGTATCTTGTTTCAGACCTCACGCCCATCTGCGTGAGGTTAACGCGTGCCTTTCGGCTACTTCCGAGTGGCGTGGCTGTCTTGTTACGCCACAACAGATGTTGATATTTGTCGCCGAAACTAGTTTGGGATAATAAAGAAATAAACAAATAACACGGTGTTTTGCATGAAGGCGGACTCAATTTGTGATATTACTGTACCTCACAGCTGATGTATGAGAAAGAAATGAGTGAGGCCAGCACAAGGGTTCTGTCTCTCTGAGTGGCGGTACGTACAGATTGCACACAGAGTACGTCTCCCTCCGCCGTCCGCACTTTTCTGCCCACTGTGTCGCCCTCTTCTGTGCGGCAGGCGATACAATGAAACATTCAGTGGCGCTGTCCGCAGAGAGAGGTTCTGTCCCGCCAGACAGGGCCAATAAACGTGGCCGCCCACTCGAGTGCACGCCGAGTGCTGTCGGGGCCCGCTTAGGCCTCTTTTGATGTCCCCTCCTGCCCGCAGGGCCCACGTGCATAAAGGTACCGTCTGCCCAACCGTCCACCGGGCCGACGAGCGAAACTTTTTGTTGCCACTGTACCATTTCACTTTCTTGTCCGATCCTCCCGGGAGCGGATTTAGGCATAGGCCAAGTAGTCTCGAACCTAGGACGTCGAGAGGTAAGTGGCCACAAGGAGATTTTCGATCGGCGCTTCTGTTTTCAGTGGGACCGGTCGCGCAGAGGAATAAACGAAAAAAATGGCTCTGAGCACTATGGGAGGTCATCAGTCCCCTAGAACTTAGAACTACTTAAACCTAACTAACCTAAGGACATCACACACATCCATGCCCGAGGCAGGATTCGAACCTGCGACCGTAGCGGTCACGCGGTTCCAAACTGAAGCGCTTAGAACCGCACGGCCACACCGGCCGGCAAAAAGTAAACGCATGTAATTTGAATACACGGAAGGGAAGTCAGCAGAACTGCCTATCGTTTTGTTCATTGCCGAGTTTGTGATATGCAAGGTGTCTCCAAAAAAAACGCCGACAAGCCTTAGGGGCAGAATCCTTACACACAGCTCTAAAACATATACCTCAAGAGCTACGACAACTTGTTCATCTTCAATCCTATGAATTACATATCTTCTACTCTAAAATTTTTGCTTCCCATATTTGGGAAGAAGGTAGCATGGACCACAAAAAGAAAGAAATGTGCAGTAAACATGAGCTCTAAAATACATACCTTATGAGCTATGAACACCTGTTCAGTAGAAGAGATTTGTTTCACGCTCCCAGAATTAGATTTTCACACCGCAGCGGAGTACGCGCTGATATGAAACTTCCTGGCAGATTAAAACTGTGTGCCGGACCGAGACTCGAACTCGGGACCTTTGCCTTTCGCGGGCAAGTGCTCTACCAGCTGAGCTACCCAAGCACGACTCACGTCCCGTCCTCACAGGTTTACTTCTGCTAACACCTCGTCTCCTACCTTCCAAACTTTGCAGAAGCTCTCCTGCGAACCTTGCAGAACTAGCACTCCTAAAAGAAAGGATATTCCGGAGACATGGCTTAGCACAGTTTGGAAGGTAGGAGACGAGGTATTGGCAGAAGTACAGCTGTGAGGACGAGGCGTGAGTCGTGCTTGGGAAACTCAGTTGGTAGAGCACTTGCCCGCGAAAGGCAAAGGTCCCGAGTTCGAGTCTCGGTCCGGCACACAGTTTTAATCTGGCAGGAACTTTCTTGTTTCACGCTAACATGGACGAAAAAGTGCTCATAGTTCTTAAAGTACGCATTTTAGATCCCACGTTTAGTAGACATTTTTTTCCTTGGTTTCATCCACACTACTTCCACCCTTCTTTGTGTAGGGAACCGGTCCCTAAAGCTTTTTAGTTATTTCTTGAGACACTCTCTATTCCATATTCGATTACTGAAGCAAAGTCGATAGTGACACCTAACAAAAAACTCATTGAAGCTAATCAAAAATTATACAGGGCGTACCGAAAAGAATCATCCGATTTTTAAAAAAATCATAACTGTTATGTGATTTGAGATACGTGCGTTAACAACGTTCTGTTGGAAAGAGCAACCTTTCGTGTTTTACATGGTTCCCGCTAGGTGGCAGCAGTGTGTGCCCACTTCGGTTCTAGTCAAAATGGTATTGGGACAACAGAAAGCGTTTTGTGTTCCACGTTTTGCGCAGTGCGGGTCAGTAATAAATGTTTAGCGAGACTTTCGTACTATGAATGGTGTGGGTCCTCCTACAGCACAGAGCACTGGAAAAAGGCATGAACAATTCCGAGAAACAGGTTGTTTCTGTAAAGGCAAATCAGGAAGCTATCCCCGAGTGTCTGACGCATATGTCGAAAGCATCCGCCCTAGTTTCAGAAGGAGTCCGCAGAAATCCGTTTGCCGTGCAGCTCGACAGCTCAACATGTTCCTCGATGTCAGTCTCACGTGTGTTGCGTCGACGTGTACACATGAAACCATCTCCACTGCAACAGTATGTGAACTAAAGTGCCAAGGAGACTGGTATAGGTATGCGTATTCAAATACAGAGATATGTAAGCAGGCAGAATACGGCGCACCTGTCGGGAACGCTTATATAAGACAGAAAGTGTCTGGCGCAGTTGTTAGATCGGTTACTGCTGCTACAGTGGCAGGTTATCAAGATTTAAGTGAGTTTGAACGTGGTGTTATACTCGGCATACGAGCTATGGGAGCTATGAAGTGAGGATTTTGCCGTATGACATTTACAGGAATATACCGTGAATATCTCACTAGGGGTAAGATAGATACTGCCTACAGGAAAATTAAAGAGACCTTTGGAGATAAGAGAACCACTTGTATGAACATCAAGAGCTCAGATGGAAACCCAGTTCTAAGCAAAGAAGGGAAAGCAGAAAGGTGGAAGGAGTATATAGAGGGTCTATACAAGGGCGATGCACTTGAGGACAATATTATGGAAATGGAAGAGGATGTAGATGAAGATGAAATGGGAGACACGATACTGCGTGAAGAGTTTGACAGAGCACTGAAAGACCTGAGTCGAAACAAGACCCCCGGAGTAGACAACATTCCATTGGAACTACTGACGGCCGTGGGAGAGCCAGTCCTGACAAAACTCTACCATCTGGTGAACAAGATGTATGAAACAGGCGAAATACCCTCAGACTTCAAGAAGAAAATAATAATTCCAATCCCAAAGAAGGCAGGTGTCGACAGATGTGAAAATTATCGAACTATCAGTTTAATAAGCCACTGCTGCAAAATACTAACACGAATTCTTTACAGACGAATGGAAAAGCTAGTAGATGCCGACCTCGGTGAAGATGAGTTTGGATTCCGTAGAAATACTGGAACACGTGAGGCAATACTGACCTTACGACTTATCTTAGAAGAAAGATTAAGGAAAGGCAAACCTACGTTTCTAGCATTTGTAGACTTAGAGAAAGCTTTTGACAATGTTGACTGGAATACTCTCTTTCAAATTCTGAAGGTGGCAGGGGTAAAATACAGGGAGCGAAAGGCTATTTACAATTTGTACAGAAACCAGATGGCAGTTATAAGAGTCGAGGGACATGAAAGGGAAGCAGTTGTTGGGAAGAGAGTAAGACAGAGTTGTAGCCTCTCCCCGATGTTATTCAATCTGTATATTGAGCAAGCAGTAAAGGAAACAAAAGAAAAATTCGGAGTAGGTATTAAAATCCATGGAAAAGAAATAAAAACTTTGAGGTTCGTCGATGACATTGTAATTCTGTCAGAGACAGCAAAGGACTTGGAAAAGCAGTTGAATGGAATGGATAGCGTCTTGAAAGGAGGATATAAGATGAACATCAACAAAAGCAAAACGAGGATAATGGAATGTAGTCGAACTAAGTCGGGTGATGCTGAGGGAATTAGATTAGGAAATGAGACACTTAAGTAGTAAACGAGTTTTGCTATTTTGGGAGCAAAATAACTGATGATGGTCGAAGTAGAGAGGATATAAAATGTAGACTGGCAATGGCGAGGAAAGCGTTTCTGAAGAAGAGAAATTTGTTAACATCGAGTATAGATTTTAAGTGTCAAGAAGTCATTTCTGAAAATATTTGTATGGAGTGTAGCCATGTATGGAAGTGAAACATGGACGATAAATAGTTTGAACAAGAAGAGAACAGAAGCTTTCGAAATGTGGTGCTACAGAAGAATGCTGAAGATTAGATGGGTAGATCACATAACTAATGAGGAAGTATTGAATAGGATCGGGGAGAAGAGAAGTTTGTGGCACAACTTGACCAAAAGAAGGGATCGGTTGGTAGGACATGTTATGAGGCATCAAGGGATCACCAATTTAGTATTGGAGGGCAGCGTGGAGGGTAAAAATCGTAGAGGGAGACCAAGGGATGAATACACTAAGCAGATTCAGAAGGATGTAGGTTGCAGTAGGTACTGGGAGATGAAGAAGCTTGCACAGGATAGAGTAGCATGGAGAGATGCATCAAACCAGTCTCAGGACTGAAGACCACAACAACAACACACTGTGAATATCAGGAATCCGGTGAAACATCAGATCTCCGACTCAGCTGCGGCCGGAAAAACGTCCTGCGAGAACGGGACCAATGACGACTGAAGAGAATAGTTCAAGGTGACAGAAGTTCAACCCTTCCGCAAGTTGCTGCAGATGTCATTGCTGGGCCATCAACACGTGTCAGCGTGCCGAAGGACCACTCGTGTACCCTTGAGACAGCACGACACAAAGCTTTACGCCTCGCCTGGACCCGTGAATACCGACATTGGCTGTTGATGAATGGAAACGTGTTGCCTGGTCGAACGAGTCTCGTTTCGATCGGATGGACATGGACGGGTTTTGAGAAAACGTTATGAACCAATGGACCCTGCATGGCAGCAGAGGACTGTGTAAGCTGGTGGAGGCTCTGTAATGGTGTGAGGCGTGTGCAGTTGGAGTGATGTGGGACCCCCTGATACGTATAGATACGACTCTGACAGGTAACACATACGTAGGCATCCTGTCTGATCACTTGCATCACATTCATATCGATTGCGCATTCCGAAGGGCTTGGGCAATTTTAGTAGGAAAATGCGACACCCGACACGTCCAGAATTGCTACAGAGTGGCTTCAGCAGCACTCTTCTGAGTTTAAACATTTCTGCTGAGCCGGCCGCGGTGGTCTAGCGGTTCAGGCGCTCAGTCCGGAACCGCGCGGCTGCTACGGTCGCAGGTTCGAATCCTGCCTCGGGCATGGATGTGTGTGATGTCCTTAGGTTAGATAGGTTTAAGTAGTTCTAAGTTCTAGGGGACTGATGACCACAGATGTTAAGTCCCATAGTGCTCAGAACCATTTTTGAACTTCTGCTGACCACAAGCTCACCAGACATAAACATTATTGAGCACATGTGGGATGCCTTGTAACGTGCTGTTCAGAAGAGATCTCCACTCCCTGGCATGCTGGTGGATTTATGGACAGCTGCAAGATTCATGGTGTCAGTTCCCTCTAGCACTGCTTTAGACATTAGTCCAGTCCGTGCCATGCCGTGTTGCGGCACTCGCGGTGCCCTAACCGATATTAGGAAGGTGTACCAATTTCTTTGGCTCTTCAGTGTATACGACAAACAGCAAAAGTCAACCATCAAAATGTACAGGCTCTAGCGCTAAAATAAGCTAGCTGCAGAGGGCGCTAAATGTCTGCCCGCAATAAAGGTACATTGACTGCGTTGAGTAGATTATGGTTGGTTGGTTGGTTG
Organism: Schistocerca cancellata; assembly: GCF_023864275.1. Taxonomy (NCBI): domain Eukaryota; kingdom Metazoa; phylum Arthropoda; class Insecta; order Orthoptera; family Acrididae; genus Schistocerca; species Schistocerca cancellata. The sequence goes on along the minus strand of NC_064637.1, from coordinate 119,375,755 downwards.
GTTGGTTGGTTGATCTGGGGGACAGGATCAAACAGCGAGGTCCTCAGCTCCATCGGAATATCGAAGGATGGGGAAGGAGGTCGGCCGTGCACTTGTAAAGCAGCCATCCCGGCATTTTCCAGAAACGATATAGAAAAATCAGGGAAAACTTAAATCAGGGTGTCCGGCTGCGGGTTTGAACCGTTATCCTTCCGAAAGCGTCTCCAGTGTGCTGACCATTGCGCCACCTCGCTCGGTAGTAGATTATGTAAATACAATACAGAAGAAAAGGAAAATCGTGTCTTGCTAAGGCCACTGCTAATCTGAAATGATACAAACTTAAGCAATTGCAAAAGTGCATGTAAATATGGAATGTGAAAACATTCTTGTATCAGCTTAAGACAGTAACGACATTTCGTCAATCAAACCCAATTACTAAACTCTAGGATCTTCTGTTAAACATTAAAGAAGTTTAAAAAACAGTAGCTTACAATAGAGCGACACTGCAACGATATGCTTGCAGTAAACAGCACTATTAAAAGCAATAAATACTATAAGGAAGGGGGCCTCCCCACATGAACCATGGACCTTGCCGTTGGTGGGGAGGCTTGCGTGCCGCAGTGATACAGGTAGCCGTACTGTAGGTGCAACCACGACGGAGGGGTATCTGTTGAGAGGCCAGACAAACGTGTGGTTCCTGAAGAGGGGCAGCAGCCTTTTCAGTAGTTGCAGGGGCAACAGTCTGGATGATTGACTGATCTGGCCTTGTAACACTAACCAAAACGGCCTTGCTGTGCTGGTACTGCAAACGGCTGAAAGCACGGAGAAACTACGGCCGTAATTTTTCCCGAGGGCATGCAGCTTTACTGTATGGTTAAATGATGATGGCGTCCTCTTGGGTAAAACATTCCGGAGGTAAAATAGTCCCCGTTCGGATGTCCGGGCGGGGACTACACAAGAGCATGTCGTTATCAGGAGAAAGAAAACTGGCGTTCTACGGATCGGAGCGTGGAATGTCAGATCCCTTAATCGGGCAGGTAGGTTAGAAAATTTAAAAAGGGAAATGGACAGGTTAAAGTTAGATATAGTGGGAATTAGTGAAGATCGGTAGCAGGAGGAACAAGACTTATGGTCAGGTGAATACAGGGTTATAAATACAAAATCAAATAGGGGTAATGCAGGAGTAGGTTTAATACTGAATAGGAAAATAGGAATGCGGGTAAACTACTACAAACAGCGTACTGAACGCATTATTGTGGCCAACATAGATACGAAGCCCACGCCTACCACAGTAGTACAAGTTTATATGCCAACTAGCTCTGCAGATGACGAAGAAAGTGAAGAAATGTATGATGAAATAAAAGAAATTATTCAGATAGTGAAGGGAGACGAAAATTTAATAGTCATGGGTGACTGGAATTCGTCAGTAGGAAAAGGGAGAGAAGGTAACGTAGTAGGTGAATACGGATTGGGGGTAAGAAACGAAAGAGGAAGCCGCCTGGTATAATTTTCCACAGAGCACAATTTAATCATAGCTAACGCTTGGTTCAAGAATCATAAAAGAAGATTGTATACATGGAAGAAGCCTGGAGATACTGACAGGTTTCAGATAGATTATATAATGGTAAGACAGAGAACTGCAAAAAGGTGGGAATGTAAGCAGATGGGACCTGGATAAACTGAAAGAACCAGAGGTTGTACAGAGTTTCAGGGAGAGCATAAGGGAACAATTGACAAGAATGGGGGAAAGAAATACTGTAGAAGAAGAATGGGTAACTTTGAGGGATGAAGTAGTGAAGGCAGCAGGGGATCAAGTAGGTAAAAAGACGAGGGCTAGTGGAAATCCTTGGGTAACAGAAGAGATATTGAATTTAACTGATGAAAGGAGAAAATATAAAAATGCAGTAAATGAAGCAGGCAAAAAGGAATACAAACGTCTCAAAAATGAGATCGACAGGAAGTGCAAAATGGCTAAGCAGGGATGGCTAGAGGACAAATGTAAGGATGTAGAGGCTTATCTCACTAGGGTAAGATAGATACTGCCTACAGGAAAATTAAAGAGACATTTGGAGAAAAGAGAACCACTTGCATGAATATCAAGAACTCAGATGAAAATCTAGTTCTAAGCAAAGAAGGGAAAGCAGAAAGGTGGAAGGAGTATATAGGGGGTCTATACAAGGGCGATGTACTTGAGGGCAATATTATGGAAATTGAAGAGGATGTAGATGAAGATGAAATGGGAGACACGATACTGCGTGAAGAGTTTGACAGAGCACTGGAAGACCTGAGTCGAAACAAGGCCCCGGGAGTAGACAACATTCCATTGGAACTACTGACGGCCTTGGGAGAGCCAGTCCTGCCAAAACTCTACCATCTGGTGAGCAAGATGTATGAGACAGGTGAAATACCCTCAGACTTCAAGAAGAATATAACAATTCCAATCCCAAAGAAAGCAGGTGTTGACAGATGTGAAAATTACCTATCATTTTAATAAGTCACTGCTGCAAAATACTAACGCGAATTCTTTACAGACGAATGGAAAAACTGGTAGAAGCCGACCTCGGGGAAGATCAGTTTGGATTCCGCAGAAATGTTGGAACACTTGAGGCAATACTGACCCTACGACTTATCTTAGAAAATAGATTAAGGAAAGGCAAACCTACGTTTCTAGCATTTGTAGACTTAGGTAAAGCTTTCGACAATGTTGACTGGAATACTCTCTTTCAAATTCTATAGATGGCAGGGGTAAAACACAGTGAGCGAAAGGCTATTTACAATTTGTACAGAAACCAGATGGCAGTTATAAGAGTCGAGGGGTATGAAAGGGAAGCAGTGTTGGGAAGGGAGTGAGACAGGGTTGTAGCCTCTCCCCAATGTTAGTCAATCTCTATATTGAGCAAGGAGTGAAGGAAACAAAAGAAAAATTCGGAGTAGGTATTAAAATCGATGGAGAAGAAATAAAAACTTTGAGGTTCGTCGATGACATTGTAATTCTGTCAGAGACAGCAAAGGACTTGGAAGGGCTGTTGAACGGAATGGATAGTGTCTTGAAAGGAGGATATAAGATGAACATCAACAAAAGCAAAACAAGGATAATGGAATGTAGTCGAATTAAGTCAGGGGATGCTGAGGGAATTAGATTCGGAAATGAGATACTTAAAGTAGTAAAGGAGTTTTGCTATTTGGGGAGCAAAATAACTGATGATGGTCGAAGTAGAGAGGATATCAAATGTAGACTGGCAATGGCAAGGAAAGCATTTCTGAAGAAGAGAAATTTGTTAACATCGAGTATAGATTTAAGTGTCAGGAAGTCGTTTCTGAAAGTATTTGTATGGAGTGTAACCCTGTATGGAAAGTGAAACATGGACGATAAATAGTTTGGACAAGAAGAGAATAGAAGCTTTCGAAATGTGGTGCTACAGAAGAATGCTGAAGATTAGATGGGTAGATCACATAACTAATGAGGAATTATTGAATAGGATTGGGGAGAAGAGAAATTTGTGGCACAACTTGACTAGAGGAAGGGATCGGTTGGTAGGACATGTTCTGAGGCATCAAGGGACACCAGTTTAGTATTGGAGGGCAGCGTGGAGGGTAAAAATCGTAGAGGGAGACCAAGAAATGAATACACTAAGCAGATTCAGAAGGATGTAGGTTGCAGTAGGTACTGGGAGATGAAGAAGCTTGCACAGGATAGAGTAGAGTGGAGAGCTGCATCAAACCAGTTTCAGGACTGAAGACCACAACAACAACAAGGAAGGGGGAGAAATAACCATAAAATAAAATTAGTTGAAAGCTAATTGCAGAAATGGAGCCACTTCTTCTTACCAATAGAGAAGTTTGCAAATGTCAGATGAAGTAGAACATCTCAGCGCCTCCTGCCGTATGAGACATAAAATGTTCTCTAATGCTGCAAGTTTAAATAACGATTGTGTGAAGAAAAATATTCTCAATAATTTAGCAGTAGCGGCTAATTGAGGTACCTATTTTGTTCTAAAGCCTTCGCCGTCACGAGTTCTAAACTAAACTTTACGCTGTGTTGATGTAGAGGGTTATAAAAAAGTCAGTATAAATTTGAAAACTTAATAAACGACGGAATAATGTAGATAGAGAGGTAAAAATTGACACACATGCTTGGAATGACATGGGGTTTTATTAGAACAAAAAAAAAGTTCACAAAATGTCCGACCGATGGCGCTGGACAGCAAAACTGCTACCGTGACGTGTGAGAGGTACACCGATATGTTACAGAATCGCATCATCCCCAGCCTGGCTGATAAACACCTGCTGGGACGTACGATGTTTATGCAGGATGGCGCTCCACCCCATATTGCTAGACGCGTGAAAGATCGTTTGGTGATGATCGTGTGCTCAGTCGCCACTTTCGTCATGCTTGGCCTCCCAGGTCCCCAAACCTCAGTCCGTGCGAATATTGTCTTTGGGGTTACCTAAAGTCGCAAGTGTATCGTGATCGACCGACATCTCTAGGGGTGCTGAAAGACAACATCCGACGCCAATTCCTCACCATAACTCCAGGCATGCTTTACAGTGCTGTTCACAACATTATTCCTCAACTACAGGAATGATGGTGGACATATTGAGCATTTCCTGTAAAGATCATCTTTGCTTTGTCTTACATTCTTATGCTCATTATTGCTATTCAGATCAGATGAAGCGCCATCTGTCGGACATTTTTTGAACGTTTGTATTTTTTTGGTTCTAATAAAACCCCATGTCATTCCAAGCTTGTGTGTCAATTTTTACCTCTCTATCTACATTATTCCGTGATTTATTCAGTTTTCAAATTTATACTGACTTTTTGATCACCTGGTATTAAATAGTACCGCATGTAAATGAAGATGTCATGATGTGAAAGAGTACAAAATAAAGTGGAAGATTCAAACTAAAGCCCTGTGACAAATTCATTTAAAATCCTACACCACTGTATCGACCTGAACCTAACTTGGTACAGATATCGCTTACTGTCTGGTAATGAATGCAGTGGGGGTAAGAACCAGCGACGTATTGGTGTGATAGTGATAACGCGGAAAGAGAAGGTGGCAGGAGGAGATGGACAGACAGAGAGGGAGGAGGATGCAATAGTCACAGATACGGGAGGAGAAGGAGATGGACAGAGGCAGAAATTGATAGTAGGGAAGGAGATGAACAGAGAGAAGAGAAGGAGTAGATGGACACCGAAAGAAAAGAGGTGGACAGAGAGACGGGGGAGGAAGAGATTGAGAGGGGAAGGGAGGTAGAGATCAACAGAATGATGAGGGGGGGAGGGAGAATAGACAGAAAAAGAAAAGAGGTGTAGATGGGCAAACGGGGATGGAGCAAATGGGCAGACACGGGAAGGGGAAGATGGGAAGAGAGAGGGAGAAAAAAGGAGATGGACAGAAGGAGGGCAAGAAGGAAATGAACAGACAGAGGACGGAGAGGAGATGTAGTAGTAGAACACTGGAATGAGAACACATTCGCGAGCAGTGACGGGTGCTCACCTGATTGTACATAAAATCATCCAGAACATGGGAAGACCTATTTTATTATTCTTTTCGCAAAAATGAATCTCTGACTGGACAACTGTGCGAAGAACGAGAATGACCAGCTATGGACAGTCAACATAAATCGAAGAAATATTCATTTTAATCGAGTATTTTCAGTACAAAGATAATCAAATTTTTCCTATTATTACTTCTCAAGCTCTGACAAAACTGCAGAACAGCTCACACTGCAATTTAGTGAGTTTTGATAAGCGAAAATATTTTAATGAGTGCATAGTAGCGGTAGTAAGGCTAGGGTTTGAGGGAGCCTTGTTTTTTTTTATAAATAACTGCTGAAATATAAAATTCTTTGGCAAATGAAAATCTGTAAAAGCTGAAACGATGAATTCTGCCCCCACATGTTACCTCACAAGGGAATGCTGCTATCCTACATCACTCATAACGCTCCTAAGCTAGTCAATCAGGAATATGTGTGTTCACAAGCAAAGCGGAAAGCAAAAGAAAGGTTAGGGCTTAACGGCCTGGTCGACATCACCAGAGATGCAGCACAAGCTCGGAGGTTCGGAGTGGCGAAGGATTAGGAAAAGAAGTCGGATGTGACCTTTCAAAGCAACAATCCAACTGTTTGCCTTATGCGATTTAAACTTCGATGCCCGGACATGGATTTGAAACCGTGGTCTCTAGAATTCAGTCTTACTACCGCATTACAGTGCCCGGGTACGGAAAACAGCTTAAATCATTAAAACTCCATAAGGCCCCCACTGCACAAAAGAGTCCGTGCCAAGTTTTATACAGAATTTGCGATTGAATTTTCTCCTATTTGGATCAAAAATTTACCTCAGATCCCTTAAGCAGAGACGTGCCCGAGTTGAGTGGAGAAGAGCACACGTCACACCTGTCTACAAAAAAGGAACCTGTTTCACATTTGTTTGTATCAGAAACCGACAGAAAACGAAAGGCACCGGTTCCACGGTAGTGGAGCGCAGTGCATTCTGAGCGACATTCGCGCCAAAGTATTCACGGTGCGCGTGGCCAGCGCCATCGCGAGGCATTAGCGAGAGTTACGGCAGAGACACGGAGGGGTGAGGCTGGTGGAAAGGGCCGCGCGGAATGGTGAAAGGCTAAGGGACAACGGCGGATCTGATTGTGGGGCCGGGGCGATCCGCTGGGCGCCGGGCGGGATTGCATTCGGCGCGTCGGGAATTGCCAAAGATGGTGCGCCTCGATATAGCGGCCGTGAATCACAGATATTGCTCCCACCAAGTGAGCTTTGTATCTCTTCCGCAAACAGTTTCCAGGATGGAGGAATGCAACGGATCTCGGATTTCTAACATGCGCTAGGTAGTTCTGAATTTATATGTCCTACCAAATCCATTTAAACTATAGTTACTGTACTTATGGAGGCTGTAACATTTGTTACAAGTATGCATCATGGACAACAAGAAAATTAAAGGTGCTGAATCCCAAATTATGTGCAAGGCAAAATTTTTAGTTATTCTGCTATCACCTGGATTGATTTAATTTCAGATCACATTAATCTTTCTTTAGCTACATTGTGAAAAGTTCAAAGAAACCAAAAGACAGCGGGATGTCATCGGTTGCGCTTGCTTGATACATTAAAACAATGAACTGAGGAGAATAAAAAAAAATGGTTCAAATGGCTCTGAGCACTATGGGACTCGACTGCTGTGGTCATCAGTCCCCTAGAACTTAGAACTAATTAAACCCAACTGACCTAAGGACATCACACACATCCATGCCCGAGGCGGGATTCGAACCTGCGACCGTAGCAGCAGCGCGGCTCCGGACTGGAGCGCCTAGAACCGCACGACCACCGCGGCCGGCTGAGGAGAATAATCTCCCCACAGTTACATTTCTCAATGATATCTTCTGAGTGATTAATCAATTAATTGTGCAGTAAGTTAGGAAATGAAGAAGAAAAATTACGGGAAAGGAGAAGAGGAAAACAGGAAAAATGGCGAAACAAAGAAGCAGAATATCAGAAACATGTAAAAATAAGAAAGTGGATTAATGAGAGTTAAGACATAAAGGGAAAGCAAAAAAGGGAATATTTAATGAAAGCAAAAAAGAGAATAGTAAAGAAAAAGAGAATAGCAAAAATGAGAGGAAAAGAGAGAACAAGAACAACATCAATGAGAAAAACTAGTTAGAACAGAAAGTAGGAACAAAAAGGGGAAAAAGAGGATAGGACAAATGAGAAGAAAGCGACAGAAGGGAAAAATTACGAAATGGAAAGACATGGAGGGAAAAGGGGATGGAATAAGAAAATAGAGTTATGAGGTTTATAATTTTAACGTCAGTCCGCCACAAGTTTTTAGCAATTGTGGCTGCTTACTGTTTAAATTAAAAACATAATAATTGTACTAAAGCCACTGCTCTCAACTTTCGACAAGACGCATTTAGAAAACAGGAGTTGGAAGATAAAAAAAGTTTAGAAAAGGAAATAAAGAATCGAAGAGAAAAGACAACTGAAAGACAAGCGTAAAAGAAAGGAGAACAAAATAAAGGACGAAGGAAACATAAGAACAAAAGGAAACAGTAGTTGAGACTTCTGTCAAATCTTACCAGTTATCGTAATTGGTACGAGAGGAGGCGAAGTCAACGCATCTGCAATGAGTTGAGATGAAAATAAAAGAAATTAAAGAGGGAAAAGAGAGAGAGAAAAGAAATAGGTACGAATTAAGGAAGGAAATTTAATTCAAAGGAAAAAAGAAACGAAACTGAGTTTTATCAGCAATAAATGTAAGAATGTTTCATTTTCTGTGAGGTTCAACTAACTAAGAAGTTTTAATTCATACTTATCATACTAGAAATTTGACGTCTCTTAGGCGATTATATACAGAACCCTTGTAGAATTTATAATGGATTAGTTTCCATATGTTATGCATTTGCCGGCCGGGTGTGGCCGAGCGGTTCTAGGCGCTACACTCTGGAACCGCGCGACCGCTACGGTCGCAGGTTCGAATCCTGCCTCGGGCATGGATTTGTGTGCTATCCTTAGGTTAGTTAGGTTTAAGTAGTTCTAAGTTCTAGGGGACTAATGACCTCAGAAGTTCAGTCCCATAGTACTCAGAGCCATTTTGTTATGTACTTGTGTTAGGTTGGCGTGATGAGTGGTATGTTTGATTCGCAATAAATTCATTGATATAAAATAGCCAAGTGTGCAGTGAATCATTCTGTACACATACAACGAATATAAAGAGCAAAACGCCATCTCAGCGAGGATTCCGTAGCGTAAGCCGTTTTAAAACTGCATTGGAGGAGAAGTTATTCATAGCTTGATATAAGGACCTACAGTCTTCAACAGCATCAGTGAGAAGTTCCACTTTTTTAGCAAAAATCATTATATTCGCCTTTCCCAGTAGCTATCGAACGGTGTCAAAGGCAGAACACCAATTACTTCTGGAACCGAATTTTAATGACCGCGGTATCTTTCCTGAATAGACATAACAATTACTTTGTCAAAGGATGTGTCCTCCGTTTTAAATGATAATTTGACAAGTTCCGAAATCCCATAAAACATCCGCTGACGCATCCAAAGAACAAGACATTTGCATAAGAACAGTAGACCTACGACCGGCTGTACCGTTTTCTTACCCGGAGACTTCCGTCAGATCTTACCAGTTATCGCAACTGGTACGAGAGGAGTCGAAGTCAACGCATCTGCAATCGTCAGTTAGCATTGCATGTTAATAAAACAAACGGAAAATAAAATTAAAACGTTCTAGAAAGTCTTGGAATTCCTGAGACTGGTATCTTGCCTACACTGATCGACAACGGCCAAAAACGGTCAAGATTCTCAGTTCCCGGATGGATGAAGTATCTATATATATAACTAGCTTAGGTCCAGGTGCTACGTTCATTTTTCCACAGTAATACAGCAGATACATTTTTATAAAAACATACTAGGCCAGTTTAAAAGTAATGTATTAAAAATCCATTTCTTTTCTATGGACTTCTGACAAAGACAATTTGTCGTGGTGACTAGTAAATAGTTTTCGTTGATTAGTTCGGATATTGTAACACTATCTAAACTTTTCATGCTAATTAAGGCTATAAAAGCATGGTCTTTTCCGAGTGTACCTCTGACCAAAATGGGCTTCTGGTAACAGGAGCCGGAGGTTTTTGTTAATGCTGCCTTTTCTCTTGTGACGATTTTTCACAGAAACTTTCATCACCCAACACATATTTATTTATATCTAACCATAGGTTTAGATTTAAAACTGCTTTAATATAACGAAATACACTCCTGGAAATGGAAAAAAGAACACATTGACACCGGTGTGTCAGACCCACCATACATGCTCCGGACACTGCGAGAGGGCTGTACAAGCAATGATCACACGCACGGCACAGCGGACACACCAGGAACCGCGGTGTTGGCCGTCGAATGGCGCTAGCTGCGCAGCATTTGTGCACCGCCGCCGTCAGTGTCAGCCAGTTTGCCGTGGCATACGGAGCTCCATCGCAGTCTTTAACACTGGTAGCATGCCGCGACAGCGTGGACGTGAACCGTATGTGCAGTTGACGGACTTTGAGCGAGGGCGTATAGTGTGCATGCGGGAGGCCGGGTGGACGTACCGCCGAATTGCTCAACACGTGGGGCGTGAGGTCTCCACAGTACATCGATGTTGTTGCCAGTGGTCGGCGGAAGGTGCACGTGCCCGTCGACCTGGGACCGGACCGCAGCGACGCACGGATGCACGCCAAGACCGTAGGATCCTACGCAGTGCCGTAGGGGACCGCACCGCCACTTCCCAGCAAATTAGGGACACTGTTGCTCCTGGGGTATCGGCGAGGACCATTCGCAACCGTCTCCATGAAGCTGGGCTACGGTCCCGCACACCGTTAGGCCGTCTTCCGCTCACGCCCCAACATCGTGCAGCCCGCTTCCAGTGGTGTCGCGACAGGCGTGAATGGAGGGACGAATGGAGACGTGTCGTCTTCAGCGATGAGAGTCGCTTCTGCCTTGGTGCCAATGATGGTCGTATGCGTGTTTGGCGCCGTGCAGGTGAGCGCCACAATCAGGACTGCATACGACCGAGGCACACAGGGCCAACACCCGGCATCACGGTGTGGGGAGCGATCTCCTACACTGGCCGTACACCACTGCTGATCGTCGAGGGGACACTGAATAGTGCACGGTACATCCAAACCGTCATCGAACCCTTCGTTCTACCATTCCTAGACCGGCAAGGGAACTTGCTGTTCCAACAGGACAATGCAGGTCCGCATGTATCCCGTGCCACCCAACGTGCTCTAGAAGGTGTAAGTCAACTACCCTGGCCAGCAAGATCTCCGGATCTGTCCCCCATTGAGCATGTTTGGGACTGGATGAAGCGTCGTCTCACGCGGTCTGCACGTCCAGCACGAACGCTGGTCCAACTGAGGCGCCAGGTGGAAATGGCATGGCAAGCCGTTCCACAGGACTACATCCAGCATCTCTACGATCGTCTCCATGGGAGAATAGCAGCCTGCATTGCTGCGAAAGGTGGATATACACTGTACTAGTGCCGACATTGTGCATGCTCTGTTGCCTGTGTCTATGTGCCTGTGGTTCTGTCAGTGTGATCATGTGATGTATCTGACCCCAGGAATGTGTCAATAAAGTTTCCCCTTCCTGGGACAATGAATTCACGGTGTTCTTATTTCAATTTCCAGGAGTGTATATTCATAAAAGTTTTCAGTCCCTATTTCACCATCTTAGGGACTAGATTTCCATAGACATTGAACCATTTTTTAATTTATTTCTAACCGAGAAGCTAAATACAATTTTCATAATTTTAGGCCAAAAATGTGTTGATAATGAAGTATTTCCATAAAAACGTTCATCCCCTACTTCACCATCACAGGCAGAATTTCCAAAATCACTGACTTATTTTTTTTATTTATAACCGAGAAACGAAATAGAAATTTTCTTGGATTTAGCTTTAAAAACACTTTTATAGTGAAATTTTTCTTAAGACTTTTCATCCTCTATTTCAGTCCCTTACATGAACGACGTATTTTTTTATTTCTGTCCGAGAAGTCAAATACCATTTTCCATGGATGCAGCCTTACAAAGCCTTTAGTAGCTTTTTAATGATTTTTCAAATTCACCCACTATTTCGCCCCCTTAGGGGTTGAATTTCCAAAAACGGTTAAATACAATTTTTTATTACTGACCGAGAAACCAAATACCAATTTACGTAGTTCTGTCTACAAAATTGCCTTACTAGCGACGCATTTTTTTTTTAAATCACCCTTTAGCCATCTTTCAAAAAATCTCATCTTTAAACGATGTCTACGGTGTAATATCAACACCAAATTTCGAGCTTTTGTCCTTAACGGTTCGGGCTGAGCGATGATGAGTTAGTGTATCGCTCGGGAGATTTACTTTTACATACAGAGCTTGTCAGTAACGAACCCTCATAGCACGAGACCAACTCGCAAGTGTCCCTTTTGTTTTTTTATTTTTGTTTTATTTTTTGAACTGCGTTCCACTGCTTTAAGAAATTTACGTCCGTGCGTTGAACTTCAAACGCCGTAAGTATGAAGGAAATTGAAGAGGTCGACTGCGTAACGTACCCTTGTAAGTATTTTGCCACTCAGCTCTAGGGGGAGCCCCGTCTTTTTAATACGAGAGTTCCCCCTCCGTCTTCAACCCCCGGTAACGGATGCCGCCCCCGTCGTCACGGCGCCATCATCAATCTTGTCCAGGAGTCGCTGGAGAAACGACACCTCCCCCCCCCCCCCCTATCCACCCCAACCCTCAGCAACTCTACAGATATATCCGCTTTCACTCGAGCGCACGACCACGACAGTAACAGAAAGCGGAACCGCCCAGCCAATGGAAATGCTGTGCCCTTCCCCTCATCTCGGCACATACACATACACACACACACACAATCACATACAAACGTTAATTTTATTTATGCGCTGCGCCGGCGTACGCCTCCTTCAGCGCAACTGTGGAGCATTAATACTGCATATCTCTAGTGGCTGCCCTAGTACAGTTTCTTTTCCAAGACAAGATATGAATAAAATGACAAATATCAGACGTCAATATCAATACAACTACCGCACATCTGATCTCCGTTTTGAGGTAAAATATTAATTCTGTGGTTTTCCTTTTTACTGTCGTCAATCATCTGAGTAATTTCATACTGTCTGCCACGAATTCCTCTTCTCTGCCAACCTCTTCATCCCAGTGTACCGCCACACCCAACATCCTCATCATCTGCTGTATGTATTCCAATATGTGTCTTTCACTGTCTGTAACTCCCTCTAGTATCGTAGAACTTATGCCGTGATGTTCATGGTAAATAAATTCGCCACAGTTGTAAAATACTTTTATCAAAACTGGACACGATTGTCTTAATGGGATTTCCGCGATCGTTCATTAAAAAAAATATGGCATTTCAGTCTTTTGATCGCTAATTTTTATTTTCAATAAGCGGTTTCAGGCTAGCTGCCCATCTTCAGATCATATATTGCAGATACAGAGTAACTTGTCACTACAGAACTATCGGTTCTCTGTCATAACTCAGACAGAGAACCGATAGTTCTGTAGTGACAAGTTACTCTGTAACTGCGTTATATGATCTGAAGATGGGCAGATAGCCTGAAACTGGTTATTGAAAATAAAAAATAGCGATCAAAAGATTGAATGGCCATATTCTTATTTTTGTAAAATACTTTGTTGACCGACGCCTTGCACAGCGGAATTCGTTATACAGTACCATCACTTCGGAGTCTCAAAAATGGTTCAAATGGCTCTGAGCACTATGGGACTTAACATCTATGGTCATCAGTCCCCTAGAACTTAGAACGACTTAAACCTAACTAACCTACGGACAGCACACAACATCCAGCCATCACGAGGCAGAGAAAATCCCTGACCCCGCCGGGAATCGAACCCGGGAACCCGGGCGTGGGAAGCGAGAACGCTACCGCACGACCACGAGATGCGGGCTCAAATGGTTCAAATGGCTCTGAGCACTATGGGACTCAACTGCTGCCGTCATAAGTCCACTAGAACTTAGAACTACTTAAACCTAACTAACCTAAGGACATCACACACATCCATGCCCGAGGCAGGATTCGAACCTGCGACCGTAGCGGTCGTGCTGTTCCAGACTGTAGCGCCTTTAACCGCTCGCCCACTCCGGCCGGCCCCACTGCAGGTATCGTGATGTAGGGGCAATCGGTTACAACTCGCGGGCACATTAACTTTTTCTGCAGGGTAAAGCACACTGCATGGGCTGTTATCCCCGTGCTACTGCCATTTCTTTGACAGGGAATATGAAGAAGGTTTTTTGTTCAGCAGGACACTGGACGCCCGCATAGAGTTGCAACTAGCTCTTGATCGTGTACAGCGACTGCTCTGGCCAGCACGACTACTTGGTCTCTCACCAGCTGAACTCATATGCGACACGATGAAGCGGGAACTCACTCCAGGGGCTCCAAGAACCATCGCCGAATAGCAGAAAAACGAGCAAAATGCTTGGGAAAATGCATCCTTCGGCACCTTTATGATCGTTTGCATGCGTTGTCACCAGAGGGGGTTACTGTGTATGTCCTCTTGCATAATGTTTGTAGTTTTACGATATCTGTAGTCTGCCCGTCTGCCTGGAATGGGCTATTCCATCGCTGTAATGGGTATCGGACGTTACGTAGATTTTGCGAGGGTGTTGGTCTTCAGTTTAAACTCTGACTGGGTTTCGAAAAAGACGATCGTGTGAAACCCAGCTCGCGCTATTCGTCCACGAGACTCAGAGGGCCATAGACACGGGTTCCCAGGTATATTCCGTGTTTCTTGACTTCCCCAAGGCGTTTGATACAGTTAAACAAAGTAAGAGCATATGGACCATCAGAGCAATTGTGTGATTGGATTGAAGAGTTCCTGGATAACAGAACGCAGCATGTCATGCTCAATGAAGAGAAGTCTTCCGAAGTAAGAGTGATTTCAGGTGTGCCACAGGGGAGTGTCGTAGGACCATTCCTATTCACAATATATATGCTGTAGTATATCGAGAGGCTGTAACAATAAAAAATTGTACTGAAATGCAGGAGCATCTGGAACGAATTGACGCATGGTGCAGGGAATGGCAATTGAATCTCAATGTAGACATGTGTAATGTGCTGCGAATACATACAAAGAAAGATCCTTTATCATTTAGCTACAATATAGCAGCTCAGCAACTAGAAGCAGTTAATTCCCTAAATTATCTGGGAGTAGGCATTAGGAGTGATTTAAAATGGAATGACCATATAAAATCAATCGTCGGTAAAGCAGATGCTAGACTGATTCGTTGGAAGAATTATAAGGAAATGCAGTCCGAAAACGAAGTAGGTTACAGTACACTTCTTCACCAACTGCTTGAATCCTGCTCACCGGTGTGCGATCCATACCAGATAGGGTTGATACAAGAGATAGGGAAGATCCAACGGAGAGAAGCGCGCTTCGTTGCAGGATCATTTAGTAATCGCGAAAGCGCTACGGAGATGATAGATAAACTCCAGTGGAAGACTCTGCAAGAGAGAAGCTCAGTAGTTCGGTATCGGCTTTCGTTGAAGTTTCGAGAACATACTTTCACCGAGGAGTCAAGCAGTATATTCCTCCCTTCTACGTATATCTTGCGAAGAGACCATAAGGATAAAATCAGAGATATTAGAGCCCACACAGAGGCATACCGACAATCTTTCTTTCCACGAACAATACGAGACTGCAATGGAAGGGAGAACCGATAGAGGTACTCAAGGTACCCTCCGCCACACACCGACAGGTTTTAATTATTCCTACTGCGGCCTTCAGCCGACAAGTGATTTGAAAATGGTTCAAATGGCTCTAGGCACTATAGGACTTAACATCTGAGGTCATCAGTCCCATAGACTTAGAATTACTTAAACCTAACTAACCTAAGAGCATTACACACATCCATGACCGAGGCAGGATTCGAACCTGCGACCGTAGCAGCTGCGCGGTTCCGGACTGAAGCGCCTAGAACCGCTCGGCCACAGGGGCCGGCAGTGATTTGAATGTCTACTTAATAAGGCCTTCAACCGTCAGCGTAGCTTGTGTTACAGTCAGTAATGTTATGATTGTTTTAAAATTTATTTTAATATTTTCAACGTGTAATTGTGTTCCTGTTTTGTAATTCAGGCCTTTAGCCGTTATGCGTTCTGTGGTATTGCTTGTGGCCTTCAGCCGACAAATAATTTTGAATTATTTCTTAATAAGTCGTTCAGCTCTCAGTGTAGCTTGTGTTACAGTCAATTTTTTTTAAATAATTGTTTTTAAAAAATTATATCCTTAAATAAAGTGTATGGTTTTACTGTGCAACCATCGGTAACTGATTAGGCCCCGCCCACGCCTTTTCCTGCTTTCCCGAAGTCCCGCGTATCAGTCAATTCATGGTACTCTTTGCTGAGACATGTGCGTTTTATTTGGCATTAATCTGTTAATATATATTTATACAATGATGAACTTGAAGTGTTGGCAGAAGTGCCAACACCTTGTAGTTAGAGGAGGCCGAAATGCACGCTAAGCTCACGCAGGCTGGCGTGAGGTCTGAAACAGGATTCGTAATGAATGCTATAAAGAAAAGTACGTAGCTTCTGGAATACTTAACTTTAATCAGCATTTGTAGAACATCGCTCTTGATGATACATTAATATAATCTCAATATCTATACTGGTAATGGCGCCTTGCTAGGTCGTAGCAAATGTAGCTGAAGGCTATGCTAACTATCGTCTCGGCAAATGAGAGCGTAGTTCTCAGTGAACCATGGCTAGCAACGTCGGCTGTACAACTGGGGCGAGTGCTAGTACGTCTCTCTAGACCTGCCGTGTGGTGGCGCTCGGTCTGCAATTACTGACAGTGGCGACACGCGGGTCCGTCGTATACTAGCGGACCGCGGCCGATTTAAAGGCTACCACCTAGCAAGTGTGGTGTCTGGCAGTGACACCACAGAACTAGCAGGTACATTACTTATCAATAAAATTACGTTGTCCTTAAGGATGCTGCATTTTCTTTCCAGCATTGTAGATCTAACAGTAGGGACGAATGACTGCATACCTGTCCTATCTCCTTTCTAATACGAGCGTTTCTTTCTTGGTCTTCCGTTCTTGTTTTCGGATTGCAACAATAATGACATTCTCAGAGAACTTCTGAAAGACTAATTTGCGATTCTATTCAAACTTCATCATATGCACCTCTCTGTATGATACGTAAACTGTTCGATATTGATAGCATAACAATACTGTGGCAGTACACTGCGTGATACAGGGAGGCGAAGTGCAACATATTACTATCGCGCCTATTTTTGTCCGGGACGCTTGAGTTAGAACACGGTATCGGAAGCGAACGTGTCAGCTCTCGGCGACGTGGATGGGTATTGCCACTTCCCTGGGAAGGCACTAGCAGAGCGGGCCAAAGAAATCAAAGAAGCTTTCAGTGGACATTTCAGTGCACCAGGGACTCTTTCGTGGCAGCATAGATACAACAACGACTAATTACAAATGAAATGTCGTGTGACGAGGGCCTCCCGTCGGGTAGACCGCTCGTCTGGTGCAAGTCTTTCGATTTGACGCCACTTCGGCGACTTGCGCGTCGATGGGGATGAAATGATGATGATTAGGACAGCACAACACCCAGTCTCTGAGCGGAGAAAATCTCCGACCCAGCCGGGAATCGAACCCGGGCCCTTAGGATTGACAGTCTGTCGCGCTGACCACTCAGCTACCGGGGGCGGACAATTACGAATTAAACAAGTGAACTGCATAATTTATTGTGTGCATGTGCTGTTTTCTTTGTGTTTCTCTGCTGTCATAACTGCTGCAAATGAAATAAAACAACTGTTTACTGCACGCTGATTGAAAGCTTACATTATCCTATTGCCGGCCGCGGTGGTCTAGCGGTTCTGGCGCTGCAGTCCGGAACCGCGGGACTGCTACGGTCGCAGGTTCGAATCCTGCCTCGGGCATGGGTGTGTGTGATGTCCTTAGGTTCAAAATGGTTCAAATGGCTCTGAGCACTATGGGACTCAACATCTTAGGTCATAAGACCCCTAGAACTTAGAACTACTTAAACCTAACTAACCTAAGGACATCACACACACCCATGCCCGAGGCAGGATTCGAACCTGCGACCGTAGCAGTCCCGCGGTTCCGGACTGCAGCGCCAGAACCGCTAGACCACCGCGGCCGGCGATGTCCTTAGGTTAGTTAGGTTTAAGCAGTTCTAAGTTGTAGGGGACTTATGACCTAAGATGTTGAGTCCCATAGTGCTTCGAGCCATTTGAACCATTATCCTATTTTCGTGGTGTGACGAGTGTTCCAACGGGGAAACAAGTGTGTACTCTCACTGGACAGCTGATCTGACGTTGTTTATCAGTTCTGAGGAGTCCTACAAATAAAACAAACGTATCTGCTTACTATCTCGACGCACTGATTAGCGTAGTTATGTGACTACGACACGGACGTAAACAGTGGAATCCAAAAGCAACTAACCGCTATTTCCGAGTCCTGTATATAATTGACGGTATAATCGCACAAACTGTCAGATCTTCGTACGATCGTGTTCTGCACTGAAGAAGGCATTCTGGTCACCGGACAACCATGCCAATGATGATGGCGGGACACCTATGAAACGAGGTAAACCGACTTCCACAGTCACAAACGGTGCAGTATGGCACAGACAAGACGCCTACGGGACTATTACCGCTTTAGCACTGCACGACAGCCGGCATGTGAGCTCGTAGCATCCACTTAATGTGTTGTGTCGAAACAAACGGTGCGAATAACACTTTTGGCCTCCATCGTACGTCTGCCTCTGACGCGGAGTGGAGTTACAAGCGTGCCACCTGCACGGTAGAACAGTGGGCCGATGTTGTTTTCATGGCTGAGTCCCAGCTTAGTCTCCAAGACTTCTACATCTACATCTACATCTACATCTACATTTATACTCCGCAAGCCACCCAACGGTGTGTGGCGGAGGGCACTTTACGTGCCACTGTCATTACCTCCCTTTCCTGTTCCAGTCGCGTACGGTTCGCGGGAAGAACGACTGTCTGAAAGCCTCCGTGCGCGCTCTAATCTCTCTAATTTTACATTCGTGATCTCCTCGGGAGGTATAAGTAGGGGGAAGTAATATATTCGATACCTCATCCAGAAACGCACCCTCTCGAAACCTGGCGAGCAAGCTACACCGCGATGCAGAGCGCCTCTCTTGCAGAGTCTGCCACCTTAGTTTGTTAAACATCTCCGTAACGCTATCACGGTTACCAAATAACCCTGTGACGAAACCCGCCGCTCTTCTTTGGATCTTCTCTATCTCCTCCGTCAACCCGATCTGGTACGGATCCCACACTGATGAGCAATACTCAAGTATAGGTCGAACGAGTGTTTTGTAAGCCACCTCCTTTGTTGATGGACTACATTTTCTAAGGACTCTCCCAATGAATCTCAACCTGGTACCCGCCTTACCAACAATTAATTTTATATGATCATTCCACTTCAAATCGTTCCGCATGCATACTCCCAGATATTTTACAGAAGTAACTGCTACCAGTGTTTGTTCCGCTATCATATAATCATACAATAAAGGATCCTTCTTTCTATGTATTCTTAATACATTACATTTTTCTATGTTAAGGGTCAGTTGCCACTCCCTGCACCAAGTGCCTATCCGCTGCAGATCTTCCTGTATTTCGCTGCAATTTTCTAATGCTGCAACTTCTCTGTATACTACAGCATCATCCGCGAAAAGCCGCATGGAACTTCCGACACTATCTACTAGGTCATTTATATATATTGTGAAAAGCAATGGTCCCATATCACTCCCCTGTGGCACACCAGAGGTTACTTTAACGTCTGTAGACGTCTCTCCGTTGATAACAACATGCTGTGTTCTGTTTGCTAAAAGCTCTTCAATCCAGCCACACAGCTGGTCTGATATTCCGTAGGCTCTTACTTTGTTTATCTCTTACTTTGTTTATCAGGCGGCAGTGCGGAACTGTATCGAACGCCTTCCGGAAGTCAAGAAAAATAGCATCTACCTGGGAGCATGTATCTAATATTTTCTGGGTCTCATGAACAAATAAAGCGAGTTGGGTCTCACACTATCACTGTTTCCGGAATCCATGTTGATTCCTACATAGTAGATTCTGAGTTTCCAAAAACGACATGATACTCGAGCAAAAAACATGTTCTAAAATTCTACAACAGATCGACGTCAGAGATATAGGTCTATAGTTTTGCGCATCTGATCGACGACCCTTCTTGAAGACTGGGACTGCCTGTGCTGTTTTCCAATCATTTGGAACCTTCCGTTCCTCTTAGAGACTTGCGGTACACGGCTGTTAAAATGGGGGCAAGTTCTTTCGCGTACTCTGTGTAGAATCGAATTGGTATCCCGTCAGGTCCAGTGGACTTTCCTCTGTTGAGTGATTCCAGTTGCTTTTCTATTCCTTGGACACTTATTTCGATGTCAGCCATTTTTTCGTTTGTGCGAGGATTTAGAGAAGGAACTGCAGTGCGGTCTTCCTCTGTGAAACAGCTTTGGAAAAAGGTGTTTAGTATTTCAGCTTTACGCTTGTCATCCTCTGTTTCAATGCCATCATCATCCCGGAGTGTCTGGACATGCTGTTTCGAGCCACTTACTGATTTAACGTAAGACCAGAACTTCCTACGATTTTCTGTCAAGTCGGTACCTAGTATTTTACTTTCGAATTCACTGAACGCTTCACGCATAGCTCTCCTTACGCTAACTTTGACATCGTTTAGCTTCTGTTTGTCTGAGAGGTTTTGGCTGCGTTTAAACTTGAAGTGAAGCTCTCTTTGCTTTCGCAGTAGTTTCCTAACTTGCGAGCAGCTCTGCAGGAAGAATGGGCGTTATTTCCTCAACATGAGAATGATCACTTCATTCACAGCATGCCCCGTCGCTATCAGGCCTGTATTGCTGCCAGACGTACCCCATACTGACCACATTAACCAGTCGCCGAAATGGGTGCGCAAAACCGTTAAATTGGAGAAAACGAAGAACATTTTTGTCTACTGGTATGCTTGTTCCAGCCGTCCACGTTATGTATTCTTTACATTTTTTCTACTTTGCTATCACCTGCTTATACTGTTTTTTGGGAAAATAAATGAAACTTCGCAAAATTTCCGTTTTTTGCTTTAATTTTGACCACCAGTATATGATCTTAGAAATAACAAAAGGCAAGTAATGTGGACTCCTTGACTTTGCAGTTCGATGTTTACTCTGTGTGCGAGTTATGCCAAACATTATCAAGAATTTGTCACTGTCTAGAATTTGACAGCAGGAATGTACAAAACAAACCGTGTACTGTGTCACAGAACGTATTTCAGATCCTGTCGCATTAACTGACAACCATGTTACTGCTATAGAAGCGCATAATGTAAGTAGACTTATATTACTCCTGAATATGTACAGTTATCATTTTGTAGAAATCGATCCACCTACTGTTGTTTGTTCCTCTGTATCAGATGCTGCTGATGGCGGGTTATAAACCCGGGAACTGGCTTTAGCAAGTAAAACTTTTCTAGTGCAGCTCATGGTGTATGGTGTGGTGTCACCGCCAGACACCACACTTGCTAGGTGGTAGCCTTTAAACCGGCCGCGGTCCGCTAGTCTACGACGGACCCGCGTGTCGCCACTGTCAGTGATTGCAGACCGAGCGCCGCCACACGGCGGGTCTAGAGACACTTCCTAGCACTCGCCCCAGCTGTACAGCCGACTTTGCTAGCGATGGTTCACTGACCAATTACGCTCTCATTTGCCGAGACGATAGTTAGCATAGCCTTCAGCTACGTCATTTGCTACGACCTAGCAAGGCGCCATTATCATTTGCTATTTATCTTGTGATGCATGTACCGTCAGACCGATGTTCACCAATTATGAATTAAAGTTAAGTATTCCAGTAGTTACTTACGTTCTTTGTTACTATTAATTCCCTTAACTGTTCCTGACCTCACGCCAGCCTGCGTGAGCTTAAACGCGTGCCTTTCGGCTACCAATCATAGTGGCTTGGCTGTCTTGCCAAGTCACAACATATGGAAGATGTCGTTTGATACACCCTAACTTTCCATTTCCTTTGCAGTCGTGGACAACGAGGCATCTGGCGCCTCCTGTCAGGTACCACATTGCTTCGGTACTTTCACATGGAGCTTCCGTTCCATTTTCTAATCTTTTGTCATACACTTTCTCAGTTCTCTGCGAAAAATCGATCTGAGCGAACTGAAATATCTCTCGTTGTCGGTGAGAACTAAGATGTATTGCACGAACACTATCCTCAAGGGCACTGTGAACGATCAAACAAGTTGTCAAATTTCATTAGTTTGTCAAATTATCAGGCAGTCTGCAGCTTTGTTTGACATGTTTGTCAGACATAGATTGTGTCTGACGCATTTGAGGGAAATTTAGATCGACGGCCGTACTGACAGTATGTCGGACGTTGTTTGCGTCGATGTTTCGCCACGTGTCTTTAGCGTGAAAGTCTTTTTATTACAATTGACCTCACTGTATCGCTAGTTTCCAGAATTATGGAAAATAGGATCGAAAGACTGCTGACAGATACCACGATGGCAGTGACTCTGCATCTTCCCCACTCATGGCCGATCAGACATTACGCAGGAAGAGATTAAGAAGTAAATCAGGATTCTACGTACAACACAGAAGCGGGAGTGCAATAAAGTAAAAAATAATAATAAAAATCTGACTCCCGTTCTTCCACGGACGATGTACGCTATATGTTCCCAGTCTCTTAATGAACTGTCATTAGAGCAACAAGGAGAATAGAACACAAAACTGTTAAAGAAACTGTCTTAAGTTGCGTAGGAAGTTTTCTTTTATTTACTGATGACTAGTTTCGGACGGCTCGTCCACTATCAAATCATCCATGTTCTTAAGTTTTGCGTTTCATCCAACATGCATTACAGGTCACGAAACATGTCAACGTGGCACATATGTACACTGATGATTTAATAATGGGCGACTTGTCCGAAACTTGTTATCAAAGAAGAAATAAAACTTCCTATGCAACTCAAGACGATTATTCTAACAATTACTGTAAACCCATAGAAGTTGCTGGCCTTTTAAATCCAGCATGCTGGGTATACAGACAAAAGAGAATGGATTTTCACATAACTTTGTGTTTCTTGTCGATGTGAGTGGGAACTAATTCTTAGAGATTATCAGGAGCTTGCCTGACCTTTTGGAGAAAGTTGTTGTTATCACCAGGCTATGAAAGTAATATTTCCTGCCGGCCGGTGTGGCCGTGCGGTTCTAGGCGCTTCAGTTTGGAACCGCGTGACCGCTACGGTCGCAGGTTCGAATCCTGCCTCGGGCATGGATGTGTGTGATGTCCTTAGGTTAGTTAGGTTTAAGTAGTTCTAAGTTCTAGGGGACTGATGACCTCAGTAGTTAAGTCCCATAGTGCTCAGAGCCCTTTAAAACATGAGAGTTCACAGGGCTAGCCTAAGTCCGTTGTCTACGACCAGACGACCGCCTCATCTGTTTCCCCGTTGAGTCCTGTGACAGGCAGCTTCAGCTATCCAGACGTAGAGCGCTCTTACAGTCTGAACTCGCAGCTACCCGACGGTTAACTGTAGCTACTGTGCACGATACTTGGACCAGACAAACCGAACCTGATTTGGCGCGTGACTATTTGGGGTGCCTGTTGGGGCCTGTGGCTACTTTAAGTCTGTAGAGAGACAGTGTAGGACAAACACATCAAAATCGTAGTGAGATACATCGACACTCTTTTACAAATATGGTAACTTGCATTATCTCGACACAATCAGATCAGCATTTCACAATCCCGTTACCTGTTTCGATCAGTCGGTAGTCATCTTCAGCGACGCGTTGCATTCAGTGCTTCTTATAATTGGGGCTTTCAATAATGCAGTACTTTTTTTCTGAAAGCATTTTGGTGTTATTCAGCATTCCAATGCACCGTATTATTCCTCACTCTTTTGGCTACAAAACCCTATTTTTCAATATACACTCCTGGAAATGGAAAAAAGAACACATTGACACCGGTGTGTCAGACCCACCATACTTGCTCCGGACACTGCGAGAGGGCTGTACAAGCAATGATCATACGCACGGCACAGCGGACACACCAGGAACCGCGGTGTTGGCCGTCGAATGGCGCTAGCTGCACGGCATTTGTGCACCGCCGCCGTCAGTGTCAGCCAGTTTGCCGTGGCATACGGAGCTCCATCGCAGTCTTTAACACTGGTAGCATGCCGCGGCAGCGTGGACGTGAACCGTATGTGCAGTTGACGGACTTTGAGCGAGGGCGTATAGTGGGCATGCGGGAGGCCGGGTGGACGTACCGCCGAATTGCTCAACACGTGGGGCGTGAGGTCTCCACAGTACATCGATGTTGTCGCCAGTGGTCGGTGGAAGGTGCACGTGCCCGTCGACCTGGGACCGGACCGCAGCGACTCACGGATGCACGCCAAGACCGTAGGATCCTACGCAGTGCCGTAGGGGACCGCACCGCCACTTCCCAGCAAATTAGGGACACTGTTGCTCCTGGGGTATCGGCGAGGACCATTCGCAACCGTCTCCGTGAAGCTGGGCTACGGTCCCGCACACCGTTAGGCCGTCTTCCGCTCACGCCCCAACATCGTGCAGCCCGCCTCCAGTGGTGTCGCGACAGGCGTGAATGGAGGGACGAATGGAGACGTGTCGTCTTCAGCGATGAGAGTCGCTTCTGCCTTGGTGCCAATGATGGTCGTATGCGTGTTTGGCGCCGTGCAGGTGAGCGCCACAATCAGGACTGCATACGACCGAGGCACACAGGGCCAACACCCGGCATCATGGTGTGGGGAGCGATCTCCTACACTGGCCGTACACCACTGGTGATCGTCGAGGCGACACTGAATAGTGCACGGTACATCCAAACCGTCATCGAACTCATCGTTCTACCATTCCTAGACCGGCAAGGGAACTTGCTGTTCCAACAGGACAATGCACGTCCGCATGTATCCCGTGCCACCCAACGTGCTCTAGAAGGTGTAAGTCAACTATCCTGGCCAGCAAGATCTCCGGATCTGTCCCCCATTGAGCATGTTTGGGACTAGATGAAGCGTCGTCTCACGCGGTCTGCACGTCCAGCACGAACGCTGGTCCAACTGAGGCGCCAGGTGGAAATGGCATGGCAAGCCGTTCCACAGGACTACATCCAGCATCTCTACGATCGTCTCCATGGGAGAATAGCAGCCTGCAATGCTGCGAAAGATGGATATACACTGTACTAGTGCCGACATTGTGCATGCTCTGTTGCCTGTGTCTATGTGCCTGTGGTTCTGTCAGTGTGATCATGTGATGTATCTGACCCCAGGAATGTGTCAATAAAGTTTCCCCTTCCTGGGACAATGAATTCACGGTGTTCTTATTTCAATTTCCAGGAGTGTAATATCCGTTCAATGCGACGGCCCAACGCCACTTTAATGGGAGGTACTGTATGCCCGCATTGTCGCGATCGGCCTCGTAACGTGCAAGCAATTACGCACAAATGGTCCTTCGCTGCACTTTATGGTCTCCGACGAGGAACCTAGCGGTAACACACCTCCGAATATCTCAACTGGTGCAGCGAGGTGTTTGACTGTGATCCGTCTGTCCCCTCGAATGAAAGTGTCCGCTCGTTCCAGCACTGCAGGCGTCACAGGTGTGTGTGCGGCCTTCCGACACGCGGGAGATGGGACAGGTTTGCGCGATCTTGTAACAATGATGACCGACGCCCCGCTCAGCGACTCACCGTGCTTTTGTTCACTGCCAGGTCTCCATAGACATTCTGCCTCTTTAAAGGAGGCCCATGCCAAGGAGAATGCTGTCTTTGAGTTTCTTTTGGCGGAAAACGAGAACGTTCCTGTGTATCGAGCTTTGAAGGCTATTGACATTGATTTAACTGGACAGTTTAATAAGCAACAACTGATTGGAGGTCCAAATGTGTTTAGAGGACTCCGCCTGAACTTCACATGTGATGTACAAGCTCTGTTAGGAGGTAGTACATGGTTGACATTAGCTGTAGTGTGGGGTAATCATTGTGATTATGGTGGACTTGAACGAGAACGTTTTCCGCCAAAAGAAACTCAATGACAGCATTCTCCTTGGAATGGGCCTCCTTTAAAGACGCTATTTCGCCGGCTGTGTGTAGAGCCGACACCTATCGGATCTTCATGATACTGTTGCAGATACTAAAGTGGGAGTATTCCACGATGTCCCGCAGCAAATTCCGCATTTTCTCAGCCGAGAGAAATAAGGTTCTGCATTACTTATTGAACTACCCTCTTACTGTAAAATTAAAGTACGTAATTCGAGGCGTACCAGTGACTTCACTGTCTGTCAACCATTTATTGCAGGTTCTAACGACAGTAGCACGCAGACATCAGACCAGCTTCGCTGTTTACGAGATTGACCTTCCCGGGCGCCGTGCAGCAACAATCAGGCCTTTGTCGAAGTCGCTTATGTCAGTGAATTTCTCCACTTGCGGCCGGTGTCGTAGCCAGAACGATCTGTTTTCATTTCTGCTCCACTTATATATGCTATCTTACACCGGTATGTAATGTGGAACAGACCACTAGATTTCAAAGGGAAGCGGAACCGGCACGTTAAGAGGAGTCAGGGAGTACTTCGTTGTCAGTAGAAAAGCGGAGAGTTCAGCGATTTCGAAACTGGACTGTTCATTCGATATCGCCTGAATAACAAATGCATCACGAATACTTCAAGCCTTCCACAGGTGTACAAATCGACTGTTGGTGATGTCACCGTAAAGCGGAAAAGCTAAAGAATAATCACAGATAATCCGAGGTCAGGAAGACCTGATGTACTGGCAGATGCAATGGGCAAGGTGGCTGACAAAATTCGCATGAAATCAGCAAAAGAAATCACTCGTGAGTTCCAAAATGCAGTCCAGTTTGCAGAATGTCTGCCAGTCGGATTTCTAAAGAAAAGGGTACAATCAATAAAATTTTCCTAGGTTTGTGACCGTATTGCCAGTACGTAAAACTGTTGCACGGTACGTTCTTCAGGGTGACCTTCTACAGGGTGTTTAAGCAATAAAACCTTGACGAACGTACCTTGCAACAGTAACAGAAACGTCGGTAGTGTTACATATTGACAATTCGTTCACAAATGCAGAAAATTTTTATCGATTGTGACAATGGCCTCGGAAGCCTACGTTTATAACGGGGTACAATGTTCGAGCAACTCCTCATAAGCCATACATTTGTGCAGTCAGTGGTACATGAGACTTAAGGTAGTGTAAAGAGGGACGCCATTGGAGGGAGAATGACTGTAACTGAGTGATTTGGTGTGATGATCAAGGTACATATCGTGGCAATTCCATGGAAGGATCTGGGCTTGGCGAACGCCTGGAGAACGTTACCTGCCACCACTGCCTATAGTGAAGTATGGAACAAGTGCTGTCATGGTATTGGGATGGTTTTCGTAGTTACCTGAGTTCACCTTACTGTACCATTGCTCTAATTGCGCCAATACTTTTACAGCGTTGCTTTCTGCGTAGAGGAACAGTTAGCAAACGATTACTCTGTCAGTACGACAACGCACCCTGTCATAATGCACCATCTGTGAAACAATCGTTTGTGAACAATAACATTCCTGGGCGCTAGAGTCTGGAACCGAGCGACCGCTACGGTCGCAGGTTCGAATCTTGCCTCGGGCATGGATGTGTGTGATGTCCTTAGGTTAGTTAGGTTTAATTAGTTCTAAGTTCTAGGCGACTGATGACCTCAGCAGTTAAGTCGCATAGTGCTCAGAGCCATTTGAACAATAACATTCCTGAAATCAATTGGCGTGCCGAACGTCCCGAGCCGAACCCAATGGAAAATCTTTGGGATGATTTAGAACATACCTTCATACCCCAGCGTCCAACATCACTACGTTCTCGGGTTTCGGCAGCTGAGGAAAAAATATATTGGAACAAATCGTTACAGGTGTTCTTTGTAGAGTTCAAACATGATGAAATAGTATGGTGGACACAATCTATATTAATGTCCACAAGTAGGTGTCCTGTCAGTTTTCATCAGATAGTGCACCTTCTTTACTGTCCACATGCTCCCAATGTCAACAAACGTCTTTCAGCCAAGAAACGGGGAATGGTTGTAATGTTTTGGTTCAACAGTGCATGTTGGTATTCGCTGCGAGACTGAATATACTAACAGAACTACACCCATATCACCAGAGTTCTCCTTACAGTAGTGTGTACTTTGAGACAGCTAGCCATAACACTTCCTCTGAGTTTTCCTTTCGTTCCTTCTCGGGCCCCATATACTGAGAAATCCGCGTAACCACGGAGACAGTGAAGAACAGTCAATTTGGTAATGGAAGTAATGGTGTAGAGGGCAATAATTGAAAAGGGAGACGAAGTATTGTGTAAAGCAAGCAGGTTTAAAGAGCCATCCATATGACAGATTTGCGTGGAGAGCTGCATCAAATCGAACATACAATTGAAGACCTCAACGACATTTCTGAGACTACCCCTTCAGCTTCCAATAGCATTTTTACACTAAGAAGTACAGAAAATAAGCAACACATTTACAGCACGCAATGACTAAGAAAAGAGTTGTCTCACGTTGTCTCGTGTTTAAGAACAACCTACTAGACTTGTTGTTGCCTGAAGCATTAATTGAAGTTTTTAATACTGCACTGATATCTCACAATCGAATTGTCATTTTTCAGTCAAAAAACCTAGACCTCGGGCTATGCGACAGGTTGGTTTCTCCACACTACATACAAAAGTAGTGTCCCACTCTCAACACTTGAGTATCCGCCTAAGGAAACTAAGAACCATTGTCCGAGCCGTGTATGGTCAGAATCTCCTCAGTTGCTATCGAACGCTTTTTTCATTTTTTTTATTGCGTGCTTATTTTCCTTTCGTTTGTTCTGGGATTTAAATGGGTCCGGCTTGATTGTCAAAAACATGCTCATCAAAGAGCTATATTTAAAAGAAGGAATAAAATGATAAGTTCAAATATTTATGCTGTACTCTCTGCTTCTCATGTTCGAGAAATAATTACGCGAACAGACGTCGCCGCATCCCAGTGGCGTTGCAGGGAACCTACTGCTACGTATTTCCGGCACCAAATATCAAAGAGTAAAAGAGACGGACGATCGTTGCGATGTTTAAAAAATCCCAGCGAAGCACAGCAAACCGACAATCAGTTAATTATGTCTCTAGAAAGACGTATCCGTCAACTGTGTTTTAAGATATCAGACAGCTTGTAGTTAAGTCTCTTTTCTCTGTGGCTTCCTTTGGGTAAGATGTACCCGTTAAAACTACGTCAGTTGTAATTATTTTCCTAATTGTACTTAGCCAATACAACGATGTATAGCCTAAAATAAGATTGTAAGAGAAGAAAGGAGCAAGGAAATTTCATTATAGTGAATTGATAATAGTTAAAAAATATTTTTCGTTGTAATTTGGCTTAAATTCTTCATTTACTTTTAAATCATCAACGCTGTTGCAATTAGCCATTGATGAAACTGATTCGATTGGAAGTAACGACTATACACTTATAGTTTCAAATAAAGCTGACGGACGAAAAAAACAGCCTGAGCTGCTGGAATTCTCTGTTAATTTTATTAACGTTTCAGCGGAAAATAAGCCAGCAGAACATCGCCTGGAGACAAAAAAGCTGAGATGTTTTTCTCTTTTCATCCTCCTACCATTACGATCTACTAACGCCCGCCCAAGACGCAGTGAAATGTGTTGGAACGTTGTACAACTACACATATTTTTATTGCTGATTGAGAACGGTGTACTGAGCAACATTACTAGCACTATTTACTTCTACATCTACATCAACATCCATACTCCGCAGGCCAGCTGACGGTGTGCGGCGGAGGGTACTTTGAGTACCTCTATCGGTTCTCCCTTCTATCCCAGTATCGTTTTGTTTGTGGAAAGAAAGACTGTCGGTATGCCTCTGTGTGGGCTCTAATCTCTCTGATTTTATCCTCATGGTCTCTTCGAGAGATATACGTAGGAGGGAGCAATATACTGCTTGACTCCTCGGTGAAGGTATGTTCTCGAAACTTCAACAAAAGCCCGTACCGAGCTACTGAGCGTCTCTCTTGCAGAGTCTTCCACTGGAGTTTATTTATCACCTCCGTAACGCTTTCGCGATTACTAAAGCTGACTTCTTCTGTAGGCCAATACTTATAGCTACTAGGAGTAAGGGAAGTGAAGAAGAATTACATGATCTGCTAAATGGAATGAACAGTCTGTCGACTACAGAATAACGACTGAGAGTAAATCGAAGAAAGATGAACGTATTCAGAAGAAGCAGAAATGAGAACAGCGAGAAACTTAACATCAGGATTGATGGTCACGAAGAAGTTAAGGAATTATGCTACCTAGGCAGCAAATAACCAAAGACGGGCGGCGCAAGAAGAAAATCGAAAGCAGGTTAGCACTGGCAGAAAGGGGATTCCTGGCCGAGAGAAATCTGTTAGTATCAAACATAGGCCTTAATTTGAGGCCGGCCGCGGTGGTCTAGTGGTTCTGGCGCTGCAGTCCGGAACCGCGGGACTGCTACGGTCGCAGGTTCGAATCCTGCCTCGGGCATGGGTGTGTGTGATGTCCTTAGGTTAGTTAGGTTAAAGTAGTTCTAAGTTCTAGGGGACTTATGACCTAAGATGTTGAGTCCCATAGTGCTCAGAGCTATTTGAACCATTTGAACCTTAATTTGAGGAAGAAATTTCTGACAATGTACGTTTGGAACACAGCACTGTATGGTAGTGAAACATGGGCTTGGGAAAACTCGGGACAGAAGAAAATCGAAGCATTTGAGATGTGGTGCTACAGACGAATGCTGAAAAATCAGATGGACTGATAAGGTAAGGAATGGCTCAAATGGCTCTGACCACTATTGGACTCAACATCTTGGGTCATAAGTCCCCTAGAACTTACAACTACTTAAACCTAACCAAGCTAAGGACATCACACACACCCATGCCGGAGGCAGGATTCGAACCTGCGACCGTAGCAGTCGCACGGTTCCGGACTGCAGCGCCAGAACCGCTAGACCACCGCGGCCGGCGGTAAGGAATGAGGAGGTTCTGCGCAGAATCGGAGAGGAAAGGAATGTGTGGAAAACATTGACAAGGAGAAGGGACAGGATGACAGAACATCTGTTAAGACATCAGGAAATGACAACCATGGTACTACAGGGGGCGGTAGAGGGCAAAAAATGTAGACGAAGACAAAGACTGGACTAGATCCAACAAATAATTGAGAACATAGGTTGCAAGTGCTCCTGCGAAATGAAGAGGTTGTCACAGGAAAGGAATTCGTAGCGGGCCGCTTCAAAACAGTCAGAAGGCCGGCCGGGGTGGCCGAGCGGTTCTAGTCACTACATCTGGAACCGCGTGACCGCTACGGTCGCAGGTTCGAATCCTGGCACGGGCATGGATGTGTGTGATGTCCTTAGGTTAGTTAGGTTTAAGTAGTTCTAAGTTCTAGGGGACTGATGACCTTAGAAGTTGAGTCCCATAATGCTCAGAGCCATTTTTGAACCAGTCAGAAAACTGAAGACAAAAAATAAGAATAAAGAAGTTACGTTTATAGGTTGGTTAGTACCTCCGACTACATATGGCAAGAGTAAGCCATTAATGTTTACTTTCCCCCGGGAAGCAGGTTAGGTGTTGAAGCGTGGACATGTGGATGCAAAATGGGCAATCTATACCGCAGACGTAGTCCAGTTAGTGGTGCTGTACAACCATGCAGAAACCATCAGGCCATAAGATTTGTGGGAAGACTGTTCGACACAGAGAGAAAACACTCAACACACTGATATATGCTCATATTAAGGTACCAATGCTCTTATGCGCATTTCACCCTGTATGCTTTTCTTGCGATCGATCACTGCATCGTAATTTTGAGCAATTGCAGATACCTTTGTCGCAACATGCTGGCACATTGAAAGAAAGTTACTTGCCACTGCAACAACTATCAATAGAGATATTTTACTCAGTCTCTTTACACGATATGATGCGCGACCTTGGAACGACAAGCTATTATTTTAATCACCTTACGAGATTTGGTACGTCCCTTCCAGTCCTCCCAGCGAGAAAAAATACCTGGGAATTATCGCGAATCGAACATGGATTCTCTGCATGGCAGACACATGGATCACTCAGCTACGTAGGTGGACATCCGACTCTAGAAGACTGCTAATTTTTATCATGGGGTATCTGAAATCGAGGATCCTTTAGATGACGATCGGTCTTTGTTTAGGAAAAGTCTCGAGAAAGACATTCGTCATGTTGCACTCGATAATGGGATCAAAGCTTAAGAAAAGTCAAGGCACGTCCGTAAGATTTGTGGGCGTAGAAAAAGTATTCGTCTACATAAAATATTGTAACATGTTCTAAGCACGCAGGAAAGGAATTGTAAGCTGGAGGGAAAGACGGGTAATACACAATATGTACAAGAACCAGGTGGTAAGAAGACCATGAACCACGAGCTCACATTAAAAACGGTGTGAGACATTAATGAAGTCTTTCGTTCCTACTGTTCAGTGTCTACACCGAAGAAGTGATTACATAAATATAATAAAGGTTCAAAAGTGGTATTAAAATTCAGAGTGAAAGGATATCAATGATAAGATTCACTGATGCCATTATTATTCTCAGTGAATGTGAGGAAGAGTCACAAGAGGTGTTGAATGGAAAAATAGTCTAATGAGTACCGAGTACGGACTGAGACTGAACCGAAGAAAGGTGAAAGTAGTAATAAGTTTAACATCAAAGTTGGGGATCACGATGTGGACGTAGCAGAGAAATTCTGATACGTTGGGAGCAAAATAATACAAGAAGAACGAAGCGAGGGGGTATAAAACGAAGATTAGGCTGACAAAACGGGCATTTCTTGTCAAAAGAAGATCTAATTTGAGGCCGTAGTTTTTGGATCATTGCATGGTACGGAAGTGACTCATAGCGTGTGGGAAAACAGGAAAAGAACAAAATCGAAGCATCTGAGATGAGATGCTGTACAAGTATGCTGAAAATTAGGTGAACAGATAAGAAGTGAGGAAGTTCTCCGCAGAATCGGTGACGAGAGGAACACTTGGAAAACATTGAGAGGAAGAACATGCAGGATGATACAACATGTGTTAAGACTTTGTAACACCATATCTCTTATGCTGTACGGATTTATTTTGCCTTTTGTTTTATTTAATATTACATCTTTGAGCTTCTGTAAATGTATTTCTTTGAATCGATAACACAAAACTGTATACTCCTTTTCTTTGTTAAAACTTTGATGTCGTGGTTTGTTTCTATGCAAAGTAGTGTATCTGTCATTTAAATTCTTTGTCTCATTTGGAGGGAACAAAACGTACTGTATATAATTGTAATTTTCTGTGAATAATTTTTTGTAGAAACGTCAATATGTGCAAATGTTCTGTTTTATTTCATGTATTTGGTTACTGTTATGTAAACTGCTGATCCTCACTTAGGGTTCTTAGTTAGTTTGTATGTAAAAGGTGTAGTGGTTCTCCTCGGGAACGGGACTGTGTAGCGTGCGCTAATTGTGGTTGGCCTAGGTAGAAAAGGTGGAACTGATAGTCAGCCGGGGACGAGCTACGAGTCGGGGACGAGCTACGAGTCGGGGACGAGCTACCAAACTGTGCAATGCCATGTAAATGTTGCATGTTGTCCTGGTACCAAGAGAGGCTTTTTTCTGCTACTTTCCAATGCCTCAGATGGATGGACAAATAGCTGGAACGATTCTGGAATTGGTATTCATCCTTGTCACCAAGACGGGCCAAAGTCCAGCAATTCTGTCTGCAAATCCGCCTATCAACATGCAGTTGCCACCACATCGCGCAATCACTGTATCGGAATGCTATAATAATGTACAGTGAAGGATCAACTCATTGGATGTTTTAGTCCGCACAAATATAAGGTAACTTATAACTGAATTTATGTACCTACCTTGATTTTTTCCTTATCATAACACCTCTCAGGTTCCTCTCCGTTTAAACTAAAGTGATTACCGAGTGTCCCTACTGAAAGAACATTAAATACCAGTGCTTTTTGCTAATTAATGCCTCTTGAACATAGGAAAAAGTAAGTTAAAGTTAATGTGGCAAGAGAGTGAGTTTAAGTTAATGATGCTTGCTGAAAATAATTGTCCTAGTAAAACTGCTTATTAATGTGTTGTTGTCAACTTCAAATTAAAAGTTCTTAAGACTGAGGCTTATAAAGTTTTGCTTAGTAAATAATCACATTACCGCCTGTTGTAAATCGCAGAAGGTGAGTCAGTATCTTACATATATGTAAATTTTGTGTCTCACTGTAGTAAAAGTGGAAAACTGCAGTTGTGAAAAGTTATATACTCATGTTTGCTAAGTGTTTGTCTCTCTTGTGTATTGGAAGTGCATATTAATAATATAAAAGGATTCACAGTTTATCTATTGTGTTAATGCTCGGTAACAAGTAACGGAAAGACCACTAATTATGAAAACCATAATTTCTTTATTCAAATGATAGTGAGAAGCAACCTGTTAATGGATTCCAATTAACTTCCATTTTAAATAGTAAAGTATTTAACTGAGAGAGACTTAACCTATGTCCAATTTATGATCCTGCAGTGAATGTTAATAGTAATGTTATAAACACCGTTCAGTTTTAACAAGCCATAAAAGTAATAGTGTGTTTAGGTATCTGTTATATTTTTGCAAATAGTTTGTGCTGCTCCAGTTGTTAGCTTCAATCTTAAAACATATGTATATGTAATAGTTAATTGCACTCGCGTGTGGCCAAGTCTAGGTTGTGTTTGTCCGTTATAGTTAATTATACCTACTTTCTTAAACGAGAACGTTAATCTTTCTCTCGCCTAATTAGGCTGGCGACCGTTTTCCTTATTCTTTAAACAGTACAGATAGGCAAAAATATTGTTTGTGACTGTTCAAATATTTACGTAATTCTGACTTTCACTTCCGATAAGCCACCTGCGTTAGGTACAACACGGTCAACATAACAAAATTCCTCTCAGAGGGTAACACTGCTCTGTTGCTTTATACCATAATTGTTCTAACTACATACTTATATTTCACGACCTGCCTCCAACTTTCAGGTTATGGTATAGCTGTAGCAGACAGGGGTGTTATAACTTAAGGGGCTCCGGAACGCCCTATACTTGCAATGTTAAAATAACGCTTATAAGTTACATCTTTCCTCACAAAGTATTTGAGGTAGGAAGTTGAACTTTTTACAGATTATTTATTGGAATATGGGCTACAACTTAACATAGGGATTTTACAAAATTTTAGTTCAGTTATTAAAGATGATTTTTTTTCAATTGTAATGAAAATTCACAACATTTTTTTGCATTTTTTTATTTATATATTCAAAAATATACAGTTTTTTGGAAAAAGGCTGTGTTAAATTATGCAGAAGGTACTGTGTAACATTTACTGAAAGTTTGAAACAAATATGTTTGGAAGATCCTTAGAAAACATGTAATTAGTATGATCAAATAAAAGTTTTGGGAATCGAGCGACAAAGATTGGATTAACTTTTTAGTGCATTCCAGGTCCATAGGATGGATTATCTTCATCCTCTGCAAACTCCTCCTCCAGCTTGCTCTTGTTCCTCCTCCTGTTTACTCTTGCTTGTAGTTCTAGACTCTTTACAGCCCTGTTGCAGGCCGAAGGCGTTCCTTGTCTAAAGCAAGCATCGCTCGTACCATGTTAGAATGTTATTATTTACAGTAATAACACATACCTTTGGCTTTCCAACATTTCTCCTTTTCTTAAAAGCCTTCAGAGGATTTCT
Organism: Schistocerca cancellata; assembly: GCF_023864275.1. Classification (NCBI taxonomy): domain Eukaryota; kingdom Metazoa; phylum Arthropoda; class Insecta; order Orthoptera; family Acrididae; genus Schistocerca; species Schistocerca cancellata. Next base: position 119,340,433 of record NC_064637.1, on the reverse strand, counting down.
AATAATTTTACTTTTACTCATTATTCTACTTCAACAAAACAAAGACTCAAGAAACAGAATTAATTACGAATATTTTCGAGATAACGACAGAGTAAATAAACATGAAACAATCGACAATCACACCAGCGATATATATTGAACCATCACAGGTTAGCCACAACACATACTTTATCTCACATCACTAAAATGTACCTGATGAACACGGACGTTAATAATAACACCATTTGACAGCAGTTTAACAGCGCCACAGTGGGTCACGCCCATGTAGAACACACTTCAAAAAAAATTTAAAAATAGTTGTAGTCTTCGGAATTGAATAAATTATATATCTATTAAAAGGTAATAGTCTGCAGATTCAGAAAACGCAAAAAAGTAAAAATTGAACTTTTCATGATTTTGAGCCTTTCCGGAGCCCCTTAAGGGAGTAAGGTCAAAGATAGTTAAGGGAAATGCAGAGGCTAAAAACTATGGGGAAAGATGTAGAGTTAAACATATCTGACAAATAACTGAGTAGGCTGGATGCAAAGGCTACTCTGGAGTGAAGAGACTGGAACAGCAGAGGAGTTCACGGAGGGCTGCCGCAAACCAATCACAAATGTGGTAAAAAAACCTACCCGAATGTCATGCGCCACTGAGGGTATCGTAATGACCTCCGTCCCGTTACTTGGCTGGCTGTCCGAAGTAGAGTATTAGTAAGCTCATCCTCACAAGCGATTTATCCGTCAATTTGGCGCGCCACTAGCATTTGGTAGCCGTAGCTGTGCAGCCTCGTGCGTGCAGTTCCGCCTGCAGTCGATTTTTAGGAACTTGAAAGCAGACACTCCACTGCGCAGCCGTATCTTCCTAATGGGCTCACACATGGCGAAGCAGCGAAAATGTGCCTCTCCATCAAATGCGCATGTCAAGGGAGAGATTGCATGTACGTTGCAAGTTGCGCTGGTATTGTACAAAAATAATTAAGTGGTCTGTCTCTCTCTGCCTGCCCGGACGGTATGTATGACATCTCGCTAACGAAAGCACTTGAAGTTTTCATTTGAAGTATGAGTGTGTGGGTGTGTGTAACAGCCCTTTCAACTGCGTACGTCATTGCCTGCATGACGTCCCAGCTTGTGTTACCAGCGCCCCGGCCAAAGGGCTTTTGAGAAGACGTGAAAGGAGAAGCGGCCACCAATCACTTTTTGGTAGGACATCAAGCCTCCGCGAGGTTGCATTCTCATTATGTGGGTTGGCAGCGCTCTGTTTGTACGCATACGTAGTTGCAACAAGCAAAAATTCTGAAATTTAAAATCTGACACTCTATGAGAAATAAAACATGCGGTTGTCTGACCACACACAAGAGTATTAGCAACGCAAATATTAGCGATGTAGCAAGTACGCTGTCAGATCAAAAGTATCAGCACACATATTAGCGGACGTTTATATAGGGTATGTCCACCCTTCGCCTTTAGATGGGCTGGGAACACTTTCAATAAAATGTCTGAATGTCTGTGCAGGAATGGCGGCCCATGCCTCTTAAAGAGCCGAAAGCAGGGAAGGTAGTGAATCGACGTTCAGGACAGTCCATTACAGGAATTTGATTGTCCACAGACCAATGACGTCGTTTTGTGACAGTGTGCATTGTCATGCTGATACGATCACTGCCTCGGAACTGTTTCTCTACTGTACACAGTACACTATGCCGGAAAATCCGCATTTAGCATTTTCTTACGGACCACGCGCTAACTTCGAAAAACGCCTCCATTGTGTAACGCCATCAGCTCCGTACTTCATTGTTGCCACAACATACGACAGACTAAAGTTCTTCCTTCCATCGGATTGCCACAGGGTGATTTATCATCCACTCGTTTTCAGTCAAATACTGTTCACTGGCGTTGCCCTATATTCCGCGTCCGGCCATCCTGATTTAGGTTTTTCGTGATTTCCCTAAATCGCTCCAGGCAAATGCCGGGATGGTTCCTGTGGTGTCACCGCCAGACACCACACTTGCTAGGTGGTAGCTTTAAATCGGCCGCGGTCCATTAGTACATGTCGGACCCGCGTGTCGCCACTGTCAGTATTTGCGGACCTAGCGCCACCACACGGCAGGTCTAGAGAGACGTACTAGCACTCGCGCCAGTTGTACGACGACTTTGCTAGCGACTACACTGACGAAGCCTTTCTCTCATTTGCCGAGAGACAGTTAGAATAGCCTTCAGCTAAGTCCATGACTACGACCTATCAAGGCGCCATTAACCATATCTGGAGAGAGTCTCACTTGTATTAACAATAGCGATGTACCACAAGGATGAAGTAAAGTTGAGTATTAACTTAGCTACGTACTTTTCTTTAGTGCATTCATAACGTATCCTGTTCCAGAATTCACGCCCGTCTGCGTTAGTTAGCGTGCATTTCAGCCTCCTCTATCTACAAGGTGTTGGCACATGTGCCAACACATCAGTTCTTCTGAAAGGGCGCTGCCGACTTCCTTCCCTAATCCGATGAGACCGATGACCTCGCTGTTTGGTCTCTTCCCCCAAACAATCCAATCCAATCCAATCCCTATATTCCACCTCAAGCACAGAAAAGTGTTGCTTTTGAGGAAGTGCTTGACCACTGTAGCCCACACTTAGCGCAAGCTGCACTGGTACTTCTCTCGAAATGACGAATGATTGCTTTCGTTGATTTCATGTGTTTTTTGGACCCACCCTTCTCAAGGCCCTACTGTCCTGGGGTCTCGCTGGCCTTGGTCTACGAGTGGTTCTTCCTTCGTATTTCCACTCCACAATCACGTTAGCAACATTCGACTTGGGCAACGTTGCAAGTGTTTACATGTCCCTGGCAAATCTCTTACTCAAGCGATATCCAATTACTAGTCGACATTCGAAGTCACTGAACTCTGCTGATCGATTCATTCTGCTATTACCGTCCTTGCACTCATTTTATACTGTCTTGCCCGGCTCTAGCGACATCTAACGATCAATTACGCAATATACAGGGTGTCCATATACTTTTGTTCGTATACAGACGGAATAATCCACCCCAAATACTCAAATACATCCTAACAGATCCCAAGTACTAGGTCTACACTGACGGAAATGCAGACTGTTACACAATGAACACCATGACAGAATACTACTCGAATGCTAGTAACCTGTTTCCGTGGCTGTCTGGTATGTTTATCAAAATTACATAATTTTGCGAGTTTATTTTCAGTACCGTCAGTGCAAAAGATACATTCCTACAGAGAACAAATGATGTTGGTTTATGGTGTCTGCTGGGAGTACCTAAAGTATTCAGACCTTTCGAAGTAGAGATTGCAAATACTATTGCCGATGTCATGCATTTGTGGCCTGTCGCCTCCTTTCACACTTTGAGAAGAACCAAATCATTATAGTATGATTAGTTCTGAAATCAGAACACTTAACGTCGCCCCGGAACTGCCACAACAGAGGGTCAGATCACTTCCAGTTCCTTGCCTGGTTTTGTTTCTCGATGTGTTTGAATCCCAAATCTTGACTCTGACCGTTTTATTTCACATTTCATGATAGCCACACCGAAAACAACAATCGCACAATTCTGGTAAGAAAATGCATACGTTTCATACGCAGCAGTGGCCAAACACTACTGGATTATTTACCACAAGACGCAGTCGACGTCAAGTATTCAATTATAATCATCGCAGACATTGGCCTACAGTAGACAAGCTTCATACATTGCATGAGGCCAAACTTCCTGAAGGCAGTAAATCATCGTTGCGGCTGTATATTTATGGGAATGATTATCAAGTTGTAATGGCATGTGGTGCTGTAGCTTAGTAAGACTGACAGGCATTACCATTCAAGGAACAAAGACCGTGGTAGGTGCTTACGCGGACGATGTAGGCGTAATCATCAGAGACCAAACAGATGTGACACAACTAGAGATGATACTTGCAAAATACTGTTCCGTATCAGGTGCGAGGGTAAATGAAAATAAAAGTAAATTTCTAAATATAAAGCGGCTTGCTAATTTACGCATTGAGTGGGCGAACCATGTTAATGAACACAAAGCTCTTGGAATGGCATTGACAACGTCCCTTTTAAAAATGATAGCAATAAATTGGCGGGAGGTGGCAAGAAAAATCAAGGGAGCTTTGATTGAAAACTGTCAACGTAGCATAGACCAGTTCCAGAGAATACTGTTTATCAACACGTATATTTTATCCAAGGCCTACTACATAGCACAGGTTCTCCCCATTCCATCAATGGTGGCGAAGACGATCATGTCCACCTTAGCAAAGTTCTTGTGGAAAGGGGAATTGTTTCGAGTGCCGGTGAAGACAGCAGTTTTAGATCCAAGCAATGGAGGAATGGGTCTAACCTACATCAAGTCTACAGCGATGGCACTGTATGTCAAACGAACATGGAGCATAATATGTAATGATCCAGGGTGCATTACAGCAAAACTATACAATATTGTCAGGCCAGAAAGTGTAGAGCCGCCGATAAATATACAAAAAATAAGTTTTAAGCTGAAACACATTAGGGAGTATTATCTTGAACTAAGTTAGCAAAAAGATTTTAAACTCCAAAAACGTTACAGCAAAGGCGATTTTAGCTGAAAGACTGAAACATGAAAGGAAAAATAACATAGGAACCAAATATGCTGGAATAGCATGGAATGTGGACTGGAAAAACATCAGTAGTGATGTTCTTTCGTCTGACGTGAGAACAGCGTGGTACAAGGTAGTCAATATCATCATCAGCACTAATGAGCGTCTCTTTGCCATCGGTTTAAGTGACACAAACCTCTGCAGCAAATGCAACCTCGTTGATAGTGTGCCTCATCGTTACACTTGTGGATATCGGATTGTCAACTGGAGGTGGACCAGGGAGAAAATTGCTCAAATAACAAGAACTTCAGCAAACAATGTACCGACTAACATTTTCTTCAGACCAGAGGAAAGTTACTACCCTCAGGCAAAAAATAACGCAGTGATTTGGTTAATGGGCAAATATACAAGTTATGTTTTTAACAATATTGGGAGCGATGAACATATTGAATATAAGATGTATATGGAAAATGAATTCGAGAAAATACTCAAATATCAGAATCACAATAAGAAATATGGTAACATGCTCCGAATTGTCTTCAACCGAATGGGTATAGGTTAGGAACTGGATTTCTAGTAGAGAGGGAATGGAGTGGGTCACGTTCCCGACCCTAACCTCACCTGCAAGTTACACATGAAAAATAAATCAGCAGTACAGCAGATACAAGAATATGGCGAGAAACATCTGGTGTCTGATATAAAGGAAGATCTTGAACTCCCTATAGATGCGTTTAGAAGGCTGGAACTGAGAAAAATAACAAGGCAGTGAAATATTTTGCGATGTCGCTGCTCCGGACTTCTCTTCTGTCCATGTAATTTACCCTGGAAGGAACACACATCAAGGATTTACTGAATGATTAATTTGGGTCTGGGAAATGATGATGAGGAACCGGCTGCAGAAGAAGAAAATGTGCATGCTGAACTGCCACCAGTTGAAGGTGACAGTGAAGGTGCTAAATTGTGCTACTGCTAAAGACTCATTTTTTGAATGCTGAAATTTATGACTGCAATTATCTGTCACCTTATTTATGTCATTTCATTGTAGGCATTTTTGTTACTGTTTTTGGTGAATAAAAAAAAAGTTGGTAAGTTTCAGTCCTGGTGCGCTGGAGGTCATGGGTTCGAGTCTCGACCAGTATATATTTTTATTTCTTATTTTTAAATATTTATCAAAATCTATTGATTGTTATTTTTAGTCAATTCGTTTAAAAATAACCTTTTTATTTTTTATTCTTCATTGCGACATTTTCGTAATAGTATTGGCTTTTTAATTTAAATTTTACTTTCTTCCTACCATCGTATTTTCGTTTGGAATCTGCCTGTGTCGCCTACAGCCTGCGGCCGAGTACAAACCTGGACTGCTCATCAGTTGGTGGCGTCTCAGATAGAGCACCCAGTGTGAGAAGAGTTTCAGGTAACCAATGAAAGTGGGAAATAATCAGTTTTTAGTGCACCAGTTTTTCAGTCTTGTGTTTCCTTGTACAGGTCAGCTTTAATCACCGCGAACAAAGTGATTGTGATTTATAGTTCCGATGCAGATTTATGACTGTCGTTTTCTCGGATAGATTGCCCATCACGAGATTGTGTTTAGGTACAGCTTGACGCCATGAGTGTGAATTCACGGCTACAAAACACATCGTCCGTCTCAATTCAGTCTGGGGTTACTTAAATCTACTGTGAACAGAGAATCTGGCGTTCGCACGGTAAGTGATGGCAGCCACTTCCAACACTTTTCCGCATCACATCTAATTTTAGTCCAGCACTTGCGATGGAACGCAATGTGCGTTACGTGTCGCTTTTTACGAGCAGCAGCTGATGTGGCTACACTGTAGTGACAAGTGACAGACGATAACGAGCAAGTAATTTTCATCGGACAGCGGAATGAGGGACATTGGGAAGTCATACCGACGGATCGCACACGCCCAATGACAGCAGACCAAGCAGTGTCGAGATGGACCCAGGGCCACATTCTCGCAAGAAGATTGGGCACAGGTCCCTCCTCAAGAACTACACTTCGACAAGCTCATAGCACTGCTCGACATACTCCAATGAACAGATGCAGAACAACAGCTGAAATATTGGCAGAGATTACAAACAGAGTTCCATAAAGAACTGTTGGGAACAGATCTCCAGAACGTCGAGTTACTGTATGTTGTTTAACTCTGATACCACATCACCGGAAATTAGACCTGTAAAATGGAAGCCTGATGCAAATTAGCTCACTCTCTACTCGCCTCACCTAGGTGGCTGTAATGACGGAACGTGCTTGCCACTCCAAACACGCACAAGGAGAGAAGATGGATGCAGTGCTGGCTCAAAAATACTAAGGTCAGCGCGGCCTCTGTGTTCTGATTAAGTCGGATACATCTTGCTCTGCTGCTCTAAGGGCCAGCATACTGACTCAGGCTTGGAAAAGTGTCATTTTCGGTGCCCCCGAAGCAAAGTGTAACATTTCACTACAAAACTCGGCCGGTTATACCAGCGTTGGAGTGTCGACAGTCAGTTGCAACAGACCACTGATAATTTAGTAATCAAAAATGGATCTGAGCACTATGGGACTTAACATATGAGGTCATCAGTCCCCTAGAACTTAGAACTACTTAAACCTAACCTAAGGACATCACACACATCCATGCCCGAGGCAGGATTCGAATCTGCGACCGTAGTGGTAGCGCGGTTCCAGACTGAAGCGGCTAGAACCGCTCGGCCACACTGGCCGGCTTGGTAATCAAGTTTAAAGACTTTCTAGTCTTACAGATGTTGGCGTGTTAACCAATAAGGTACACTACTGGCCACTAAAATTGCTACACCAAGAAGAAATGCAGATGATAAAGGGGTATTCATTGGACAAATATACTAGAACTGACGTGTGATTACATTTTCACGCAATTTGGTGCATAGATCCTGAGAAATCAGTACCCAGAATAACCACCTCTGGCCGTAATAACGGCCTTGATACGCTTGGGCATTGAGTCAAACAGAGCTTGGATGGGCTGTATAGGTACAGCTGCCCATGCAGCTTCAACACGATACCACAGTTCATCAAGAGTACTGACTGGCATATTGGGACGAGCCAGCTGCTCAGCCACCACTGACCAGACGTTTTCAATTGGTGAGAGATCTGCAGAATGTGCTGCCCAGAAGTCCCGTACACTACCTGCAACATGCGGTCGTGCATTATCCTGCCGAAACATAGGGTTTCGCAGGGATCGAATGCAGGGTAGAGCCACTGGTCGTAACACATCTTAAATGTAACGTCCACTGTTCAAAGTGCCGTCAAAGCGAACAAGAGGTGACCGAGACGTGTAACCAATGGCACCCCATACCACCACGCCGGGTGATACGCCAGTATGGCGATGACGAATATACGCTCCCAATGTGAGTTCACCGCGATGTCGTCATACACGGATGCGACCATCATGATGCTGTAAACAGAACCCGGATTCATCCGAAAAAGTGGTGTTTTGCCATTCGTGCACCCAGGTTCGTCGTTGGGTACACCATTGCAGGCGCTCCTGTATGTGATGCAGCGTCGGGATAATCGCAGCCATGGTCTCCGAGCTGATAGTCCATGCTGCTGCAAACGTCGTCGAACTTTTCGTGCAAATGGTTGTTGTCTTGCAAACTTCCCCATCTGTTGACTCAGGGATCGAGACGTGGCTGCGCGATCCGTTACAGCCATGCGGATAAGATGCCTGTCATCTCGACTGCTAGTGATACCAGGCCGTTGGGATCCAGCACGCCTTTCCGTATTACGCTCCTGAACCCATCGATTCCATATTCTGCTGACAGTCATTGCATCTCGACCAACGAGAGCAGCAATGTCGCTATACGATAAACTGTAATCGTGATAGGCTACAATCCGACATTTATCAAAGTCGAAACGTGATGGTACGCATTTCTCGTCCTTAAACGAGGCATCACAACAACGTTTCACCGGGCAACGCCGGTCAACCGCTGTTTGTGTATGAGAAATCTGTTGGAAACTCTCCTCTTGTCAGCACGTTGTAGGTGTCGCCATCGGCGCCAACCTTGTGTGAATGCTCTGAAAAGCTAATCATTTGCATATCACAGCATCTTCTTCCTGTCGGTTAAATTTCGCGTCTGTAGCACGTCATCTTCGTGGTGTAGCAATTTTAATGGCCAGTAGTGTATATATACCAATGAGCCAAAACATTATGACCACTGTCCAACGCGAGGTTCAATGCCTCCTGGTGGTGTTGCGGGCACGTAACGCGATATGGCAAGAATTTAAGCGGTACGTCCGAGCGAATAGACGTGCAACTGTTGAGCAGTTGCCCTCCCGGATGAACCAAGGGGCTACCAACAGTGTCTTCTCAACCACCGTCGAGCGAACGTTGCTGTGTATGGCCTCCGCAGCAGACGCCTGGTCCATACACCCATGCTGACTGCTGTTCATCGGCGAGGAAGGCTGGTATTTTCACGAGAATACCGTAACTGAACAGCCCGCATCTCGTGGTCGTGCGGTAGCGTTCTCGCTTCCCACGCCCGGGTTCCCGGGTTCGATTCCCGGCGGGGTCAGGGATTTTCTCTGCCTCGTGATGGCTGGGTGTTGTGTGCTGTCCTTAGGTTAGTTAGGTTTAAGTAGTTCTAAGTTCTAGGGGACTTATGACCACAGCAGTTGAGTCCCATAGTGCTCAGAGCCGAGCCGTAACTGAACATCCACTGGGTGGCGACGAAGGTCGGGATTTGTTGCAAGCTAATACCGCAGCTGGACGTCCATTAAGTGGCGAGTGTTGGCTTTTCAGATGAATCAAGTTTTATGCTCCTCCTCGGACAGATGGACAATGGCGTGTACGGTGTAAAACGTCTGTGAGCAAACACCTTGCACGAATCGTCGGAAGAGCCCATGCCGAAGGAGGGACCGTTGTGATCTGGGAATTTTTTTCGTGGCATTTCCTGGGTACCTCTTCCTTCTGGAAGGCACAGTATGCTCCTATACGTAGGGACCATATCCATCCCTACAAGTAGTTTTTTTTTTATCCTTGGCACTAATGCATCTACCAGCACGACAATGCAACGTGTCACACAGGTCGCAGTGTACGTGCGTGGTTCGAAGAGCACCAGCATCAGTTTACCACCAACTTCACCGGATTTAAACCCAATCGAGAGTCTGTGGGACCCCCTTGGTCGGGATGTTCACACCATTTATCATCAACCTAGAAACCTACAGCAGTTGGCCACTGCACTGGAATCCGCGTGTCTCCACATCCCTGTCGGTACCTTCCAGAACCACAATGACTCTATTCCTGCACGTCTCTCAGTGGATCGTGCCGCCGAAAAAGTGATTATTCAAAGTTTTCACAGGTGGTCACATTTATGTAACTGGACCGTGTATATTAAAATCTAAAAAGAAATTATCTTTTTCTGTATTCTTATTTGTCCCTGTCTTTTAAAATATTATAGAAGCTTGCTCACTTTTATATCTTCTGTTGCTAAAAGACATTTAATGTTTGTGGGTAAAGCATTTCCAGAGATAATGAGCTGCTGTATTAGTTTTTTAGTTTCTTCGTACCTTCTGTGTCAGACGAACAAAATACGATTAACATCTTCCTTTACATGAAGAAGATGTGATCATATTGAGACGATAGAGATGCTTCCGGAATCTCCCGTGATTGAATCGAAGTCTAGCCATTGCCGCTATATGGTTTCCACTTTATCTGCATTTTTGGTATCAACAACGTGGTGGATGATTTGGTACAACTGCGGCATAATATCTGCCTTTAATTTCGTAAGATTGTCTGTGATTTTCATTCCATTAGGCCCTGATTACAGCGCTTGTGGTATGAATAAATTAGTCGTGTGCCACTTCATCGTATTTCACGTTATTGCGCTGTTCGCCTTCACCCATAACATGACAGAAGTCTTATGTAATAGGGAAGCTTCTACATTGCTTCTATAATTCGATATACTAGATAATTTCTGGCACTAGTGGCATTATAGCGCTTTAATACAATCAGTGCTGAGCGCAAGTCTCATAAAATTATGATTCCAGAATGAGATTTTCACTCTGCAGCGGAGTGTGCGCTGATATGAAACTTCCTGGAAGGTAGGAGACGAGGTACTGGCAGAAGTAAAGCTGTGAAGACGGGGCGTGAGTCGTGCTTTGGTAGCTCAGTTGGTAGAGCAGTTGCCCGCGAAAGGCAAAGGTCCCGAGTTCGAGTCTCGGCACACAGTTTTAATCTGCCAGGAAGTTTCAAAATTATGATTGTTTGCTCTTGCACTTCTTTTTCGTTTTTGAGTCCCTTACAATTGCTATAGGTTCTGCGCTGAGAACGGAAGGAACTTAGATAGATTGAATTTGTCTCTTCGATTAGTCTTGCCATCTGAGAATGGACTTCCTTCCCTGTCTTTTTGTTTGGACCCATCTCTTTAGATCTGTCTTGAGAATGGCCACGCATCTAGGTTGTGAGCTGAAATTTTCTCATTCAGTGTATTTTGGATGAATGGAAGTTGCAGCTTGATGTTCAGCTTCACGAAGCTATTGGTGTAGGGCGTGCTGAAACAGTATAAATTTGGCGACGTATTCACCGAAAGACAAAACATCGAAGTAAAATTCTGCTAAGGGTGTTAGTTTCTTTTTAATTCAGTACCTGCCTGCATACCACGTTTACTGACATGTGTGATCTAATAAACTCTCATTTAAGAAGTTGAACCGTTTCCAGAGTAATTTGATGTTAATATATTGCCTGATAATTGCTTGTAACTCTGGATATTTTTACAGGAAAAACAGTGAGAGTCCAGCAATAACAGTTGCATTGCATGTCATTAACAGCAAACTAAGGCCTAATTTGGGGAGTCTTGTATGTGGTTCTTGCAACCACTCGGAAGCTGTAGCCTCTGAAGATGAAATAGCGGATAAAACACGTACCATTTTGCTGTTGCTACTACTTTTTTTTCTGAACGGTATGTGGGATTTAAATATGAAAATACGCTACGGAGATCCGCTTAGTTAATTGGCGATTAAAAAGATCAAATGATTTCTGCCGGTGCTTGAAACTGCAGGTATTCTGAAACCAGAGCATTAGCACATCATTAACGTGTATGTGTAGCCTGATTAATTATTCGATTTGGAAACGTCTCTTAGTAGAAACGCGGCACTAGACCATGCAGCGGGAGAATGGTGCAGTTGTGGGAGCGGAAATGCGCGGCACGATATGGAACAGAAATTGAAATCACTGAAAAGCGGCGATTTTCCGCAAGTTGGAACACTGTACAAAGCGTATGCAAACTGCTTTAACGGGGTTTGCTCAGGTGCTAATTAACGCTGCCTCTCGCCAGTACGGATTTTCGCAAGACTGCGAGAACTATACAAACGGTGGAGTTGGATTCCGGAACAGTGTAAGTTTGTTACTTTAATTTGCTATGTTGAAAGCGGTACTGATGGACAATAAAAGCGGGTTAAAAGCTGTGAGCTGTCTGGGGAAGTTAACCTTGCATTACTAAGCAACTGTTTCACCAGGTATCCTGTCTTGCTTACCAAATTCCCAACCAGACGAACATTAATTATAATCTTTTAATAGTCATACGACAACCGGTGATATATATATAAAAGAGAGAATTTAAATAAAAGGAAATAAATCAGTTTATATTTGGAAATTTATTTTAAGATTGATCATTGAAATTTCAGCATATTAAAATTGACTCTTAACTAAACTGGTGCCTTATTTAGGATTGTGAAAATGTGAAAATGTGAGATTGCACGGAACACATCAATTATGGAGCCAAGATTGGGAGACTGCATACAACACTGCATTCATAAAACAACACACAAAGAACGTTGAAACGTGTGCAAGAGAAAGTTAACCACTACCAACAGATTCAAATTTTCACCCAAAGAAATTACGTTCGTAGCACAATCCTGTCCGTCATGTAATTACCACACACTGGTATACTAAATTCATATTAACTCTATATGAAATCTTCGCGAAAAGAATAGCTGAGGGCTACTTCGATGATTACACCACATGCTTCACGTGGTCAACTTGGTTTACACAAAGAGTGTAACTCCACAATAATTTTGATAATTAAAATAAATTAGATCGAAAAGAAATTTACAAAAGAAAAACCTCGAACTGGTTACTAACGTCTTACTGTTAACCTGACGGGTCAAACAGTTATATAAGCACGTGGTACTGGTCTCGCAAAGTACACCCCACGTGGGTTGAACATAAAGAAAAGTAGCTATATTGAAAAATAATGTCAAGACGAGACGTTATAATCACACAAGCATTCGCATTTAAGATTGATCTTAGTTAGAGTAACTGATCAACACGTGGTTCCACTTTACTCACAAAGTAGTGACAAAGCAACTACCGGAAAATAATCTGAACTTCACACGAGAATTACACTGCGCTGCAATTTAAGATAACATTAGATATTTTAGAGATAAACCTGAAATAAAGGTGATTAAATTTTCAGTTAGGCTGAACTTAAGAAATCCATTCCCTGCGGACTTAGCAGGCACGCGCTTAGCCGGAGATCTTACCACTTCAGACGCTCGCCACGGACCGACTCACCTGTGCTCCTACCGAGCGTGCTTCCCAAATACAAACGGAAGTGACCAGAGGGGCAGCTTCCTATACCAACATGACAACGGACGGACGGGATTATACTAAGCATAGAAACCTCTCTGCTTTTAGAAAGCGTAGCTACCTGTTCCGACGTTGGTCCTACTGTTCTCTAGCAGACAGGCTTATCTGCTACCCTCAAGCATGCAACTAGAAATACATTTGCTCATTCATCCTCTCACACTGAAGGGAAGGGGGATGACAGTATCTTATCATATACAGTATATAAAAGAAAGCGGATGTAGGTTCCGTATGAGACTGTGTGACATGAATTACATATAAACTGTGTTTTAAAGTGTAGTAGTGTGACAGATCGTTCTTGTTTATGTGTAAAAGTAACACGTTCCACTACTCAGTCTCCTCCCAGATAGTCAGAGACGCCACAGTAAATTTAGAAGAGGAATTTATGCCGTAAATGACAACAGATTTAAGAAATTAACATGAAAGGAATCCAACAGAGACGTTTCAACAGATTTGCGAGTAGCGGTGTCGATATAACTGTTTACACATTAATCCGAGAGGAATTTCCAACGTTTTTTGTTAACTCGTGACATTGGGTGCTGGAATTTAAACAACACGTTTATTCATGTCTGCATTCTTGTGACGGAGATTTTGCGTTACGTATTGAGCAGGAGGAGTTTTTATTGTTCTTCATGCGATTTGTAAACCAGTATTACTTCAACGTTCTCGATGGATGCGAGATGCACTGGTGTAATCTACAAAATGGCTACTAATAAAATACTTCATCTTTAATACCGTTTCAGAAATTCGGTATTCCTTTCAGAATTTATTTTCGAACCATCAGTTTAATTCGTCGTGCCTGAAAATCACACACATGAATGTGAGACCTAAGTTACTCTCAGCACATACAGTGTTCAGGTAACACTGTATGGTTGGGTGGTTCGGGGGAGGGGACCGAAAAGCGAGGTCATCGGTCCCATCGGATTAGGGAAGGATGGGGAAGGAAATCGGCCGTGCCCGTTCAAAGGAACCATCCCGGTATTTGCCTGAAGAGATTTAGAGAAACTACGAAAAACCTAAATCAGGATGGCTGGAAGCGGGTTTAAGGGGCTCCGGAAAGGCTCAAAATCATGAAAAGTTCAATGTTTACTTTTTTGCGTTTTCTGAATCTGCAGACTATTACCTTTTAATAGATATATAATTTATTCAATTCCGAAGACTACAACTATTTTTAAATTTTTTTTTGAAATGTGTTCTACATGGGCGTGACCCACTGTGGCGCTGTTAAACTGCTGTCAAATGGTGTTATTATTAACATCCGTGTTCATCAGGTACATTTTAGTGATGTGAGATAAAGTATGTGTTGTGGCTAACCTATTTTCAGAGACTTTGCAGCACCTGAACTGTTCAAAAAGTGTATTCACGGAAAAACTCAAAACCCCAATGAAAGTGTAAATAGTGTTATATGGTCGAGAATCCCCAAGACTGTATTTGTTGGAATAGAAACACTTCACTTTGGTGTGTATGGTGCTGTTGCGACTTTCAATGATGGCAACATTGTAAGGTGCAAGGTATTTAGAAATATGGGAATGAAGATAGGTTCTAACATGGTACGAGCAATGCTTGCTTTAGACAAGGAACGCCTTCGGCTGCAGACAGGGCTGTAAAGAGTCTAGAAATACAAGCAAGAGTAAACAGGAGGAGGAACAAGAGGAAGCTGGAGGAGGAGTTTGCAGAGGATGAAGATAATCCATCCTATGGACCTGGAATGCACTAAAAAGTTAATCCAATCTTTGTCGCTCGATTCCCAAAACTTTTATTTTCTCATATTAATTACATGTTTTCTAAGGATCTTCCAAACATATTTGTTTCAAACTTTCAGTAAATGTTACACAGTACCTTCTGCATAATTTAACACAGCCTTTTTCCAAAAAACTGTATATTTTTGAATATATAAATAAAAAATTTCAAAAAAATGTTGTGAATTTTCATTACAATTCAAAAAAAAAATCATCTTTAATAACTGAACTAAAATTTTGTAAAATCCCTGTGAAGTTGTGGCCCATATTCCAATAAATAATCTGTGAAAAGTTCAACTTCCTACCTCAAATACTTTGTGAGGAAAGATGTAATTTATAAGCGTTACTTTAACATTGCAAGTATAGGGCGTTCCGGAGCCCCTTAAACCGTCATCCTCCCGAATGCGAGTCCAGCAGGCTAACCACTCCACCAGCTCGCTCGGTTGTTCACATACCTTACCCTCTTCAGAAGTAAGAGTGATTTCAAGTGCGCCGTAGGGGAGTGTCGTAGGACCGTTGCTATTCACAATATACATAAATGACCTTGTGGATAACGTCGGAAGTTCACTGAGGCTTTTTCGAATGATGCTGTTGTATATCGAGAGGTTGTAACAATGGAAAATTGTACTGAAATGCAGGAGGATCTGCTACGACGCATGGTGCAGGGAATGGCAATTGAAAGTCAATGTAGACAAGTGTTATGTGCTGCGAATACATAGAAACAAAGATCCTTTATCATTTAGGTACAATATAGCAGGTCAGCAACTGGATGCAGTTAATTCCATAAATTATCTGAAGTAGGCATTAGGAGTGATTTAAAATGGAATGATCATATAAAGTTGATCGTCGGTAAAGCACATGCCAGACTGAGATTCATTGGAAAAATCCTAAGGAAATGCAATCCGATTAATGTGTGTCAGGGCGCTGATGACCTCGATGTTGAGCGCCCATAAGCCCCAACACACACACACACACACACACACACACAACAAAGGAAATAGGTTACAGTACACTTGTTCGCCCACTGCTTGAATACTGCTTACCAGTGTGGGATCCGTACCAGATAGTGATAATAGAAGAGATAGAGAGGATCCAACGGAGAGCAGCGCGCTTCTTTACAGGATCATTTAGTAATCGCGAAAGCGTTACGGAGATGATGACGTCGTCTTATTTCGACAGGAGCAACCGCTGTCATTTTCAAGGCAGAGTTCTAGCAAGTAAGCAACGTGCAGGGGAATTTCAAACTTCGGTTTGCAGATAAATTCCAGAAAGCTGTCACACACTGATACACACACCGTAAACAGCAGTGCCATCACACGACCAAAGATGACCAACGTCGGAAGTTCTAACGGTTCAAATGGCTCTGAGCACTATGGGACTTAACTTCTGAGGTCATCTGTCCCCCAGATATTACAAGTACTTAAACCTAACTAACCTAAGGACATCACACACATCCATGCCCGACGCAGGGTTCGAACTTGGGACCGCAGGAGTCACGCGGTTCCGGACTGAAGAGCCTAGAACCGCTCGGCCACAACGGCCGGCCAACGTCAGAAGTTATCGACAGTGAGAATTACTAATCGACGGGTGAGACACCATTAACTGTGTCGCTCTGTCTTTTGACAAGGGAGGGAGCAGGATTCCACGCAGAATTTAAATAACAATCTCAATCTCTATCTATAAGGTTACTTGCTACTTTAATTTCAAATGCTACCTTGGTAACACTATACCACAGTGCATGACAGAATCTCCGTTTTGTTATATTCTGTAGTGAGACCAGTGCCAAGCATATGTTCTACAACAGCTGTTGTAGGCGTGTGCGCCGCCTGTGCCCAGTACACCGGTCCTTCACAGTCCTTATAGTCGGACCGATGTATGACATGCTATTAACTATGAGGAATGCGATACGCATAGGCCTTACGCAAACCAAGATCATCCTCTAAGGAATTTAAAATTAACTTAAACTTATATGGTGGTCGAAAAACACATTTCACTTCATATTTACGCAAGGTACGACATTCGTGTTGGGAACGCCCCCTGCGTAATGCAAAACGGTGGTAGACTTTGGTGCCAACTCGGTGTTATCATCACTCGCCCGATGCACGATTGGTCGATAGCGGTTGTCGACGATGTCACCCGGCAGCATTCCCGTAAGTTATTTTAACATAAATGCGAATTATTCACAGAAGAATGATAATACTGGTAGATCAGTTTGGGTTCCAGAGATCGTTCACTATGGGCTAAACATCTGAGGTCATCAGTCCCCTAGAACTTAGAACTACTTAAACCTAACTAACCTAAGGACAGCACACAACACCCATCCATCACGAGGCAGAGAAAATCCCGCCGGGAATCGAACCCGGGAACCCGGGCGTGGGAAGCGAGAACGCTACCGCACGACCACGAGATGCGGGCTACGAGGTTTTCCCAGAAAGTAATGCACCGCATTTTTTTTCTCATCCACAAACAATGCAACGAATGCGAAACGTTACGTATGTATTATTTCAAGTCTTCTAAGTGTCAAGTTTCTGTCACTTATGACAGACAGCGTATCTGCAGGACAGTTTCAAAATGGTGCCTGTAGGTGATGTACGTTACAAACAACGTGCCGTCATTGAATTTCTCACTACAGAGAAAGAAACTGTGGGGAACATTCACAAACCTTGTGCAAAGTCTATGGAGCATCTGCTGTAGAGAGAAGTACAGGTAGTCGCTGGATACAGAGGGTGAGATCATCAGAAAGCGGTTCGGCGGAGCTCCACGATTTGCAGCGGTCGGGGAGACCATCCACGGCTGTCACACATGACGTGTTGCAGCGAGCTGATGTTGTCGTTCGCGGAGACAGACGCATTACGACCCGGCAGCTGGCGCTGCGTCTTCTAACAACCCTACCACAACAAAGGTCAAAAATTAATTATAATTGTAGTGTTGCTCACGCTGCTAAATATTGCATTTTTGGGCAACAACAAAGTTATATTATGTGGCAGGTATCATTAGAGCACAGTTAATAAAGTCATTTCTTGAAATACGGGATAAACTGGGCACTCATCTTTTCGTGTTTCCCACGCTGGTCTCGTTGTGAACTCATGGCTCAATCGTCGAAAATCTAGGTGGTGATGATTCCAAGCTCGGATGCAAAGAGGCCTAGGCGTTACTCTGCGGTAATCAAAAGTTTTATAGATGCGCTTCACAAAGCATTCCTCAAGACTAAACTTTTGCAAGTTAAGACAATGGTGATGTAAAAAAGTAATCAGCACTCCGAATTTAAGTTACACTTCTTTTCTATTACTTTTGTTGCAATATCACGTAACTCACAAAACATCACTTCACAATATAAAACATACTTGAAAATATCTTCCTCACTGTTAAAGTTCACATTTCATAAACTGACTACAATTTGCGTATTTTCAACATGACAATCAAGACTTGACTCTCTAATAACCGCTTACGCGCCCAAAAATCAGAGTTACAAGTACGTCAAAGATCATAGTGACAAAAAGAAAGAATTCACATAAGAACAATATCATTGTAATATATACATATCGATGTATCAAAGTACCTCTACATTAATGAAATCAAATCTGAATGTTGTCTCAGAAATATGTTAACTACTTTACAGAAACACAGTAGAATATTGCTGGTATCGAGAGGCTGAGGTGAGGTGCCGCAATGGTTGCGTAATACAAGTACCATTAAAATCTGTCAATCAGCAAAGGAAGTGTGGCTCCGACACCAGGATAAGAACAGGTATCGACAGAGCGTACATGCCCTGGTTTCGCGCTTGAGGAAGACCATAGAAAGGGACGGAGATTACGTGGAACAAGAGGCTGTGCAGATAAAATATCATTATTTCATGTGTTTAATTCTCATTATGGTCCATAAAGCATTGTTGAAGAGAAAAAAAATGCGGTGTATTACTTTCTCGGCAACCCTCGTACTTACAGCTTGTACAGAAACCACACTGCATTTTTAAGACTCGAAGTCCATAAAACGGACGCCTTAGTTGAGAATGGAGTAAGAGAGCTCTTTAGCCTAAATATAGAGGTTTTACAGTTCTTACAGAAGATATTTATCTTAACTGTAACCTTGTTCACAAGTAAAATGTGAGCAGTAACAAAACAGACTGAAGATGGGTTGGGTAGATCGGGTAACTAATGTTGAGATTGTAACGCCGGAAATGCATATCCTCCTATTTCCATCTATTGCACTGCAGATTTTTTTCCTTATTTTGTTACCTGAAGATATAACATTTCTGTGTCTTTGTATATTGTAATTGTTTTACTATTTGTATATATATGCATTTATGTCGATGTATAATTGGTTTGTTTTGTGAATATTATTTGTATTTATAAGCTGGGTCTGGCCTAGGGAAAACTATGCTATCGAACGAATACATCGATAGGTTGTGTGGAGAACCAAAGTGTTTAGGATCTTTGATGGTGTTAACTGTGTCGCGTGGAGCGCGGGCAGAAGAGAGTCTGGCTGGGGTAGTGCAGTGGAGCAGGTGTGTTGTGTGACGCTCCCGCGAGTTGCCGCGTTTTCGGGGTTGGGCAGCATGTAATTGCGCTCGACTTGCTATGATAGTTTCTGACACGGTGTCGCGGACGGGAAGCATTAGCTGGCGCACAGCAAGAGCCCGTTTCGCCTGGTGACCGCGTCGAGAAGAAGGCGCTCCAACATCCAGCTTCTGCAACAGCGACGGCCGACGATGAGTGACTGTCGCCACCTCCTCGATCGACGGCTTCAAACCTTCAATCAACCAACAAGGAAGACTGGAAGCACGTAAAGTTTTAGAACTGTATGGCAGACCTCAGCTTTTCAAACTGTTCCATTTTCGTAACTAAAATTACAACAACTTAGCATGAACCTTTGTTGCTCATTGTCCCAATTGCATTACCAAGCAGGGTCATTTCCTTTTCCGAAATGAACTCGAGTGTCGTTGAAATTCAGACGTCAGCATTAAAGTAATATCATTCCATTTCACTGATTTAATTTCAAAGTTCAGTTAAGGTATTCATAGCTGGCTACAATATTTAGATTACACAAGCACAAATTAAGAGTGCGAGTTTTGTTAGCATATTTTAGCTTACCTGTGACTGCAGCTCAGCTTGGTACGTACTAAATGTTACTATTGTTAATTGTTCAGAATCTTTTAATTCAAGTTCAAAGTTAAATCTCTTATTTCTAAATTGCGTAGACTCAAGTAGCTATTGAAATGATTGTTGAGGTAGCCCAAGACTAACCTTATTTTACTGAATTTCGTAGTTCTTCAGAACCAAATCTCACTATTAATTTCAGTCATTAAATTAACTTTCAATTTTCCGATTTTATTAATTCTTTTGCTAAATTAAGTGAGAGTGTAGTGAAATTTATTACTTCTGACAAACCTTCAGTTTTCACGCAACACGTGTCAACCTTCAGTTGCCACGCTTTTAGTGCTAATTATATGTGCAATAATCTTTCATTTTCAGTTATTGTAGTAATTGTCCATAGGACTGGCGACCGTAATTTTCCCCAAATCTCAAATATCGAATTAACACCAATTAATTGTTAACATAACGACAGCACATTTACTTTCTTTATTAATTTTACCCTTTTCTCAAAATTAATATTCACCAATTTCATTTGCATTTTTCCTTTCATTTAGATGTAACCCTTTCCTCCCTCTTTACCGACAGATTAATTTCGGTGACGATTGCTTTTCCCAAATTTCCATTAGATGCACACAGTTTAATTTTTCACTGTGATTAAGGTCGATAAGTGAGGAGGAGGTTATAAGATGCTTAATTGGAATTTGAAGAAAGAGTCTTTTTTGGGAGGAGTTAGAGAGGTCATCAGTTTTCTGACTGGTTGGATGCGACCCAGCGCTATGGTGAGAAAGTAAGCTAGTAATTTATAAATATCTTTGTATATATTGATGGAGACATGTATGTATAAACGTATGTAATTCTGGTGTACAGATACATAATGAATGTGTGTCCGTTATTTTGCTGCATGCCGTACCTTAACGCAACCATTAGACTTTCAAATTTTGTTTGAAAAACGCCTAGTATCATTATGTTCGTGCTGAAGTAGAGCTTCTAGGGGTTCCTGTTGCTCAGATAGTCCTGGAAGTGAGATTTTACCGCCAGAGCAACACAAACCAACCGTTTATTCGTCCCATTTCATCGCATTACAGTGCCAACATTTTCGATCCGTTTCTCCTAAGACTACTAATCTTTGATGACACAACCATCTAATGGATCATAATTAAATGCAGCCTCTGTAAGAGACTATCAAATTCTACCCGTAAAGATGTGAAGTCTCTCTGTTGGTCGAACAGCATTTAAATGTCGTTATGAGTCTCCAAGCTTCTCAGAAGCTATAAGAGGCGCGTGAGGTCAGCAATTAAAATGCTGTAGGCCTGTGACTGTCCTATTGTCTCTCAAGGTCTTAAGGCCGGATGACATTCTGCATTTAACTTCTGGCGGATATGAAATTGCTCCGAGGTTTGCTGGGTTCGAATAACGTTCGCGGCACGACCTCTCTTAGAGCTACGCGCTGAATCAGACTTCCGTTTGCAAGGCATACCGTAATACGAGGGCAGTTCAATAAGTAATGCAACGCATTTTTTTTCTGAAACATGGGTTGTTTTATTCAGTATTGAAATACACGAGGTTATTCCCCAATCTTTTAGCTACACAACACTCTTTTTCAACGTAATCTCCATTCAATGCTACGGCCTTACGCCACCTTGAAATGAGGGCCTGTATGCCTGCACGGTACCATTCCACTGGTCGATGTCGGAGCCAATGTCGTACTGCATCAATAACTTCTTCATCATCCGCGTAGTGCCTCCCACGGATTGCGTCCTTCATTGGGCCAAACATATGGAAATCCGACGGTGCGAGATCGGGGCTGTAGGGTGCATGAGGAAGAACAGTCCACTGAAGTTTTGTGAGCTCCTCTCGGGTGCGTAGGTCTTGCGTTGTCATGAAGAAGGAGAAGTTCGTTCAGATTTTTGTGCCTACGAACACGCTGAAGTCGTTTCTTCAATTTCTGAAGAGTAGCACAATACACTTCAGAGTTGATCGTTTGACCATGGGGAAGATCGAACAGAATAACCCCTTCAGCGTCCCAGAAGACTGTAACCATGACTTTACCGGCTGAGGGTATGGCTTTAAACTTTTTCTTGGTAGGGGAGTCGGTGTGGCGCCACTCCATTGATTGCCGTTTTGTTTCAGGTTCGAAGTGATGAACCCATGTTTCATCGCCTGTAACAATCTTTGACAAGAAATTGTCACCCTCAGCCACATGACGAGCAAGCAATTCCGCACAGATGGTTCTCCTTTGCTCTTTATGGTGTTCGGTTAGACAACGAGGGACCCAGCGGGAACAAACCTTTGAATATCCCAACTGGTGAACAATTGCGACAGCACTACCAACAGAGATGTCAAGTTGAGCACTGAGTTGTTTGATGGTGATCCGTCGATCATCTTGAACGAGTGTGTTCGCACGCTCCGCCATTGCAGGAGTCACAGCTGTGCACGGCCGGCCCGCACGCGGGAGATCAGACAGTCTTGCTTGACCTTGCAGCGATGATGACACACGCTTTGCCCAACGACTCACCGTGCTTTTGTCCACTGCCAGATCACCGTAGACTTTCTGCAAGCGCCTATGAATATCTGAGATGCCCTGGTTTTCCGCCAAAAGAAACTCGATCACTGCCCGTTGTGTGCAACGCACATCCGTTACAGACGCCATTTTAACAGCTCCGTACAGCGCTGCCACCTGTCGGAAGTCAATGAAACTATACGAGACGAAGCGGGAATGTTTGAAAATATTCCACAAGAAATTTCCGGTTTTTTCAACCAAAATTGGCCGAGAAAAAAATGTGTTGCATTACTTATTGAACTGCCCTCGTAACTTCAAATACCGTTTCCGGGCTTATCACCGCATTTTATTATATCTTGTCAATATTTCTCAGTAAAGGTTATCTATCTGCGCCAGGTGCTTTAGCAGTTCTTTTTAAGATTTCAGAGACCATCCGCATGAGTAAACATGGGATTCACACAAAATTTGGAAATTTTTGGTACGGTCTTATGGGACCAAACTGCTGAGGTCACGCACACACACACGCACACACACACACACACACACACACACACACATGCCAGAGGGAGGACTCTAACCTCCGAGGGGGTTGTCGCACAGAACGTGACAAGGCGCCCTAGACAGTGCGGCTACCCAGCGCGGCGGATTCACACAGTCACGGAATCCATACGTATTACAAAAATGAATGAATGTATGTGTGTATGTGTTTTAAATTATATCACCAGCGGTGGAGGTAAGAACCACATATCTTTTAAATGGTGGTGGTGAGGGTGATAAAGAAGTGAACTCCAAGACTTGCGAATACCCAGACGTATTTATCCATGTTTCAGAATGAGAGCACTGAATGGCTAGTAACAAACTTTATACATAATTTCAAATCCTTGAGAAGTATTTCCTCGCTGAGAACCCAAGCAAAAGAATAAGAGCAAAAACGATTATTTCTTACTGCGTTTTCGTTGTTTTTGGCGTAAAACTGCCGCATCAGGCATGGCGTTTTATTTTCTTATTTATTTACTAAAAACTGTATTAGCGACAAATTTGAACATAGTGTTCACATATACCACTGAATGTGACTGCTAAGTTACGTCAATGTACGGCATATAGTTCACGAAATATGACGCCATAAATAGTGAGAAGCGTGAAAACTGCCGCATTATTCACAACGTTTAAATTAATCATTTCTTTGATACCAACTCTACTCACAACACATTTCGCGAACAGAAATAGTATATACCGTCGAAGGTAACTACAAGATTATATCCTCGTACAACCCGTACTTCAGAAGATATAACGTCATGCATACTGAGATACTTGAAAAGGAAACTGCAGGTCGGAATTCGTTAAAGATACAAGTGAACAATGTGTACAAATACGTGTGAAATATGCTAACTTCATGTGAAATATATGTAATATGTGCATACACGTGCAAAGGCGCGCGCGAAAGGCTGCTACTAAACATCTAGATCGATTTCAGCCATACTTTCTACAAATTCTACTTACTATCTGGAAAGAAATATTGTGAGTGTAGGAACCAGCAACTTCATGTTAGCATAGAGATGATATAGTGGAGAGAGGAGGGCGCAGAAGGAGACAAAAAACGGGGTTGAAGGAAGATATGGACAAAGACAGGGGGAGGATGAGATCGACAGAGAGAGGGGGACAGGTAAATGGTCAGAAAGAGAGGAAGATACTATACTGCAGTGCCTGTGTTGCTCAGTACGACCCAAATCTCCTTCGGACATCCATGGATTCCCGAAGGAACAGCTACCGCGGAGACTTCAGCCGTTACGAAATACATGAAACGTATTCGAAGTTGCGAATGTTGACAACCATCAACTGTATAATGAAATGACGACGATGAAAATTTGTGTCGGACTGGGACTCGACCTCAGATTTCTCGCTTATCGCAAGCGGTCGCTTTACCTTATACACGACCGACGGCCAGATCAAAAGTTCCGTATGCCGTCAACCGTCTATGACATGTTGTTGTTGTGGTCTTCAGTCCTGAGACTGGTTTGATGCAGCTCTCCATGCTACTCTATCCTGTGCAAGCTTCTTCATCTCCCAGTACCTACTGCAGCCTACATCCTTCTGAATCTGCTTAGTGTATTCATCTCTTGGTCTCCCCCTACGATTTTTACCCTCCACGCCACCCTCCAATACTAAATTGGTGATCCCTTGATGCCTCAGAACATGACCTACCAACCGATCCCTTCTTCTGGTCAAGTTGTGCCACAAACTTCTCTTCTCCCCAATCCTATTCAATACTTCCTCATTAGTTATGTGATCTTCCCATCTAATCTTCAGTATTCTTCTGTAGCACCACATTTCGAAAGCTTCTATTCTCTTCTTGTCCAAACTATTTACCGTCCATGTTTCACTTCCATACATGGCTACACTCCATACAAATACTTTCAGAAATGACTTCCTGACACTTAAATCTATACTCGATGTTAACAAATTTCTCTTCTTCAGAAACGATTTCCTTGCCATTGCCAGTCTACATTTTATATCCTCTCTACTTCGACCATCATCAGTTATTTTGCTCCCCAAATAGCAAAACACCTTTACTACTTTAAGTGTCTCATTTCCTAATCTAATACCCTCAACATTACCTGACTTAATTCGACTACATTCCATTATCCTTGTTTTACTTTTGTTGATGTTCATCTTATATCCTCCCTTCAAGACACCATCCATTCCGTTCAACTGCTCTTCCAAGTCCTTTGCTGTCTCTGACAGAATTACAATGTCATCGGCGAACCTCAAAGTTTTTATTTCTTCTCCATGGATTTTAATACCTACTCCGAATTTTTCTTTTGTTTCCTTTACTGCTTGCTCAATATACAGATTGAATAACATCGGGGAGAGGCTACAACCCTGTCTCACTCCCTTCCCAACCCCTGCTTCCCTTTCATGTCCCTCGACTCTTACAACTGCCATCTGGTTTCTGTACAAATTGTAAATAGCCTTTCGCTCCCTGTATTTTACCCCTGCCACCTTTAGAATTTGAAAGAGAGTATTCCAGTCAACATTGTCAAAAGCTTTCTCTAAGTCTACAAATGCTAGAAACGTAGGTTTGCCTTTCCTTAATCTTTCTTCTAAGATAAGTCGTAAGGTCAGTATTGGCTCACGTGTTCCGATATTTCTACGGAATCCAAACTGATCTTCCCCGAGGTCGGCTTCTACTAGTTTTTCCATTCGTCTGTAAAGAATACGTGTTAGTATTTTGCAGCTGTGGCTTATTAAACTGATTGTTCGGTAATTTTCACATCTGTCAACACCTGCTTTCTTTGGAATTGGAATTATTATATTCTTCTTGAAGTCTGATGGTATTTCGCCTGTCTCATACATCTTGCTCACCAGATGGTAGAGTTTTGTCAGGACTGGCTCTCCCAAGGCTGTCAGTAGTTCCAATGGAATGTTGTCTACTCCGGGGGCCTTGTTTCGACTCAGGTCTTTCAGTGTTCTGTCAAACTCTTCACGCAGTATCGTATCTCCCATTTCATCTTCATCTACATCCTCTTCCATTTTCATAATATTGTCCTCAAGTACATCGCCCTTGTATACACCCTCTATATACTCCTTCCACCTTTCTGCTTTCCCTTCTTTGCTTAGAACTGGGTTTCTACCTGAGCTCTTGATGTTCGTACAAGTGGTTCTCTTATCTCCAAAGGTCTCTTTAATTCTCCTGTAGGCAGTGTCTATCTTACCCCTAGTGAGATAAGCCTCCACATCCTTACATTTGTCCTCTAGCCATCCCTGCTTAGCCATTTTGCACTTCCTGTCGATCTCATTTTTGAGACGTTTGTATTCCTTTTTGCCTGCTTCATTTACTGCGTTTTTATATTTTCTCCTTTCATCAATTAAATTCAATATTTTTTCTGTTACCCAAGGATTTCTACTAGCCCTCATCTTTTTACCTACTTGATCCTCTGCTGCCTTCACTACTTTGTAGTAGCTTACCCGCATTCCTATTTTCCTATTCATTATTAAACCTACTCCTGCACTACCCCTATTTGGCTTTGTGTTTATAACCCTGTAGTCACCTGACCAGAGACCGAGCGAGGTGGCGCAGTGGTTAGCACACTGGACTCGCATTCGGGAGGACGACGGTTCAATCCCGTCTCCGGCCATCCTGATTTAGGTTTTCCGTGATTTCCCTAAATCGCTTCAGGCAAATGCCGGGATGGTTCCTTTGAAAGGGCACGGCCGATTTCCTTCCCCATCCTTCCCTCACCCGAGCTTGCGCTCCGTCTCTAATGACCTCGTTGTCGACGGGACGTTAAACACTAATCTCCTCCTCCTCCTCCTCACCTGACCAGAAGTCTTGTTCCTCCTGCCACCGAACTTCACTAATTCCCACTATATCTAACATTAACCTATCCATTTCCCTTTTTAAATTTTCTAACCTACCTGCCCGATTAAGGGATCTGACATTCCACGCTGCGATCCGTAGAACGCCAGTTTTCTTTCTCCTGATAACGACATCCTCTTGAGTAGTCCCCGCCCGGAGATCCGAATGGGGGACTATTTTACCTCCGGAATATTTTACCTAAGAGGACGCCATCATCATTTAATCATACAGTAAAGCTGCATGCCCTCGGGAAAAATTACGGCCGTAGTTTCCCTTTGCTTTCAGCCGTTCGCAGTACCAGCACAGCAAGGCCGTTTTGGTTATTATTACAAGGCCAGATCAGTCAATCATCCAGACTGTTGCCCTTGCAACTACTGAAAAGGCTGCTGCCCCTCTTCAGGAACCACACGTTTGTCTGGCCTCTCAACAGATACCCCTCCGTTGTGGTTGTACCTACGGTACGGCTATCTGTATCGCTGAGGCACGCAAGCCTCCCCACCAACGGCAAGGTCCATGGTTCATGGGGGGGGGGGGGGGGGGGTCTATGACATGACGACGGGGAGTCGAATCCGGATTTATCGCTTATCGCAATCGATCGCCTTACAGTTAGGCTATCCGAGCACGCCTCACGGCCAGACCCGGGATTCCATATGTCGTCAACCACGTGTCTACATCCCGCACTCGTACGTCCATTATGTATATTCCCGTACAGAGAGACATTTTAGCTGAAAATCAGTTCCCCGGTTTCGGCGGCCAGATACCATATTGCACTGTGTTGCTCGAAAGCACGACACAGAGTTCCTTCGGCCACTGCAGGGACCACTGTCGATATGATCTTCCCCAATTTTAATTTTTCTCGATTTCAGCGCAATCTGTCAATGGTTTAAAAAAAGTTTTGGACGAAACTTGATAACTTTTTTATGGAGAATCCGATTCTGCAATAAAAAATAAGGATTTCCATTTAAGATTGAAAAGTTGCCCCCCACCCCACCCAAGGGGGCGTGGGCTGGGGGTCACGGGTAGTATCATTTGATGTTCCCCTCTGAGCTTACGAACTCGTTTTACCCACTATTTTTACCCGATGTATAATTTTCGAGGCAATCTCATCCAAAAATCACATGGACCACCCTGTATATCCTCAATTGCTAGTGCTGACGCCAGCCGTATGTCAATGGTTGTTGCACATAGGTGGTGCTGACATTAATGTGACTGGACCGTCCAAAACACGAAGAAACGTCGACTTTCGCGCAAGCGTACTCTACATCCCGTTCACATATTCCATATTGCCTTTTTCTTTCTTTTTTTGACTTTACAAAGTCACCATGTTCATCCTCGGGGTTGAGACTACATCGATACGAAATTTCATCAAAATCGGTTGAGCGGTTCAGTCGCGAAAAACTAACAGACAGTGTCATTTTCCCATTTATGACGTTAGTACAGATATTACAGTATGGAAGTGCACGTTGAACACGTTCAGAATTGTATGAGTATTGCATTCAACACGTTGAATCGTGTTATCTAGCACATATCAACCATTAAAAGCATTTTCACAAATATGATAAACTTAAAAGTCACAGGAATGACTTTTTTTTTTTTTCAAGGAGTATATATTTTCCTCTAAGATGCGTTATATTCTTCAAATCAATATATACGTTGTGCTCCACACTTTCAAAAGTAGCCTTTGTTCTTTCTCTTCTTACCAAATTTCATCAGAATTCGTTCGGTGACTTAGTCGTGAAAGGGAAATACCCAGAGTTACATTAGTAACATTAGTATGGATATTAGAGTCTCTGTTTTCTCCTACAGTTTTCCCCCTCAACGGCTGATGTCTCATTATCCTTTCACTTCCTCTTGTCAGTATTTTCCAAGTGTTTTCTTCCTTGCCCATTCCGTGGACAACCCCATTCCTTACCTTACCATTCCACCAAATTCTCAACATTCTTCTGCATAACCACATCTTAAACACTTAGATCGTCTTATTTTCCGGTTTTCCCACAGTCCATGCTTGACAACCATACAATGCTGTGGACCAAAAGTACTTTAACTGGAACTCGAACCCAGGATCTTCTGCTTACAAGGCAGACGCTCTATCCACCTGAGCCACCGAAGGCACAGAGGATAGTGCACCTGCAGGGATTTATCCCTTGCACGCTACCCCGTGAGACCCACATTCCAACTTAATGTCAACACACTACATTCGTAGTGCCCCTGCCCATTACACTCATTACTCGCGGCAGACAATCTTAGCGAGTCCCGTAAGAGTTCGGACAATGCATGTCCGAAAGAACAGATACCATCTTCATATACACTCCTGGAAATTGAAATAAGAACACCGTGAATTCATTGTCCCAGGAAGGGGAAACTTTATTGACACATACAGATACATCACATGATCACACTGACAGAACCACAGGCACATAGACACAGGCAACAGAGCATGCACAATGTCGGCACTAGTACAGTGTATATCCACCTTTCGCAGCAATGCAGGCTGCTATTCTCCCATGGAGACGATCGTAGAGATGCTGGATGTAGTCCTGTGGAACGGCTTGCCATGCCATTTCCACCTGGCGCCTCAGTTGGACCAGCGTTCGTGCTGGACGTGCAGACCGCGTGAGACGACGCTTCATCCAGTCCCAAACATGCTCAATGGGGGACAGATCCGGAGATCTTGCTGGCCAGGGTAGTGGACTTACACCTTCTAGAGCACGTTGGGTGGCACGGGATACATGCGGACGTGCATTGTCCTGTTGGAACAGCAAGTTCCCTTGCCGGTCTAGGAATGGTAGAACGATGGGTTCGATGACGGTTTGGATGTACCGTGCACTATTCAGTGTCCCCTCGACGATCACCAGTGGTGTACGGCCAGTGTAGGAGATCGCTCCCCACACCATGATGCCGGGTGTTGGCCCTGTGTGCCTCGGTCGTATGCAGTCCTGATTGTGGCGCTCACCTGCACGGCGCCAAACACACATACGACCATCATTGGCACCAAGGCAGAAGCAACTCTCATCGCTGAAGACGACACGTCTCCATTCGTCCCTCCATTCACGCCTGTCGCGACACCACTGGAGGCGGGCTGCACGATGTTGGGGCGTGAGCGGAAGACGGCCTAACGGTGTGCGGGACCGTAGCCCAGCTTCATGGAGACGGTTGCGAATGGTCCTCGCCGATACCCCAGGAGCAACAGTGTCCCTAATTTGCTGGGAAGTGGCGGTGCGGTCCCCTACGGCACTGCGTAGGATCCTACGGTCTTGGCGTGCATCCGTGCGTCGCTGCGGTCCGGTCCCAGGTCGACGGGCACGTGCACCTTCCGTCGACCACTGGCGACAACATCGATGTACTGTGGAGACCTCACGCCCCACGTGTTGAGCAATTCGGCGGTACGTCCACCTGGCCTCCCGCATGCCCACTATACGCCCTCGCTCAAAGTCCGTCAACTGCACATACGGTTCACGTCCACGCTGTCGCGGCATGCTACCAGTGTTAAAGACTGCGATGGAGCTCCGTATGCCACGGCAAACTGGCTAACACTGACGGCGGCGGTGCACAAATGCTGCGCAGCTAGCGCCATTCGACGGCCAACACCGCGGTTCCTGGTGTGTCCGCTGTGCCGTGCGTGTGATCATTGCTTGTACAGCCCTCTCGCAGTGTCCGGAGCAAGTATGGTGGGTCTGACACACCGGTGTCAATGTGTTCTTTTTTCCATTTCCAGGAGTGTAGTTAAGGCTAACCGACCACTGAGCTTCTTATGTGCGGATGCACATGCATTGCCCGAGCTGCCGGCCGAAGTGGCCGTGCGGTTCTAGGCGCTGCAGTCTGGAACCGCGAGACCGCTACGGTCGCAGGTTCGAATCCTGCCTCGGGCATGGATGTGTGTGATGTCATTAGGTTAGTTAGGTTTAACTAATTCTAAGTTCTAGGGGACTAATGACCTCAGAAGTTGAGTCCCATAGTGCTCAGAGCCATTTGAACCATTTGAACCATTGCCCAAGCTCTTACGAGACTCGGTAAGATTTTCTCCCGCGAGTAATGAGTTTAATAGGCAGGGGCACTACGAATGCAGTGTGTGGACATTAAGTTGGTAATGTGGGTACTCCGCTGTCAAAGCCTATTAACAGCAAATTTCGCCGCACTGTCCTCATGGATGCGTTCGCCATACGTCCCACATTGATTTCTGCGGTTTCTTCACACGGTGTTGCTTATCTATTAGCTGTGAAAACTGTACGCAAACGGCGCTGCTCTCTGTCGTTAAGAGAAGGCGGAGTCGCTGCTATCGGTCGTTAAGAGAAGGCCATCAGCCACTGTGCCATCCGTGGTGAGGGAAAATACCTGAAATCTGGTAGTCTCGGTACACTCTTGACCCTATGGATTTTGGAATATTGGATTTCCTAACGGTTTCCGAAACTGAATCTCCGATCCATCTAGCTCCAACTACCAAATCGCGTTCAGAGCCTGTTAATTCACGTGGTACAGCCACAATCACGTTGGAAGCCTTTACAGCTGAATCACCTGAGTACAAAGGACAGCTCCGCCAATGCACTGCTCTTTTACACCGTGTGTACGCGACGCTACTGCCATCTGTATACATGCGTATAGCTATCCCCTGAACCTTTGCCACCTCAGTGTATATTACTTTTGCCCAAAACGCGGCCACTTTCGGTGCATTTTCTGTTCCTTGATGAAGTTCATCTTCTGTGCAGGAAGCTGAACACAGTCGGCATTAGAGAATATGACGAACAGTCTAGTCTTTTCCACAGTCGCATTGAATATCAACATGTTCAGTGCAGCACCATCTTGCCAAATTAACCTTTCATCTGCCAGCTCCAGATCTCAGTTTATTCAAGGAGTACCAAGCTGTTCATTCCTCATCATATCCAGGAAGTAACGTTTCAGAATCTCTTTTTCCAGCCAGGGGGAAGATAGCTCCTAGCCTCCATAGCTGCAACCTACCCTGAAAAATGCCGTCGATCTTCTAATGAAACTTCTCTTTGACTTCAGTCGTTGCGGGTGCAGTGTGTGCTCCCACCCCACCGTCTTTCTCACCTCATTCGCATCTATTTCTCTTCGAACAAGAAGTGGTACTGTCGCTGTGACATGGTAAAACCAATCGACTGGAGTGGATTTAAATTTACTTGTAATGATTTTACAGGTGTCCACATGTTTGGCATCTGTTAAATTATGCCAAAGAGGATATGCACACTGCGCTACAGAATAGCATGCCTCATCGCAGAAGTTCATAGGGTTTCAGGTTGACAGCACCACTGCGATCCATCCAGGTACTGTAGAAGATTGTTCCTGGTGGACACTTTTCTCTTAGAGTTCATGCAGTTCTTCTTGAAAGTAAGAGATCTATCAAGTGTACGTCCTTGATATTTTGGGGTCTCATTTTGTACCAGTCCGAGACCTGACCATACCATCATTAATTTGCGAATACCTTCTTTCTTTATCAAATGAAAAGCACTCACTTGTTTCTCTGAGAGATTTGGTTTAAGTTTGTTTGTGTCTTTGTATGTGGAAAGCTGCGTAAGAGTATTCGTGAGGTGTCCACTGCTGATTTCAAATCTGTGCCCTGCGTGGCTAGAGCAAGGTCATCGGCACACGTCTACTGAGTGCCGTGTTGGTCATTCCTGGATATATTGAACAGAAATGAAGCCAGAACACTTCCATGCAGGAGGCTGTTTTTCGGCATTATACATTGGCTATGCTATTCTTGGAAGTCTACCGAACAGTGGCGACGACCTAGTCAAGATAAAATCCTTAATCATGTAGTAGATCATGACTAGTCGTAGCAGTTGACTCACAGTGTCATAGATCGACAAATACCACTCCTGTCTCCTTACGAGCTCCAGACCCATCTTCTACGAGGAGCATTCGATAAGTAACACAACACATTTTTCTTCTTGGCAAATTTCGGTTGAAAAAATGCAGAATTTGTAGTGGGACATGGTGAAATATTTCCACATGAGTCCCTAAAGTTTCATGAAGTTCCAGTACATGGCGGCACTGTCACTGCAGATATTCGTAGGCGCTTGCGGAATGTCTACAGACACACGTCAGTGAACAAAAGCACGGCGAGTCGTTGGGCGAGGCGTCTGTCACTATCGCACAGACCTGTTCAACCTCTCGCGTGCCAGCCGGCGGCACACAAGTGTGAGTCCTGTACTGTTGGAACGTGCGGATACTCTCATTCGAGGTGATCGATGGATCCCAATCAAACACGTCCCTGCTGAATTGGACGTCTCCGTTAGTAATGCTGACACACTCATCGCCCAGTCGCGGTACTCGGAGCCTTATAGAAGATCATGAAGAGTAACGAATGACAATCTGCACGTAATGAGGCTGATCGTGACAATTCCTTGTCGTTCATAGTCACAGGTGATGAAACATGGGTTCATCTCTTCAAAACGAAAAAAAAATTGGCAATCCTTGGAGTGGTATGACCTCTCCTCTGAAGAAAAAGTACAAATCTGCACCCTCAGCTGGTAAAGTAATGGGGACAGTGTTCTGGGACTCTGAAGGTGATATTCTGTTTCATGTCCTCCTCACGGTGCAAAGATCAACTCGGAAGAGTATAGTGCTAACCTCAGGAAATTGAAGAAATGCCGCCATGAAAATGGCAACAAACGTCTGCTTCTCCATGACAGACTCAAAAAATGCTGCGCACTGGAGAGGAGATCACAACACGCCATTGGGATTTTCCGCCTCATCCTACAGCCCGCATCTCGCAGCTTCCGAGTTCCACCTGTTCAGCCCAAAGAAGGATGCACTGTGCATGAAGCAGTACGTGGATGATTGGGGGAGGTTATCGATATAGCGAGATGTTGGCTCCGACCTCGACCAATATACTGGTACCGTGTGGGAGACGGGCCCTTCCAGTAAGGTGGTGTAAGGTCGTCGCATTGAACGGGGGTTATGTTGAAAAATAAGGTTCTGTAGCCAAAAGAGAGGGAATAATAATAATGTCGTGTGACTAGGGGCTCCCGTCGGGTAGACCTTTCGCCTGGTGCAAGTCTTTCGATTTGACGCCACTCCGGCGACTTGCGCGTCGATGAGGATGAAATGACGATGATTAGGACAACACAACATCCAGTCCCTGAGCGGAGAAAATCTCCGACCCAGCCGGGAATCGAACCCGGGCCCTTGGGATTGACATTCTGTCACGCTGACCACTTTTTTTTTTTGGCATGTGTTTTTGTAATAGTCACTAATAGCATGAAATTATGGGAACACATATGCGAAAGAGAAAAGAAATATAAATTCTGGGTAAAGAAAAAGAAAGGAAAAAGGAAAAGCAAAAAGAAATAAAATCCGCGCAATCTGCGACGCGCTCTCCCATCCGCGGAGGTCAGAAGTAGAATAGATCATAGGCGGTTGAAACTCAGACACCGCCGGGGGAGGAGGGGTGGGTGCCCTCTGTGCCAGGCACCCCCCAACTCAGTGGAGGTCTAACAAAGACCGCTCGAAGATAGTTAGCAAATAATGTTCGGTAACGTGGCGTGTTTTCGAGAGCGGCATGGGCTGTTCGTAAATAGGTCCAGAAGTCGAGGCGGGATTTAGGTCCCTCATGAAAGAGATAAGCGACCGCCCACCCTTTGACCCACGTAATAGCATGACATTTGGCGGCGGGAAAATGCCGGTCCTCCGGGTATAGAAACATTCGAGGCTCGACTGTGTCTGATGGCACCCGGAGATAGCAGGCAATGATTTGCTGCACGAAGCGCCATACATCTCGCGATGAGGCGCATGTCAGACGGTGTTCATCAGTGTCCAGTTGCTGGCAAAGGAGACAAAGAGGGGATTCTGACAAGCCAATGTTGTGCAGGCGCTGCTTCGTGGCAAATTTCCTGTTGACTACGTGATACCACAGTGCCCGGACGTGCGTAGGGAGGAAGGGCTGGTGGACGGTAGTCCACACTATGGGCCACTGGATGGAGGGGTGTTTGGTCTCCATCACATTCCGGGGAACACAGCGCAGCAACAGGCTGTAAAAATCCTTAGCCCTTGGCGGGCGCGTATCGGGGAGACAGGTATGTATGTAACTGTAGTCGACGAAAAAGGTCGAAATATGGGACAAATGAGGCACGATATGGCCGACAGACACCGGTGGTGAGGTGGAAGCAGGTAGGAGGACCTCAAGCAAGCTGCGTGTTAGAGATGTACCCTGGCCCATCCACTGTTTTCTCATGGTACTCATGTACAAGGCTGCAGCTCGCATACGGACATTGGCGAGCCCGACGCCACCATACCGTGAGGGCAGGGTAAGTGTCTCATAACGGACTTTAAACATTGAACCAGCCGTGAGATAATAGCCAAAAGCCGCCTGAAGGTTGCGCCCAATTGCAGTTGGCAGAGGGAGAACTTGCGCGATGTGAACCAATTTTGATGCCACATAAAGATTAATAAACGCAACCCGTTGAAGTGTGTCCTGGCGGCGCAAGAGGTTCTGGCGGGGTCGTTGCGGATGACGTGTAACAGGCGACGGAAATTCGTTGCCGCCGTGCGTGTGACCGTGGGGGTAAAGGTAATGCCCAGGTACTGGAAAGTCCGCACAAGCGGCAGGGGTGCCACCACCACTCAGCTACCGGGGGCGGACGAGAGGGAATAATATGGTGTATTGGAATCTTGGATAAAAGTAACTTGCTTTCAGAGAACAAGTGTGTTGCATTTATTATTGAATGTCCCCCGTATTATTTTTATTTGCTGTGTACCATGACTGTGAAAATATGTGTAACTTTACGCCTTAGGCTTTTCACACTGGCGGCCGTATCTCCCCCCGTCAGGTAACCGTGTCAGGGACACATCGGCTGCCGGCTCTCTCCCGGCTCCCTGCGCCTGTTTCACCCTACCACCCCCATAACTCGCTTCTCGGCTGAACGATCAGGAGCGACGACCGTCAGCCGGGGGGCGCGTCGACGTCACTCAGCTCGGTCGATATTGCCCGCGGCGTGTTGACAGGACGGAGCCTGGGGCGGGGGTAGGGGTGGGGGGGGGGGCACCCAGCCCAGCACAGGCGGCGGAACGCGGAAGTGCGGGCAGATCAGAACACTGGCTGACGCTCGCTGCCTGCGCTTAAAGCCAGCGCGAGCGCGAGGGGGAGACACTGGGCGGCGAGCGTGTGACCAGCTGCTGCGGAACCTTAAGGCGCGTCTACAGTGGCCACATTTTACTGGCGGCGATAGCTTTGTCGACACAGCTGTTGCAGTCTTCATACACCACAAGTTTTGCGGTATGGCTGGGTAGTACACTAGTGGCCATTATAATTGCCACACCACAAAGATGACGTGCTACAGACGTGAAATTTAACCGACAGGAAGAAGATGCTGTGATACGCAAATGATTAGCTTTCCAGAGCATTCACACAAGGTTGGCGCCGGTGGCGACAACATACTGATTTGAGGAAGGTCTCCAACCGATTCCTAATATACAAACAGTAGTTGACCGGCATTGCCTGGTGAAACGTTGTTGTGATGCCTCGTGTAAGGAGGAGAAATGCGTACCATCACGTTTCCGACTTTGATAAAGTTCGGATTGTAGCCTATCGCGATGGCGGTTTATCGTATCACGACATTGCTGCTCGCGTTGGTCGAGATCGAATGACTGTTAGCAGAATATGGAATCGGTGGGTTCAGGTGGGTAATACGGAACGCCGTGCTGGATCCCAACGGCCTCGTATCGCTAGCAGTCGAGATGACAGGTATCTTATCCGCATGGCTGTAACGGATCGTGCAGCCACGTCTCGATCCCTGAGTCAACAGATGGGGACGTTTGCAAGACAACAACCATCTGCACGAACAGTTCGACGACGTTTGCAGCAGCTCGGAGACCATGGCTGCGGTTACCCTTGACGCCGCATCACAGACAGGAGCGCCTGCGATGGTGTACTCAACGACGAACCTGGGTGCACGAATGGCAATACGTTATTTTTTCGGATGAATCCAGATTCTGTTTACAGCATCATGATGATCGCATCCGTGTTTGGCGACAATGCGGTGAACTCACATTGGAAGCGTGTATTCGTCATCGCCATACTGGCGTATCACCCGGCGTGATGGTATGGGGTGCCTTAATTACACGTCTCGGTCACCTCTTGTTCGCAATGACGGCACTTTGAACAGTGGACATTACATTTCAGATGTTTTACGACCCGTGGCTCTACCCATCATTCGACATTTCAGCAAGATAATGCACGACCGCGTGTTGCAGGTCCTGTACAAGCATTTCTGGGTACAGAAAATGTTCGACTGCTGCCCTGGCCAGCACATTGAAAATGTCTGGTCAATGGTGGCCGAGAAACTGGCTTCTCACAATACGCCAGTCACTACTCTCTATGAACTGTGGTATCGTGTTGAAGCTGCATGCGCAGCTGTACCTGTACACGCCATTCAAGCTCTGTTAATGCGCAGGCGTATCAAGGCCGTTATTACGGCCAGAGGTGGTTGTTCAGGGTACTGATTTCTGAGGATCTATGCACCCAAATTGCGTGAAAATGTAATCACATGTTAGTTCTAGTAAAATATATATGTCCAATGAAATCCCGTTTATCATCTGCATTTCTTCTTGGTGTAGCAATTTTAATGGCCAGTAGTGTACTTTATGATATTCAGGCAATTGCAGGTAGTGGCCGACGAACAGGCGATAAATCATCGGTGTTGCCACCAAGGGCGCTGCTGTAACTTGTCTGGGTGAAAACATTATCGATTCACTTCTGTTGGAAAAATTGCGCGTACATATAGCCACATGTGTTGTTTGTTGTTGTTAGAATGTTGTTCACAGCAAAGTAGAAGCGGGCAAACGAGAGAACAATGAGTTTTATAATGCGATTCATGAACGAGGAAAGATAAGTATGGCATGTCGAAATAAGCGTATACAATGATCGCTTTCTGAAAGAAAAGAAGGAAAGAAACCTGCTGGCAAGGTGTAGCCAATGAGCTCGGAAACGTACTTTATGAAGCATACAAGAAACTATAAAGTGTTTGAACTTATGCCAAAAGCAAGGCAAGGAAGTCGCATAGGAAGAGGAGAAACGCAGGTGGCTCTTCGTCTACATGAGTTGCATTTGATATCATGAGTTTTATTTACGATCCAATCAAATTAACGTGACCACCACGCATGTTCGATGTCGACATGCAACAACCACACACAGACGGCATGTATCAACAAATGGTTCAAATGACTCTAAGCACTATGTCCCCTAGACTTACAACTACTTAAACCCAACTAACCTAAGAACATCACACACATCCATACCGAAGGCAGAATTCGAACCTGCGACCGTAGCAGTCGCGTGGTCCCAAACTGAAGCATCTAGAACCGCTCGGCCACAGCGGCCGGCAGTGTGTCAACACTAGCAGTGAAGTGTATAGAATACATTAGGCGGGACGTGGTGTACGACGGGCATAGATGACAAGAGTGAACAACAGCCATGAAGATGTGTACGGGCGAATAGACGTGCAATGTTTGAACAACTGACCACCCGTGTGAACCCAGGGACAGCCAACAGTGTCTCCTCGACGGCCGTTTACCGAACGTAGCTGCATAGGGGCCTTCGTTGCAGGTGCCCGGTACGTGTACCCATCCAGGCTCCCGTTCGTCGGCGTGGAAGGCCGATTTTTGCACGTGACTACTGTGGCTGTACGTCCACTCAGTGGCGACACATTAGCTTTTGTCATGAAATACGTTTTGTGCTCCACCGGACGTATCCTTGCAATCTATGTCTTTTGTTATATTACAGTTGATTGTCTGAAGATGATCATGTGATGGTCGAAAATATTCACCTTTTTATATACGTGCCTTGAGATCTAGGTTGTTTTATAACTTGAATAATTTAACGTATTGCATTGTGAATGCTGGTTTTCTCCAACGATATTTTCAAAAATAAGTGTTTCCATATTTTTATTCACAATTCAGCACACACACACACACACACACACACACACACACACACACACACACACACACACACATACTCACGTGAGACAGTTTCGTTGAGCTACTAATGTCGCAGCATTATACGCCTCTTTTTCACAATTTGCCGTATCTTTGCACTGTGTCACTGCATCGCAACATCTCTGGCATCATTGTACTTTGCAACTACTTTGCGTTTATCTTCATATATTGTAAGCCAAAGCATTGTAAGTGGAAACATGCATTGTTTTGGTAAGTCGTCCTAAGTTGTTTCCGCCTGGCGTTTCAAACAAGCCAATATTTTGCCCAGTTGCGTTGTTGCCTCTGCGTGTGTTATAATGCCTCTAAACAGCTAGTTTCGTCAGCTAACCCATCATTAAAATCATCATTGTCTGAAGACGAACAAACAACTATAACTTTGCCATCAGGACTCACAATTCAGGGCACACACACACACACACACACACACACACACGTGACACAGTTTCGTTGAGCAACTAATGTCGCAGCATTATACGCCTCTTTTTCACAATTTGCCGTATCTTTGCACTGTGTCACTGCATCGCAACATCTCTGGCATCATTGTACTTTGCAACTACTTTGCGTTTATCTTCATATATTGTAAGCCAAAGCATTGTAAGTGGAAACATGCATTGTTTTGGTAAGTCGTCCTAAGTTGTTTTCGCCTGGCGTTTCAAACAAGCCAATATTTTGCCCAGTTGCGTTGTTGCCTCTGCATGTGTTACAATGCCTCTAAACAACTAGTTTCTTCAGCTAACCCATCATTAAAATCATCATCGTCTGAAGACGAACAAACACCCATAATTTTGCCATCAAGACTCACAGTGTAGCCAGTGTCATTCTCATTTTTCAGCTAGTCACCAGTAATGGCCGTGTCCGAGAGTTCTGGAACCATTGTTATTGCATCAGTAGGAAATTCAACATCAGTGTTACTTAACAATTCGTTTTCGTCATCCTATGATGGCACCCCATGCGTGCGTAGTACACCGCACTTCGTACTAGACTAACTACACTGCATGCATGACAGCTGCGGGCGACCAAACTTCGCAACAGCTTACAGAACGAAAGTCAACATCCGTCACACTAAACGACTAACCCCGTGCACCGTCATCCGGTTTCAGTTGCAGATTGCCTATCTAACAGCTTCCAGGGGCAACAAAAATTCGATATTGAATACTTTATACGATTACTGAAATTTGAAAGGTTAAAATCCTGTCGTAATGTACTCAACAAGGTATATAATCTTATTTTAAACGTTCCACACTGTAAGATACGTTTACATGATTTCAGGCAGTGTAGGTTACGAAGCGTAAATTACCCACGTTATATTGACCCGTCATTTGACAACGATAACGAAACCATTTCCGAAACTTTTTCTAGCTGACAACCCCCATATAATGATGGAATGAAAAATATTAATCGCTTGCCCACATATACCTGTCAACATACGTCGTTGTACGACACGTCCTTCAGGAAACATGACGTCAAAAAACACTGAGATGCGTTAAAAAGTAGATTTTGCTTTGGAGCCAAATTAAGCAGAACGTATTTATTCAGTGTTTCAGAATGATAGGACTAAGAGGCTTCCAAAAAATTTCAATATAATTTCTAATCTATTCTAAACTTCTTCACGCTTATGCTCTTAATGTCAAATACTTAACATATGAACTCATTCGTAAAATAATCTTTTTCAACTCACATTTTTAGGGTGATGTAGACATAATAAATCACCCATTAAACTAAATTCAGGAGCATCTCAAAGTCTTTTAACCCAAGATCTTGACTAGTCATTAGGAGTTAATTTATAACTACGCGTAGCAGAAGAACACACTATCGGTTATCAACAACAGAAGCACTGAGAAAAGCAGAATACGACCACAAAGTGTCGTGTATCAGTTTGGTCTTGAAAGCGACATTTCGAAGAGGAAAAGTTTCAAGTGCAGTACTTCTGGCTGGGTTGTTCTTATCTCCACGAACGACAGCTGTAGTAACCCAGTTTTGGCCACCATTAACATGTTTTAGTTAACGCCAAATCGAAATCTATACCACGCAAACCCTTCTTTCCGTGGCGACTGCCACTATCTTTCTGTTTGACGTCATTTTTAGTTCGCAACAAACTAGCATTAAAGCATGAACGGATAAAAATCAAACGCCAAGATCGTAAATTTTCTTTATTGATTATCGGTTTCGGCTCATTGACAAGTCACCTTCAGATCAATCTAAAATGCTGATACAGTGCCAAGCAATATCATTGTATAAACTATTATCTGTGCGCTGCCGTCTAAATCATATGATGCAGAATATTCACAGCATAATGTCCCTTTATTAAAGCAAAGTAAATATGATAAATGTATCTTACATCAATCGTCCTTTGAAGTAAAAATTATCTTTGCATCAGAGAACCGTTCTTAGAGTCTTTTTTAACTGTACTTCCTCTTTTTCTGGACACCGATTAGCATGGATGTAAGTTCATTGTAATGCGTCACTTTTGTCAATAACAATGCCGTATTTAACCTCGAACCATTTTTATTACAGTAACTAAGCAAGGTATTATCCCTGTCATATAAATTGAGTTACGGAAGTGCATTTTGGCCGATTTAACTGGGTTGGAAGCGGTTCGTTTGTTGAGCCCACGATCGAGTG
This sequence comes from Schistocerca cancellata, assembly GCF_023864275.1. Taxonomy (NCBI): domain Eukaryota; kingdom Metazoa; phylum Arthropoda; class Insecta; order Orthoptera; family Acrididae; genus Schistocerca; species Schistocerca cancellata. Next base: position 119,298,991 of record NC_064637.1, on the reverse strand, counting down.
CCATTAGCGTTCTATCATTAGCTATCCATTTACTTAAGGGTGAGGCTGCATTTTCATTACGAAGTTTGATAACCTTTCACAAAGTGTCTCACGTGTGTGGGAATATTAAGTCACTCGCGCTTCATCAAGCACATAGACGACTCACATGAAACTTTGGCCAGCACTTTTTTCTTTAGAACTCAAAATACCGAAAAATAATTTAGCAGGAAACTTAAGAAAGCTAATTCATTTAAATGGCACAATGAAAGCAAAAGATAAAAGGATTTCGTTCCATCGACACTGAAGTGAATCTTGTCGGCGAATACTTCGAAATTTGTCCGTACATTGAAAACTGACAAGTAGGACGCAATAAACACTTCAGGATCCACACTCTTGTCACAAAATAGACTAAATAGCGGACGCGATTGCGGGTCTACTTGTTTTACGTCACACAGTGTATCAGGGTAGAGGGCACGAAAAGAAGTAGGGCTTTCTGAATGCGATCTTTTTTAAGTAAGCGGAATGCATCAAAAAATTTAACTCTCCAACTGATACTGAATACATAGGCCTGCTTCTTGCAGTATTCTACCAAAATTTCGAAACAAGATTTCGAATATCTCGTACGAGGTATTTGTCCGACTAGTGCTAAAACCTATACAAATATGAAAATGTGCACAACACTTCCGATTTTAAGGGGAGGTTTACTGTCTATTGGTTCAAAAAATCGATTTTTTTGAAATTGCGTTTATGGATCTATAAAAGTGTTTAGGATCCACCCCTGAAACGGTTTTTCGAATGCGGAACGGAAATGTTTGTTATTCGCGGTTGAACAAAAAAATGCACCTGCCTGAAATTTGCCTTTTCCACCCATCACTTTTTTTTATTTCGGAGGACGAGTTATTGTCCCGGTGCTTGGGAGGAAACACACAAAATTCAAATGACAGTTTGAACGCGTGTGTTTGGAAGTTAGCCCCCAAGAATTTGCATTCTGGTGCGAAGACTGTGGAGACTGCGACTTTCCTGGCAGTGAGCAGCTTCAACGAAGGGTTTTCAGCAATTCTGAAGACCATGAAAACGATGGACGTCTCCCTAGGACTCTATTCGACGCAGTTCGCTAAGCATTCGGACGACCAACGGATTCAAGCGGCGCAAAACCGCTTGTCACCGGTCGTACGAGCGGCTCTGGAGCAGCGCAGGACGGCCCAGATGAATCCGGAATAGCAGACTGAACGTAGGTTGCATAATATTGCATTTATATGTACTCAAATCTTCAAACACGGTTTTCTCGGAATGACTTTTTGATTTTTTAACGCTCGGTATGGCAACTTCAAATCTACTGAACCGATTGTCACGAGTCTTTATTTCCGTCGAAGCTAACTAAGTTGTCTAGGAGTTGTACCACTTTTATTACGATCCATCAACTATAAATATTTTTACTTGGCCGACGAAGTCGAAAAATCGATGAAAAAATTCCTTTTTTTTTTTTCAAATGGCCGCTATTTTGTTTCCTGTGGTCCAAAGAACGTAAGCGAGGTACAACTCCTAAAGAATCTTATATACTTCGCTAACTTCAACTCAATTTTGATTTCACACGACCCGGCTGACCTGTGACATATCGCGCGTGGAGGTCTACATTGAAATTTTGTTTCGTTCCGACGGCACTTCCGCCTTTTCTCTTCGACATTTTCGGTCGAAAAAATTCCAGTTTGTAGAGGAAATATCAATAAATAAGTTGAGAAAATTTGACATTGATGTCTACAACACATCTCGATAAAAAAAATTCTCAGAAAACATACTTTTTCGGGCCAAAGATAGTAAATCTTCCCTTATGTACTGATAATTCGTATAGTAGTTTAATGCACCTGTTAAAAGTTCACAATTGACCAATAATCCTCATGATACCACAAGTATGAAATGGATTAGTAGAACTGAAATATTTATTTAAGGGAAATTTGAAATGATAACACAATTTTCATTTTATTTTTGGTCTCCAGCACACAATGATTGTTTGCACTATCAATTCCAGCTTCAGGTACGTCTCGAGGTAGTACAATGTCGAATCACATTGATGCGACCACCTGTCAAAAGTCTGGAAAACCTCGCTTGACAGCGCAAACCGCTGCCAAACGTGCAGGAAGAGATTCAGTCAGACTGTGGAAGACAGCGACAGGGCTGTGGAGCCATGCCGGCTCAAGTGCAGTGGCCAGCTGCGGTAGGTTTCTCGGTTGAGGATCCACGACGCGAACTGCCCAGCCGAGGTTGTCGCACAGATTCTCGTTTCTGGAGACTAGAAATCTACTCTGTAGGAATCAGCATGGGTTTCGAAAAAGACGGTCGTGTGAAACCCAGCTCGCGCTATTCGTTCTCGAGACTCAGAGGGCCATAGACACGGGTTCACAGGTAGATGCCGTGTTTCTTGACTTCCACAAGGCGTTCGATACAGTTCCCCACAGTCGTTTAATGAACAAAGTAAGAACATACGGACTATCAGACCAATTGTGTGATTGGATTGAGGAGTTCCTACATAACAGAACGCAGCATGTCATTCTCAATGGAGAGAAGTCTTCCGAAGTAAGTGTGATTTCAGGTGTGCCACAGGGGAGTGTCATGGGACCGTTGCTGTTCACAATATACATAAATGACCTGGTGGATGACATCGGAAGTTCACTGACGCTTTTTGCAGATGATGCTGTGGTGTATCTAGAGGTTGTAACAACGGAAAATTGTACTGAAATGCAGGAGGATCTGCAGCGAATTGACGCATGGTGCAGGGAATGGCAATTGAATCTCAATGTAGACAAGTGTAATGTGCTGCGAATACATAGAAAGATAGATCCCTTATCATTTAGCTACAAAATAGCAGGTCAGCAACTGGAAGCAGTTAATTCCATAAATTATCTGGGAGTAAGCATTAGGAGTGATTTAAAATGGAATGATCATATAAAGTTGATCGTTGGTAAAGCAGATGCCAGACTGAGATTCATTGGAAGAATCCTAAGGAAATGCAATCCGAAAACAAAGGAAGTAGGTTACAGTACACTCGTTCGCCCACTGCTTGAATACTGCTCAGCGGTGTGGGATCCGTACCAGATACGGTTGATAGAAGAGATAGAGAAGATCCAACGGAGAGCAGCGCGCTTCGTTACAGGATCATTTAGTAATCGCGAAAGCGTTACGGAGATGACAGATAAACTACAGTGGAAGACTCTACAGGAGAGACGCTCAGTAGCTCGGTACGGGCTTTTGTTGAAGTTTCGAGAACATACCCTCACCGAAGAGTCCAGCAGTATATTGCTCCCACCTACGTATATCTCGCGAAGAGACCATGAGGATAAAATCAGAGAGATTAGAGCCCACACAGAAGCATACAGACAATCCTTCTTTCCACGAACAATACGAGACTGGAATAGAAGGGAGAACCGATAGAGGTACTCAAGGTACCCTCCACCACACACCGTGAGGTGGCTTGCGGAGTATGGATGTAGATGTAGATGTAGATGTAGATCCGGGGAGTCTGATGGCCAGGCGAGTACGGTAAACTCGCTCTTATGCTCACTGGACCACGTACGTACACTGAGAGATGTGTGACAAGTTGCGTTATCCTGCTGGTAGATGTCATCGTGCCGTGGAGAATCAAAGTGCACGTAAGTATGGTCATGATCCCTATGGATACATGCATACCTGTATCGATCCAGTGTTGTGCCTTCCAGAATGGCGAGATCATGAAGGGAATGGTCTTGTGTCCCGCCTACAAGGCGGCACGTGGTTTTGCTCCTGCAAACTGAAGGGTAGGCCGAATGTAGGAAGTCAGTAGGAGCAGGAAAAGGTGAAACGCTTCGGTAGTGCATTTAAAAGTGTTTTTACTATTTTTCTTACCTTTGGCTGATAGATGAACACGTAGGTGCGAAGCCATACATCGAGTTACAAAGGCACAATCTGTAGTGGCTCTCTCACAATGAAATAGAAAACAATGTTACTTGGTCGTCTGCTCGGCATCAAATGGGCAGAATCCGGAGCGACGTTCGTAGAGCTGCACAGCGCCGGCTAGAGGGCGCTGTCGCCGGTGTCGGTGTCGTAGTGCCAACCTAGCAGAGCGCAGCTACGTTGTGGCATCGTAGCTATGGATACCACAAATGGGACGTAAAAATTCTCCATAGTATAACGCTCTCTCCTGGACTGTACTTGTTGGACGGCTGATGGTTGTTGTATGGTGTTTCCTTTTAAATGTTTCACGCCAGCTGTAAAGCCGGAAATGCATATCCTCCTATTTCCATCTATTGTACTATAAATTTGTTTTCCTTATTTTTGTTACCTGAATATATGACATTTCTGTGTCTTTACATATTGTAATTGTTTTACTATTTGTATATATATATTTATGCATTTATGTCGATGTATAACTGGTTTCTTTCGTAAATATTATTGGTATTTTTACGCTGGGTCTTGCCTAGGGAAAACTGCTATCGAACGATTACATCGATAGGTCGTGTGAAGAATCAAAGTGTGTAGGATCTTTGGTAGTGTTAACTCTGTCGCGTGGAGCGCGGGCAGAAGAGAGAGTCTGGCTGGAGTAGCGAGTGGAGCAGGTGTGTTGTGTGAAGCTCCCGCGAGTTGCCGCGCTTTCGGGGTTTGGCAGCATGTAATTGCGCTCGACTTGCGATGATACTTTCTGACATGGTGTCGCGGACGGGAAGCATTAGCTGGCGCACATCAAGAGCCCGTCTCGCCTGGTGACCGTGTCGAGAAGAAGGCGCGCCAACATCCAGCTTCTGCAACAGCGACGGCCGAAAATGAGTGACTGTCGCCACCTCCTCGATCGACGGCTTCAAACCTTCAATCAACCAACAAGGAAGACTGGAAGCACGTAAAGTTTTAGAACTGTATGGCAAACCTCAGCTTTTCAAACTTTTAAAATTGTTGCATCACAAAATTACAGCAACGTAGCATGAACGTTTGTTGCTCATTGTCCCAATTGCATTACCAATCAGGGTCCCTTCCTTTCCCGGAATGAACCCGAGTGTCGTTGAAATTCAAATGCCAGCATATTTCGATTTCAATGCTTTAATTTCAAAGTTCAGTTAAGGTATTCATAGCTGGCTACAATATGTAGATTACACAAGCACAAATTAAGAGTGCGAGTTTTGTTACCGTATTTTAGCTTACCTGTGACTGCAGCTCAGTTTGGTACGTACTAAATTTTACTATTGTTAATTGTTCAGAATCATTTAATTCAAGTTCAAAGTTAAATCTCTTATTTCTAAATGGCGTAGATTCAAGTAGCTTTTGAAATGATTGTTGAGGTAGTCCAAGACTAACCGTATTTTACTGAATTTCGATGTGCTTCAGAAAGAAAGCTCACTATTAACTTTAGTCACTAAATTAACTTTCGATTTTCCGATTTTATTAATTCTTTTGCTAAATTAAGTCAGAGTGTAGCGAAATTTATTACTTCTGACAAACTTTCAGTTTTCACACTACACGTGTCAACCTTCAGTTGCCACGCTTCTAGTGCTAATTATATGTGTAATAACCTATCTTTTTCAGTTACTACAGTAATTGTCCTTAGGACTGGCGACCGTAATTTCCGCCAAATCTGAAATATCTAATTACCGCTAGTTAATTGTTAACGTAACGGCCGCACATTTACTTTCTTTATTAACTTTACCCCTTTTCAAAATTAATTTCCACCTGTTTCATTAGCATTTTTCCTTTCATTTAGATGTAACCCTTTCCTCCCTCTTTACCGACAAATTAACCTCGGTGACGATTGCTTTTCCCAAATTAGGTACACACGGTCTAATTTTTCACTGTCATTAAGGTCGATAAGTGAGGTGGAGGTCTGTGGAACATTTGTTTTTATACTTTTTCTCTAGGGTATGGTATTCATTTGAAATTATTATAAAACTTTCTAGACCGGTTTCGATAGTCACATGATCATATTCAAATCTTGAACTGTAATATAATAGAGGGTACAAATTAG